>NW_027207260.1:0-344390 GCF_963455315.2 Globicephala melas
AACCAACATTACTCTTACATGCCCGGCTACCAGCCGACGAGAGGATCTTAAGGATACCATCATTTGGTATAAAATGGGCAAGCTATTAATATTAGAGGTCAAATCTCATAGGCCTCACCACTTAGGGATTCCGCTATTACTATAGCCAAGGTTACAGGTGAAGATTCAGGAAATTATTTCTGTATGAAGCGTTTACTTGGAGGACAAGGGATACTTATAGCTGGACATAAGGTTACTATGCTTAACAGAAAATCAAAAAATCAATTGCCTCCCCTTATGACCGTTAACTTTCCTGGATCCAATTTTGAACGTTGCAATGCATCTTGGAATAATAACCAAATATGGTGTACTATAGGTTATACCAAGGTGTCAATTCTTATCTCTTCTTTTCCCATCATAGATAGGTTTATCACATTTCAAAAGAACTGGGATATATGGAAACTAGCTCTAACTTATTCCAATACACCTGTTATAACTTGTGTTGCTCCTCCATATACACTTTTGTGTGGTTCTATTAACATTGGTAATTCTTCCAAAGGAGGATATAATATTAGCTGTGTTAATTGTATTTTTAGCAGTTGTATGTTCCCTTCTGCAGGAACGCAATCTGTGCTTATACTAAAGCAACCCATGTATGTTATGGTGCCTGTACATCTGAGAGAACCTTGGTATGAAGATACTGGAGTACAGGCATGGGTGGAAGTCTCTAAAGCCTTGCAGAGGAGACGCTTTCTTGGGTGGCTAATAGTAAGTTTACTTGCGTCGGCTGCTCTGTCTGCTACCGTGGCTACTGCCGTTCTTGCTCTTTCACAGAGTATTAATCATGCTCACTTTGCTAATCAGTTATCTCAACATACCAGTCTTGCTTTATCTTTACAAAGTCACATATATTTACGGATTAATAACAAGTTAGATGAATTTAAAAACGCAATTTTGGGGATTGGAGATCAGATGGCAGCATTAAAATTGAGGATGCGTTTAGCTTGTCATGCAAAGTATACATGGATGTGTGTTACTCCTTAAAAGTACAGTGACTGTATTTGGGAATGGGAAAAAGTAAAAATGCATCTGCTGAGTGTTTGGTCAGATAATAATATTAGTCTTGATCTTAAGAAATTAAATGCTGAAATTCAGGATATACAAAATACACATCTTGATGATGTTTCGCCAGACGATGTAATTCAAACTTTACTGGATCATTTAAAGTGGTTAAACCCTCAGTCTTGGATTACTGGAAGGTTGTCAGGATTTATTACCCTGGCCACAATTTGCCTATTATTGATAATAATCTTCTCATGTCTGTTTCGTATCCTCATGCAACAGTACACTACTCTCGGCACTAAACGTCATGGAATTATTTTGCAGCAAAAGTTAAAAAATAAAAAAGGGGGACCTGTGGGAAGCAGTCAGCCTTGAGAGCAGGTAAGGACATGCCAGGCATGCCGCCGCTGCTCGAAGGGACTGTCCCTACTTGTTCCCCTCCTTGTTCCATTCCATGGGAGATAAATCACCAGGGCCCAGAGATCAGAAAGAATGTAAAATGAGACAAGCAAAGCTGTCTTCCCCCTGCACATGCAGGTTATTTTTGATGATTCTGGGTTTATGGGTTTCCTCCCAGGGAAGTTAACCTTGAGCCGAGACAGTCTGTAGATAATGTAAACCACCATCTGGCAACCTTCCTTTTTCTAGTCTAGATAATCTGCAACTGTAGCGCAATAAAATTTGCCTTGCAACCATCAATTGTCTTGGTCCTTCTGACCCCATTCGTCGGTGCTACTTCAGTTCCTTCTGACCCTGGGCGGTGAAATCCTCTTTCTCCGGCTGGTCCGCGGCACACATGAATATATGTTTTTGTCTTGCTGTACTGCACCTGTGCTGTCTAGTAACAGATATTTTGTCTGCTAGTAGTGTTCTAGATTATGTCTTTCCAAAGCGCTGAGGCAGTGCACCTATTCTGTAGTTGCAGCTGATGCCTGAATGTAGCCTAGCTGACAAATTATTGATTAATAAGAACTTGAATTTCTCAAAGATTTGTACTGTTAACCAAAATCTGAGCAAGGAGTCTCAAATGTAATTCTTAGCCAGAATTACATGTTAATGAACCATTTAACAGTGTGAATCAAGGAACATCAGTGTAAGGATTTCTTTTAATTTATTTTTTACCTGCTTGAGATATCAGTTAAGGTTTGCCAGCTTGGTTGCAGATGAACGGACGTTTGAAGTTCACCAAACTACTTAATGTGGGATAGGATAATAGACTTCCAGCGCCCTCAAGGCTGTGACCTTGCAGCCATTTTACATAGCACATCCTCCTCCTATAGGGATGAACCTTTCCCTGGCCCGAAAAGTAGCAGCTCTGTTGAAGCTTTGCTTATTGTAACAGGCTTTTGTTTCCAGGTTACATGTCTGTGGAAGACTTAATTCTGAATAGAGATATAGATATTACTGGAAACTAATTGTTTTTTCTATTATACTCTGATTTATCAAAAAAGTAAAACATTTAAACTGTGCTACAGAAATTCAGAAGTTGTCTTGCAATCTTTAAACAATAAATGAATGAGTTGCCCTTAAAAAAAAAAAAAAAGGATTAAGCAGTTAAGCTGTTGGTCCCACATCAGACAAATTTTCCTATACCTTCTGTCAATATTGTTAACAGAGACTGTTATTTTATTAATCCTTATGATCCCGTGATTCTTTCTTTCATGTTTCAGGGCACAGCAGGTGAGAGAGTGGATTTGTTAAGCTGGGTGGGTTTATCCTTCTTTTATGCGTTCATTCAATTTTATGTTCATTTACTTATTGTACACACATGGCAATAGAAGCTGCTAAAGCAATCATTGCTATTCTGCAAAACAACAAGGCACAGAAGCAGATGTCTTATTTCTGAGATTTCTCCCCCCAGGATTATTATGATTAAAGATCCTTTCCCCCCACTCCCTGGAGAGGACAAGGGGCTGCTCGCTGGAGGTTTTTTAATCACTTGGGGAAAGGCTCAAATATCCCCCCATTATGGTAATCCACCCCAGGGGCAAACCACACAAGAATATTATGAATTTATTTTATTTTTCTCTCCTTGCAAAGGTAATACTCAGCTCATTAGAATATGAAAACTATACTGTCAAATTTCAGAATTACATGGATGAAGAAAATCACCAAAGTGGCATCATATCACGTGTGTTATAGTTGTATTTACTATATTGACTATATTAACTATGTTGTGTTAACGGTATATTGTATAACTATATATTGAAAAGGCAAAATGCTGTAACTTATTTCAGAAAAAATAATTATGTTGGCAAACCCCAAATTGTACACTGTAGACAGGTCCTAGGAAAAGAAGATTTAATTCATAGTGGACAAGAGGTTAGCTTCTGTTTTCAGCCATGTGCTATTTCAAGAATTAAACGTCATGAATAATACAGGATATAAGAGGAATAGTCTAAAGACGGAAAAGCACATTTTGATTAGGAAAGAGAATTTAAGGCTTAAGTCTTTTTTTTTTTTTTAAGGAAAACTGCCTTATTACTATGAGATAAGAAAATTGTTTCCTTCTTTTCTTCCTTGCTTTCTTCTTTTTCTTTTTTTTAACCTTTTTAATTTTGGATATTTGACCTCTAAGCTGAGATGACTGAAAGTGCCTCCTCTGGGCATCAACCTTTTTGAAAGACTTTTTCCCCCTCCCTAAGGGCTATTTGTCTCTTGGAGGCATTGCCTACATTACTCACCAAGAGGCAAGCATTTGTCCTTGCACTAAATGCTGACATCTCCTGATAAGAGGGAAGCTGCAAAGTAGAAGAATTGAAGGTCAATATGTTGATAGTGGTCTCAAGAGCATTGATGTACATTTGTGTATTGGGGAAGGGGAGAGAAGCTTGAGAGTGGGCCAGTGGGGAGGGGTAAATATTTTGTGATGCTGTCTACCTATGGGCTTATAAAGTTTACAGCTGCATTAGGAGGACAAGCATTACCATTAGCATGAAAAGTTGGGCAGACCTCAGTTGCAAAAGCTTCTAGCCACACACATAGGGCAATACGTAAATGATACACCTTATTGCATTCACCCATTCACCCTCCCCTGTTCATGCTAATTGGAAATTTCAATCCATTTCAGAGAAGTAACACAACTATCGATCATTTTCCCTGGCACGAATCTTCCTAGAGCTCACGCACTAGCCCATGTGTCTTAGATTTAATATCTGATCACTAGCTGGATTGAAGCCAAGAGGTGGTTCCCAAAGTTGCTACACATTAGAATCACCTGGGGAACTCTGAGACCTCCCTGTGCCCAGGCTCCTCCCTAGACCTACTGAATCAAAATCTCTGGGGCTGGGACCCAGACACCAATGTTTTTCTTAAAAGCTCTTTAGGTAATTCAAATGAGCAGCAAAGCTTGAGAAGCAGCCCAATAACGGGAACAAACTTATTTCACACAGATAAAGTGGGGCAATTCATATGTTAAAAGAACATGAATATATGTCCATGCCTCTCTCACGCTTTGTCACAGTTTACCCTTCCCCCTCCCCATATCCTCAAGTCCGTTCTCTAGTAAGTCTGTGTCTTTATTCCTGTTTTACCTCTAGGTTCTTCATGACATCTTTTTTTCTTAAATTCCATATATATGTGTTAGCATACGGTATTTGTCTCTCTCTTTCTGACTTACTTCTACACTGTTGGTGGGGATGTAAATTGGTGCAACCACTATGGAAACACTATGGCAGTTCCTCAAAAAGCTAAAAATAGAGCTACCATATGATCCAGCAATCTTACTCCTGGGCAAATATCTGGACAAAACTATAATTCGAAAACATACATGCACCCCTATGTTCACAGCAGCACTATTTATAATAGCCAAGACATGCAAACAACCTAAATGTCCACTCACAGATGAATGGATAAAGAAGATGTGATATATATAAAATGGAATACTACTCAGCTATAAAAAAGAATGAAATAATGCCATTTGCAGCAACATGGCTGGACCTAGAGCCTATTATACTAAATGAAGTAAGTGAGAAGGAGAAAGACAAATACCATATGATATCACTTATATGTGGAATCTAGAATATGATGCAAATGAACTTATCCATGAAACAGAAACAGACTCACAGACATAGCACACAAACTTGTGGTTCCCGAGGGGAAGGGGGAGGTGGGGGAGTGATGGATTGGGAGTTTGGGATTAGCAGAGGTAACCTATTATATATATGATGGATAAACAACAAGGTCCTACTGTATAGTACAGGGAACTATAGTCAATGTCCTGTAATTAACCATAATGGAAAAGAATATGAAAAACTATATATACGTATAACTGAATCACTTTGTTGTACAGCATAAACTAACACAACATTGTATATCAACTATACTTCAGTAAAATAAATTTTTTAAAAAAGGAAAAAAACCATGAATATATATATATATATACATATATATATATGTATATATATATATTTCTTTTTCTCCTCTTTATTCTGTTCGTGTTTCAAATAGGCTTTTTTTTTCCTTCTGCAAAAAGCGTTATTGTTTCTATTTGGTCCAAGGCTTGGGAGAGGGCTCCAGGGCGGTTACAAAGCTGCCTAGTAGCTGCAGAGCAGGGCTTCAGGCAGAAGCTCTGATGCCAGAGGGGCTCCTCAGAGGCCGCTGGACTTCAGAGACTCCTGTTTGTGCTCGAGGGTGAGCCTTTCAAAGAGATACTCGCCCAGCACAGCCTGCGGACCAGCCAGCCTGCGGAGGTTGGGCAGGTGGTCGCCCATCTTCTTGATGAGTTTCACCTGCTCCTCCAGGAAGCGGCTCTCCAGGAAGTCACAGAGGTGGGAGTCTGCGCGGCCGGAACCCAGGGCGCGCAGATCTGATAGTGCCTGGTGCAGGCTCTTCTCCCTAAGAATGGCGGCTTCCACAGCGTCCTGGGTTTTACCCCACTCATCTTGAGACGGCTTCCGCGCATCCTGGAAGAGGACGCGGCCACAGCACTGGTTTTGCATTTTCAAGAGACGCTGGGCGCCCTCACACTTCTCAGCCAGTTGGCGAAAAATGTGGCCCACACTGTCCAGAGTCCCATCGTTGCTGTCGAAATAGAAGCTCAGAGAGAGGTAAGTGTCCCCAGATGCATGTTGAACAGGCGGTGGACGGCGGCCTCCACCTCGATGGAATAATTCTGACGCACCTGGGAACTCGTGGTTGATCAGTGATAAGGAGCTAAGCTCAAAAAACGGTGTTGGCCTGTCCTGGAGGCTGAGGATAGCTGAGTGGCTGATTCCAAAGGTTGCGACAGGAAGAAAGGTTGGAGGGTGGTCGGGGGCTGGAGCAAGGAGCGTCCCTGGGTCTGTTCATTCCAAACACTGTTGAAGCAAAAGACAGAACTGCAGGACTGCTGAGCGCACTGCCTCAAATAGGCTTTGCTATCAATGAACAAGAAGTCCAAGCAAGGACAAAACTTACCCTTCCCCCCACCAAAATAGCTGGCGATACTAGAATCTAGACCTGGGAAGGGATTCTTCCATTACTTTCTGAACATTCCAAGCCACTAGAGCAGTGGTTCTCAAAGTATGGTCACCTTGTAACCAAGCAGTACCCTATGGGGCCTTCCTAGGACAGACCCATCCCCCATATCCTCTGCTGTAGTTCCTCTCTGAAGTACTCAGATAATAGTATCTCAGGCATATTTCTTGAGTTTTCAGATGCTAAAAACCACCACCCAATGGAAGAAATTAACTCCTTGATGACCATGAGCACGTAGCCCCCAGACCTTCTGGCACCTAAGGATGGATAATGTTACCTGCCCTGTGGCCTGCACATCAACCAATCAGAGGATTGTGCACGAGCTGATCACATTCCCTGGGACGTCCCTTCCTCACCTGGCCTTTAAACATGCTTTGCTGAAATCCTTTGGAGATTTCAGGGTGTTTTGGAACTCGGGCCACCCCTCTCCTTGCTCGATCCTGCAATAAACCTTTCTCTGCTCCAGACTCCAACCTTCAGGTTTGTTTGGCCTCACTGTGCTTCAGACACACGAACCTGCATTCGGTAACAACCTGACCAGTTTTACCAGCGTCCCCTGATAATGTGTCAGATATTCAAGTTTTAGGGCCCTGTCCCAGCCCTATGCAATCAGCAACTCTGGTGGGGCTCAGTGATCTCTGTTATAACAGGCCCTCCAGATGATTTTTATTCACCTTAAAGTTTGAAAATATCTGCATTGTCAGCTGGCCAAAGCGTCCACCAGCAGGTGAAGGGGAGTGGTGCCTGGAAAAGATAGGGACCAGCCAAGGCAAGTACAGCAGCATTTGCCGTGGTAGTAATGGAGAATGCCTTTTCTCCACTGGTTGGCACAGACTAGGATCTGGGAGCAGTGGCAGGGTTATTTAGGATGCTTTACATTTCAATGTAGAGGGACCGCTGTCCTGGTTTGCCAGGGACTTCCCTTGTGTGAGCACTTAAAATCTCATCCTGGCAAACCCCTTAGCCCTGGGTTTGAAAAACGTAGGGAATAACATGAAATTTAGGGGAAACATGATCTAGGTTTTGGGCAAGTCACAAGTGCTAATTAAAGCTAAGCAAGTATGGACAACACTAGCGTTCTTTAGCCCTTTGCGGGGAGGTAAATCTGATTGGGTGAAAGGACTTATTGTTAAGAGATCTTTGTAGAAACATCCCCTTCTGCTTAGTCCGCTGGTTCTCAGTTCTGGCTAGACATTGGCATCGTCTGAGGAGATTTAAAATGATTTTATTGGTCTACGATGACCAACCGTCAGTGTGAGGGTTTTTAAAAAGTGCTTCAGATGATTCTAATGCACAACCAAATTTAGGTGCCACTGCTTAAGCTTTTGAACCGCTGCTGCATATTTTCACCTCATCTTCCTATGAGAATATCCAACTGTAGTTGAGGTTTGTTTTTTTTTTTCTTTTTCTAACTGTCTTATTATAAGATTTACTGTCTTAAATAAGGTTGAATGTACAGAAAATCTTGCTAGTCCATCTGGTATAGCTCGATACTTAGAATAATATAGTTAAGATATATACCATTTAAGTATTGTGACTGGCCTTTTTTTTGAAATTAACATATGCATTGAATTAGTATGTTCTCTTTTGAAGTTGTTATGTTGGGGAGCTATACCTCTAATCTGCCATTGCTAAATATCTGGACACCTCTTATTAGGAATTGCTTTTAGAAATCTTTAGGGATTAAAACCAAGATTGCTGTATTATTTGTACTGGAACCACAAAAACCTCACAGAGTTCCCCCGCTGTACCTTCTACCCCCATCTCTAACCCTTGGCAACTTCTAATCTGTTCTCCATCTCCACGGTTTTGTTATTTTAAGAATAATATGTAAACATAATCATGAATTACTTAATCTTCGGAGATCGGCTTTTCAAAATTTTTCCCTCGGCATCATTCCCTTGAAGTTCATTTCAATTTTTGCGTATATTAGTAATTTGTTCCTTTCTGTTGCTCGGTAGTATTCTATCATAAGATTTTATCACAATTTGTTTCAACATTCATCCACTGCAAGACATTTGGGTAGTTGCCAGTTTTGGGCTATTATAAATAAAACTGCTATGAACATTTATGTGTAAGTTTCTGTGGGAACTTAATTAAGTTTTTGTTTCTTTTGGATAAATGCTCAAGAGTACAATTACTGCGTTGTAGGGTGAATCTACTTTTAGGATTAAAAGAGACTGTCAAGCTGTTGATCAGAGTGGCTAAACCATTTTATTTTCCCACCAGTGATGTGATATAATTTTTCTATGTACTCGCCAGCATTTGATGTTGTCACTATACTTTAATTTTAGCTACTCTCTGACATCTCATTATGGTCTTAATTTACATTTCCCTAATGGCTAATGATGCTGAGCATCTTTTCATGTGCTCCTTTGCCGTGTGTATATTCTCTTCCATGAAATGTCTGTTCCTGTCTTCTGCCTATTTTCTAGTTGGATTTTTTTAAGTTGTTTGGAGAGTTCTTTGTATATTATAGATACAAGTCATTTGTCTCATATGGGATTTTCAAATATGTTTTCCTACTGTGTAATTTGAGTTTTCATCCACTTAAAAGGATCTTCTATGAAGCGTTTTTAACTCATTTTGATGAGACCCAATTTATCAGTTTTTGCCTTTATTGATCATACTTTTGGTGTCAAGTCTAAGAATTATTCCCCTAGTTCTAGATGCCAAACATTTTCTCCTATTTTTTTTCTAAAAATGCCCTGCTTTTACATTTAAGATTATGATCCACTTTGATTTAATTTTTGTGTAAGGTGTGGAGGTTAAGGTTCATTTTTTGTTTGTTTTTGTCGAGGGATGTCCAACTGTTTCAGTACCATTTTTTGAAAAGTCTATTCTTCCTTGATAGCTTTTGCACTGCTGTCAAAAACAAGTTATATGTATTGATGTCAGTCTATTTCTGGGTTCTCTATTCCATTCCATTGATCTATGTATCTACCCTCCATCATTACTGCAAACTCTTGAAATTGGGTAGATTAATTCCTCCCATTTTCATCTTCCTTTACAAGTTGTTTTAGCTATTCTTCAGCCTCTTCTTACCATATAAATCTTAGAATAAGCTTGTCTATATCCACAAAAACCTTGAGGGCATTTTAAGAGTAATTGTGTTAAGCCTCTTAACTTGGGGAGAATTGACATCTTTATCATGTTGTGTTTTCTAATCCATGAACAAGGTATGTCTCCCTATTTGTTTGGGACTTAAAATTTTTTCTTCATCAGCATTTTGTAATTTTCAGTCTAGAGGTCCTATAAATGTCTTATTGGGCTTATATTTAAGTATTTATTTAGGTCAGTTGTAAATGGCATCACATAGTTTTATTTAAGCTTCTACACATTTGTTATTAATATATAATTTGATAAAATTGTGGTGATCTTGTACTCTAAATCATTTACAAACTGATATTATTTCTCAAGCTTTTTGTGGATTCCTTGGTATTTTCTCCATTTAGATTATCATCTCGTCTTCAGATACAGACAGTTTTACTTTTCCTTATTCAGTATAATAGGATATATTACTATTCAACATTCAGTAGGATATGTTCCTTCCTATGCAACGTAGTAGGAATAGTCCTTTTATCTTTTAAATAAACTTTTTAAAAATTTAACTTTTAAATTTATGTATTTATTTATTTTTGCTTTATTTTCTTACTAGAACCTCCAGTGATATATTTAATAAAAGTGGTGAGAGCCGATATCGGTGCTTTGTTTCTGATCTTACAGAGAAAGCATCCAGTCTTTCACAGTTAAATATCATGTCGGTATAGGTTGTTTGTAGATCATCTTTATGAGTTTCAGTATGCTCCTTTTCTATTCCTAGTTTGCTTGGAGTTTTTTTTCTTCTTTTTTTAAAATCATGAATGGGATTGGATTTTGTCAAATGCTTTCTCTGCATTAATGGATAGGATCACATGACTTTTCCCCCTTAATCTATTGGATATGGTGGATTACACTGTTTAATTTTCAAATATTTAACCAACTTTGCATAACTGGAATAAATCCCACTTGGTCATGGTATATTATTCTTTTCATATATTTCTGGATTTAATTTGCTAATATTTGGCTGAGGGTTTTTCACCCAATTTCATAAAAAATATTGGTCTGTAGGTTTCTTCTTTCTATACTATCCCTGTCTGGTTTTGGTATCAAGGTAATACTGCTTCATAAAATTAATTAGAAACTGTTCCCTCTACTTCTATTTCTTATCAAATCATGTAAAATTGGTGTTAATTCTTTAAGTCTTGAGTAAAAGTGAAACATCTAAGCCTGAACATTTCTTTTGGGAGTTTTTAAATGAAAAACCAGTATTTCTAATGGTTACAGGAAAATTGAGATTATCTATTTCATCTTGGCTGAGTTTTGGTAGTTTTGGGTGTAGAAACATTGGCCCATTTCATCTACATTTTTGAATTTATAGTGTAGACTTGTTCATAGTAACTTGTCCCTCATTAACCTGCAGGATATGTCATGGTATCCCTGGTTGCATTTCTGATATCTGTGATTTGTGCCATCTCTCTGTTTAATCTTTATCAGTCTTTCTAGATCTTTATTGGTTAGATTGCTTATTTCAAAGAACCAGCCTTTTGTTTCATTGATTTTCCCCCCTATTTTCCTGTTTTCAGTTTCATGGATTTCTGTTTCATCTTTATTATTTCCTTCTTTCTGCTTGTTTAGTGTTTTTTCCTCTTCCTTTTTTACTATTTTAATATAGAAAATTAGATTATTGCTTTGAAATATTTTCTTTCCCAATTTAGTGCTATAAACTTCCCTTTCAGCATTGCTTTCACTTCATTCCGCAAACTTTGATCTGTTATATCTCCATTTTCTTTTATTCTATGCATTTAAAAATTTTTTCCTTGATGCTGTCTTTTTTACCCATGAGTTATTTGGAAGTGTGATGTTTAGTTTTCATGTGATTGAAGATTTTCCTGTTGTCTTTCTCTTATTGATTTCTAGTCTGATTCCATTATGGCTAGAGAACATACTCTCTATGATTTTAATTCTTTTAAATCTGCTAATGTTTTTTTATCGCCCAGTATATGGTATATGAGTGAATGTTCCATGGACACTTGAATATGTATTCTGCTCTTACTGAGTGTGTTCTTTAAATGTCAGTTATATCCTGTTGATTGATGATGTTTTCAGTTCTTCCATATCCTTGCTGATTTTTCTCTCTGGTAGTTGTATAAATTGCTGTGTTGAAGTCTCAAATAATAATTGTGGATTTAAAACTTTCTCCTTTTACCTTTTTCAGTGTTTGCTTCATGCATTTTGAAGTTCTGTTGTTTGGTGCACACACATTTAGTATCACTAGGTCATCTAGGTGGATTAGTCCTGTTATCTTTATGTAATGACCCTCTTTGCCCCTAATAATTTCCTTTGCTCTGAAGTCTACTTTATCTGATATTAATATAGCCATTCCTGCTTTTTCTGATTAATGTTCACATGATATATCATTTTCATCCTTTTACTTTGAACTACCTATATCATGATGTTTAAAGTAAGCTTCTTATAGACAGTATATAGTTGGATCACGCTTGCGATTTTTTTTATCTACTCTTCCAATCTCTGTCTTTGACTTGGTTATTTAGATCATTTACCGTTAATGTAATTATTGCCATGTCAAAGATTTGGTCTACCATGTTATTTTTTGTTTTGTCTTTTACCTTAGTTTCTCAATCCTGTGTTTCCCTTATTTTTCCTTCTTGTGGGTTACTTAAACATTTTTTAATAAGTCCATTTTAATTTAATTCATTTATAATCATTTGTGTATACTGTTTGTATAGTTTTCTTAGTGGTTGCTTTTGGCATTACAGTATACATATGTAACTTATCATAGCCTACTGGAATCAGTGTTTCATTACTTCAAGTGAAGTTTCAAAATTTTACTTCCATTTAGGTCTCTTAATATTCCCCAGTTTTAAAGTATGATTTTCTGTAGTATTTCCTTTCTCTACATTGAGAACCCCATCAGATGGTGTCATCATTTTTGCTTTGACCATCATATAGAATTTAAGAAACTCATGAGGCTAATGATAGTCTCTTATATTTACCCCATTTGTTTTCACCCATTCCATTGTTCCCCTTTTCTTTCTGAAGTTCCCAGTCTTCTGTTATTGTTTATGTTTTCATAACAGTAGGTGATATCTTGGATTCCAGTGCAGCTGGATATGAGTTTCAGGAAACACTGAGCCTGGCTCACTTAATGCTACTGAGTTGGAGGGTTTGTTATATGTTGGGCCTGCTGGCACAGCAGATGCTAGCAGATTAGACTAATGTTGATGGGACTAGTGCCACAGGAGGATGGGTTCCCATTCAGGCTATGCTGCTGCTACAGTAGATCAAGTCCCCCTCTACCCCAAGTGTGGGGCAGTGACCTGCTGCTGTCACTGCTTTGTATTAGGCTCCTTTTGCCTCAGGTGTGTGGTGGGATCCCTTGGAAGCTGCTGCTGCTGCTGCTGTCAATCACAAGGTTAAATTCATTTCAGAAATACTTAAGTATAAATATATAGCCTGGCTCTTGTAGGACCTCTGTATTTTTTTTATTGCTTTCATACAAATTATCCCAAATTTAGTGACTCAAAACAACGTAAATTTATTACCTTACAAGTCTGACATTGGTCTCAATTGAGTAAAAGTGTTGGCAGGATCGACAGATGAATGGATAAAGATGTGGCACATATATACAATGGAATATTACTCAGCCATAAAAAGAAATGAAATTGAGTTATTTGTAGTGAGGTGGATTGACCTAGAGACTGTCATACAGAGTGAAGTAAGTCAGAAAGAGAAAAACAAATACCATATGCTAACACATATATATGGAATCTAAAAAAAAAAGAAAAAATGGTTATGAAGAACCTAGGGGAAGGGCAGGAATAAAGACGCAGCCATAGAGAGTGGACTTGAGGACACAGGGATGGGGAAGGGTAATCTGGGATGAAGTGAGAGAGTGGCATGGACATATATACACTACCAAATGTAAAAGAGCTAGCTAGTGGGAAGCAGCCACAAAGCACAGGGAGATCAGCTCTGTGCTTTGTGTCCACCTAGATGTGTGGGATAGGGAAGGGAGGGTGGTAGGGAGATGCAAGAGGGAGGAGATATGGGGATATATGTATATGTATAGCTGATTCACTTTGTTATGAAGCAGAAACTAACACGCCATTGTAAAGCAATTATACTCCAATAAAGATGGTTAAAAAAGAAAAAAAAGTGTTGGCAGAGGTACATTCTTTTCTGGAGGCTCTTAGGGATGTTTCTGTTCCCTGGACTTTGTCCGCTTCCAGCGGTCACTTGTAGTCCTTGACTCAGAGTCCCCTTTCTCCACCTACAAAACCCAAAATGTTGCATCTCTCTGATTCTGCTTCTATTAGGACATCTCTCTCTTTCTCTTTCTACAGTTGGGAATGGTTTTCTGCTTTTAAGGACTCATGCAATTAGATTTGTTCCATGAGGTAATCCAGGATAATCTTTCTATCTCAAGGCCTATAACTTCAGTCATATCTGCAAAGTCCTCTTTACCATGTAAGGTAACATATTATTGGGTTCTAGGGATTAGGGTGAGGGCATTTTTAGGAGCCATTATGCTGCCTACCACACCCTTAACAAGTGACCTTGAAAAAATTACTGAGACTTTAAAGCCTTACTTTCCTCAAACATAAAATGGAAAGAAAGATAACTAGTTAATATCATGAAAGTGAAACAGTATATATGAAATCAACTAATTCAAAAAATAAGATTTCTTCTTTTTCTTTATGATTGGCATGATTCTCAGAGTTCAGTTACTTGAAGAGTTACTTTTTTTTAAACAGAACTAAGGCATTTCAGGGTTCAGGTGCTGTAAGATTGTCTGAATTATCTGAGTAACAATTAGCTAAGCACAGGTGTAAAGCATTTGATTTACTCCCTGGTGTCCTTTATCTTCTCATCCCACTAAATCCATATCCCTTGTCTAGCTCCAGCCAGTAGAGTCAGAGCTTGTTTTACTGTTTAACTAAAGTTCAATTTAAATTTGCTCTACATCTCCAGATTCTCAGCCCTGGTTGCATATCATAATCACCTGGGGAGATTTCAAGACCTACTTGATGCCAGAGTTTTACCTATCATGGATATTTGAAGAGGAACCTGGAATGAAATGCTCTAGCTTATGGTTTGGGGAGCCAAATCATAGTCTACACTGAGCCAAATCATTTGCGAGATCACCTCTAAAAAGCAATTTATCTGTGGTGACTGATACTCTTCCTTTGTCAGTATGCTTGTCCCTCTTTGGGGGAAAAGAAGAAGGGGAAAAAAACCCCAGCGGTTGGGCTCCCTGAATTATAACCTGATGCTGTGGAATTAGTGTTGGCTCAGAGCGCACATCTTCGGATACCCATTCTCTCTCCTGCTTCCTTGCATGAGCTTATATCCTTGGGCAGTTTTTCATCCACCACCCTCTTTTGCTTCTAATCTTAGCAAGTAAAGTCTCTCCTTAATGAAACAGCATTTCATGAGACTTACTGGGAGCATAGGTCTGTTCCAGACCTATCCTATGTTAGCTAAAGCAGATATAAGTGATGTATTTTTGGCATTCATCCTTGTGGGTTGGAGAGAGAAGACAGAATTTTATCCTTTAGGTGTCATATGACTGGGCAAATGGGCTCATTCCCTCTACTGCCTACCATGTAAAATACTGAGGGTGTTACCTCTAGAAGGTACCTTCTAGGTATCAAAATAGCTCAGATAAGTCATATTTCTCAGTAAAAGGTGACAAAACTGTGGCTTAGGTGGTGAATTTTCCATGTCAATTTGTCTGGGCCACCATGCCCAGTTATTTGGTCAAATATTATTCTGGATATTTCTGTGATGGTGTTTTTGTGTTTTTTAAAATTTTTATGTTTTATTTATTTATATTTTTGGCTGCATTGGGTCTTCGTTGCTGCACATGGGCTTTCTCTATTTGCAGCAAGCGAGGGCTACTCTTTGTTGTGGTGTGCGGGCTTCTCATTGCGGTGGCTTCTCTTGTTGCAGAGCATGGGCGCTAGGTGCACGGGCTCAGTAGCTGTGGTGCATGGGCTTAGTTGCTCCACGGCATGTGAGATCTTCCCAGACCAGGGCTCAAACCCGTGTCCCCTGCATGGGCAGGCGGATTCTTAACCACTGTGCCACCAGGGTAGTCCCTGTGATGGTGTTTTTGGATGAAATTCATAATTAAATTTGTGGTGGACTTTGAGTAAAGCAGATTATCCTCCATAATATGCATGGGCCTCATCCAATCAGTTGAAGCTCTTAATAAAGACTGACCTCCCTGTCGCAAAAAGGAATTCTGCCAGAAGACTTACAGAAATTGAACTGCAACTCTTCCGAGAGTCTCTAGACAGCCTAACCTGCAGATTTTGAATTTACCAAGCCTCTATTATTGTGTGAACCAATTGTTTAAAATCTCTCTCTCTTTCTCTATCTTTAGATATGGATATAGATCTAGGTATCAATATCGATATCTAGATCTATATCTGTCAGTATATATGGGCACATTGTATACACATGCTGTTGGTTCTGTTTTTCTGGAGAACCTTGACTAATACAGTGGCCCATATAAATAAAAGGACGAACCCAAGTTCACCCAGGTAGAAAGTAGTACAATGAGAACTGGAACTTAAGGCCTCATGACTCATTCAGCTGTGAACACTGACCCAGAACTGGCGTCCGCACACTCTGGCCCACTGATCAGATCTCGCTTGACTCCTGGTTTTGTACATAACGTTTTGCTTGAACACAGCCGCATCCATTCATTAACGTATTGTGCATGGCTGTTTCTGTGCTACAGCAGCAGATGGGCAGTTGCAATGGAGACGTATGGTACAGAAAATCCAAAATATTTACTATCTGACCCTTTACAAAAAAGATCTGCTGACCCCTGCTCTAGGATGCCATCTGATTTCTGATAGCACCGAGGAGAATAATTCATGCACATTGGGATAGATTGTTAATCTCATGTCCTCCTTAGGTCAAAGATCTCTTAAATGCTCACCCTTGCAATAGCCAGCTTGGGGAGCACCGTCTGAGGATGCAGAAATATTTCTTGCCAGGTCTTTCCAATCCACACTGCTCCCTGACTATGGTTCTTAAAACCTATTTTTTTAAAAATTTTTATTGGAGTATAGTTGATTTACAGTGTTGTGTTAGTTTCAGGTGTACAGCAAAGTGAATCAGTTATACATGTACATATATCTACTTTTTTTTTTCTTTTTTCAGTACGCGGGCCTCTCACTGTTGTGGCCTTTCCCGTTGTGGAGCACAGGCTCCAGACGCGCAGGCTCAGCAGCCATGGCTCACGGGCCCAGCCGCTCCGCGGCATGTGGGATCTTCGCGGACCGGGGCACGAACCCGTGTCCCCTGCATCAGCAGGCGGACTCTCAACCACTGTGCCACCAGGGAAGCCCCACTTTTATTTTTTTTTGGAATCTTTTCCAAATAGCCCATTACAGAGTACTGAATGGAGTTCCCTGGGCTAATAAGAAGAGCAGGTTCTTATTAGTTATCTATTTTATGTATAGTAGTGTGTATATTTCAGTCCCAAGCTCCCAATTTAGCCTCCCTGCCACAATCCCCTGGTAACCCTAAGTTTGTTTTCTACATCCGTGCCTCTGCTTCTAAAACCTGTCTATTTTAACCAACTACCACTCATTGCTTACCGTCTCTGGCTTCATGTACTTGATAATAAATCTACTTCTTGTTCTATCCTGGATGACATGTCCAAGGACTGAGATAATATCTTATTCTACATAATTTGTCCTTGATATTGTCTATCTTGGGGTCTTCATCTATGTCCCAAAGAAGACAGTCACTCTGTCTTCTAGTACTACTACTAATACCACATTTTATGGCATGAATTTGACCCAATGCACTGAACTATCCCTTTAGAAGCTGTATGCAACCTGTCACTGGGTTTTAGCACAGGGGTAGAACTCAGATTAGTGATCATATATAAACAAATCTACTTGACCAGAAACTTTTTGTCTCACCATTTATTACACAAGTAACTTCTGTCTTTGCATCTATGATGTAAATATTTTTAATTTCCTAAATTATCTGAAAAATTATTTAGAGCTTCCATTTCAGTAGGCATTGGAATTGCTGTGTTATGACTATTTCATTATTTTATTTCCAAGTGTTAAATTAGGCTTCAAGCTTTGGCCAAGAGTAGACAGGAAAGGGTTTCAAAGAAATGAAGAGTGGGAAAAACTTCTGATGCAAGGGAGACTTTATAATAAATATTTGATTTTGAATCAATAATTTATAATAAAGGTTTGAGTTTGAATCAATAATTTATGTCATTGCAAAATAGCTCCCTGGTAAAATTCCATTCTTTGGTAATCATTAAGTACAGAAATTAACAATCAAAATATGCAGTGATCTTCTTCATTTTCTAAAAACAAACCTATATCTAGATGAGAGGAGAATTCATCTCATAACTCAGGCTCTGGACTTACGACTCCAAGTCCTGTCTTCTTTCAACCATACCTGCTAAGTTTCTGTCTAACTTCTTGAGCATGAGGTAATGGCGTCAGCTTTCATCCCCTTCCTCAGTATATAGCTTGGTGAGTATGAGTAAGGGATCTAAAACTTGAGAACCTGGGTTCAAATCTTGACTCTAAAATTTATTTACTTGTTGAGTACTCTTGAGCATGTTATCTGTTTTTGCCTCAGTTTTCTCATCTATAAAATAGAGATACCATTACTTCTCTCAGGGAGTTGCTATGAGGGTGAAAGAGAAAATTCATACAATGCAAGAATTTATCAGTTCTTGAAACACAATAAATACCGAAAAATAATGTTAGCTATTATCAAGTCCCCTTCATTTTATGGATAATATAGATTAGTTTATATAGGTCTAATATTTATATATACATAAACATTTTGTACCTATGTGTGTGTATACGTTCTTCTTAGAAACTGAGCAGTCAACATTCACATCTAAAAATCTGTGCTCTGTGAAATGTAGATATCCTGTGTACAGACACAGTGCTATAGTTATCTATTGCTACATAATAAAGAAGTCCAAACTTAGTGGTGAAATAAACAAAAATTTTAATATGTGCCCAGATTTTGTGGGTCAGCAATTCAAACAGTACACAGAGGAGATGGCTTGTCTCTACTCCATGACTGATATCTGAAACCTCAGCTCATGAGGATTCAGATGGCTGGGGCTGGAATCATCTAGATAATTTTAATTCACATGTCTGGCCCTTGAAGACTGGGCCCAACAAGGACTGTTGACTGGAGTGCCTATAGATGGCTGCCCAGGTGGCTTGGACTTCTCATAACGTGGTAGTTAGGATTCAAGATAGAGTATCCCAAGAGAATGAGTGTCCAGGGTTGAAGCATTCCACGAGAATCATGCAAAAGCTGCATGACCTTTTATGACCTAGTCTTAGATGTTACATAGCATCACTTTCATTATATACTATTGCAGGCGTTGGAGACCTTTTTCCATAAAGTGTCAGACAGTCAATATTTTAGGCATTACAAGCCATACAGTCTCTTTTGCAACTACTTAGCTCTGCTGCTGTGATGTGAAAACAGACACAAACAATACATATACTAAGGAACATGGCTGTGTTCCAATAAAACTTCATTTATAAAAGCTGGTAGAGGCCTAGACTTGGCCCACCAGCCATAATTTACTGACCCCTGCTCTATTGTTTGAAGCCATGGAAAGCCTGCCTAAATTCAAGGGAAAATGCCCACATCTGGATGTGAAGAATGGCAATGAATCTGAGACCCTGTATTAAAACCACTACATATGGGATATTTATAAGAGGATCTGTCTGCATACCTTGTTTCTCCCATGTATGGTGGATATGAGGTATTGGGACATCTTACATCTCTGTAAGCCTGGGTCAGGGTCAAAGTTGGAATCTGAACTCAATGACCTTGATTTCTGGAATAATCGGTAACTCTAATTATGATTTGCTTACACTCCTTACCCCAATAAATATACCACAAAAGATAGATTTCAAGTAAACAATTGCTTTATGGCAGATTTTTATTAAGTCTCCATTGACTGAATTATTCCATTTTGGTTGGAAAGCATGAGCTTTTTTCTTTCCTAAAGAGATCTGCAACTTTTCAGATGTGGCATTTCATTCTACTGAGAGGATGATGTAGGTTTTTATAAACGGAAAAAGCAAGGCAGGCTGAGTTCACTCAGATCGTACTAATGCTTACAGGAATAACCGAAACTGGAACACAGGCTTCCAGGTTTTCCTGTCCTGTGCTCTTTCCGGTAGGTGCCATTGTCTGCTGGGTCTGGCAGTAATAATTTCTGACCTTTACCTCTCTACGCTCTTGTGAAGTGGTTTGGGGCTTTGTTAGCTTTCTTATGAGTTTGTACTAAATTGCGTCCATAAAGTAGGCTGAATTCCTCAGGGAAGGATGAGAGCTCTTACTGTGTTATTACTGCAAATGTTGTGTTGGTTACCTTTTTTTCTTTTCTTTTGTCCAGTTGTATCCTGAACTTAAAAGTTATATTATCCGAAATGAAAGATGTGCATCTGGTAGAAAAGACTAATTTAAGGGATGAAAATTCCTGATGATTGCTTCAGTCAACCCTTAATACACACTGAGCTTCATTAGTAAATAGACAACTCTCAGACCATTCCCTTGGAAAAGGTCGCATAATCAGCCTTTGTGTTGATTTCGCATTCTGTTCGGTAGAGACAGAACAAATTAGAATAATTAGCTGGTACAGGAAAGCACAAAGAACTTTCTTCTGTTTTTGTGATGCATCCCGTAATAAGGGTTGAAAATGAGACTGGAGGTAAGAACGTGAAACTCAGAAGAGCAAAGGAGAGAGGATATTGTTTCTTTGAAAATATTCTTTCAGTGTTGGCCCAGAAGAAATATGAAGCTGAGGAAATTTTTTTTTTAATGATTTTTGTGTTGATGATGTGAGTGTGGAATTAGTAAGAATCAGGAAGCAAGCATCCTTTTCCACCAAGGACTTGGGAGCAAATGAAACCATAAATACTCCCTGCTCTTGGAAACCCTTTTGGAGCAGTAATCAGAGAAGGGTAAAGGCAAAGCCTCAGGGCAGAGGTGTTCAGAGCAAAGGGATAGGAGGAGAACAAAAGGAGAGTGGATATGTTTAGAGCTGTCATTTTGAAATTTACCTGCTTCTGATTCAGTGCTGCTTTGCTGCTGTGTTGGTCCAGTGGAAATCCTCAAAGCAGGAGCAGCCGTATTTTAAAATAATAACGTTAGAGCAAGTGACTTTAATCCAGGTCTCTTTAGCTCAAAACCACAGAGGAGAGTGTGAGGAAAGAGTGAGGCCACAAGGAATTGTTCACTGGGTACCTTTTCCCCAAACCTCACTAACTGGGAGAAACTGACCAGTGGATTATGTGCCTTGAAGGAAAACAAAAATGTTGAAAGCAAAGAGTGTGGAGTTTGTTTAGAAAGCAAGCTCTATCCTTTGGTCACCTGCTGATGATAATAGCATTGGCTGAGACCTGACCATTTACAACGAAGGCACTTCTGTAGGTAATAAGTTCCAGGAGGGCCCGAACTGAGTATGTCTGTTTCAGCATTTAGCATGGTCTAGCATCTGAGAGGCCGGTACATTATTGGCATATAGTAGACTTAAAAATGAATATTTGTGGATTGTCTGAATGAGTGGATGTGTGTGATTCACATCCTATTTGCAGGTCCTATGCCCTACAGTGGATTTTCAGTGTCAGGTTGTGAAAGTATTTATGATGGGGATTGGCATTGTTCCCTATCTAATGGATAAAGATTACACATGAAAGGACTTTACATTGACATCCCAAAAGCCTCATAGGAATTACTTAACAAAAAAATAAAATTGGATTCTGTATAATTTCTGATTTGTAAGCTGGCCAGAACACTGGTATTTCAGCCAGTCCTCTGGTAGTTCCGATGACGTCCCCATGATCACCCAGGCATAATCAGAATGGCTTTAGGATTTGGGAGCCAAAATGTTCCTCAGTATTTACTGCTTTGCTAGTCCATTTAAGAAAATGGACTATTGAAAAAATAGCTTCAGACACAATATGGCATTATATGATTTAGCATGAAATCTGAGAAATATACATGTTATCTGAAGCCTGCAATGGTAACGTTCCCTCTGCTATTGAAATTATTGTCTTTAAACAAAGATTCTACATCAGTAATGCTATATATATATATATTTTTTTATGATATTCAGGTTAATTTCCTATTCTCTCTAAGGAAGTAATTGGTTGGTTGGTATGAGAGATGGTGTGGCTTCCAAAGGTGAAAAGTATTATTTTGTTGTAATTTCCGGCTACCTAAGGATGGGAGAGGCCCAGGACACTGCAGTCAGTATATTATGTGGAGCAGGTTATACTGTGGTTTATTTATGAACTTTTACATGTTTATTTTCTATGCAAGTTTGTGTGCTCCTTTTTGAGTTTTGGTAGATAAGTGTTTTTAACTTTGGAATACTTGGAGTTATATATATATATATATTTTAATGTAGTAGTTAAAGCCGTGGAGAGTGTACTAGTCTACCTAGGTTCAAATTCTGGCTTTACCCTATGACTTCCCTGTGGCTTCCTCTGCTCACCTATTAAAAGGAGGATAATAAGACTGCTGTGGTGAGTTACATACTAAGTGCTATTTAAGCATTTGCTATAATGATCATGTATACTCGAAGGCAAGGAACTTGCCCCTTGATCGTCTCTGTATTCCTAGTGCTTAAGAATTCCTAGCGCTTTCCTAGTGCATTGCCTTAGGATAGAGATAGCTCAGTATAGTTCTTCTCACTATAAAGTACTGTTACGTTGAAAGTCTTTGCTTGTGTACTAATAATCTATGACATATGTGCTGAGGATAAGGAAAGGAATAGTTTTAAAACTGCAATGGATAACAAAAGATTGTATGATGTAATGCCTTTATCATGTAATTATAAAACTAACAAATGATCATGGTAGAAAATTTGAAAAACTCCTAGACAAAAGAGAGATCAACAACATTTGGAGTAACTTTCAGAGTGTAGAGCTGTCCATGAATATTAGTGCTTTCATATTTTCCAGGACTTTCAGTAGACTCTGCTTCTTAAGAGTCTATTCATTATATTTTACTTTAATGATGTTTTCATCATGGGGACACACACACACAGAAATCTGTTAAAAAAAAAGAAAGACATGTAAATCACTGATGTTTCAGATGGCCACATGAAATCAAGTGAGAAAGGTCAACAAGCTGAAAGAATGTGGAGTAGCATCTCCTTAATTGCTTACATAACTCTGATAATTACCTCTTTGTGGATAAAGTAATTAATGGGGAATCTAATTCAAGAAAAAGATATGAACTGCAAGCCTTCTCGAAGCCAAGTATTTCTTTCCACAAAAGGTTACTTTCCTCGGCCGTGCTTCCTTATTACCTGACAGGGAAAGAGTATTGTATGGCAAAGGATCTTCCTGAAGGAGGGTGCTTCCCACACTGATTGTCATAAGTGACTTCGGGATTACTGTTGCTGTATTACCAAAATCTTAAACTAGGATATTTTTGACAAATGCGGTCCTTAGTTAATTTTTAGAGCTACAAACTGTCAGATGGCTCTGAAATAACAATTGTCTGGCTATTCTTCAGGGTGATCACAATATGGTAATGACCTTGAGGTATCACTAAAAAGCAGGAAGGTGTGAGTCTTCCTTTGGTTCCAGAGTGAAATGCGAGTTGGAGTTGGAGTTGGAAAAGAGGCCCACAACCAAGTGATAGAGAAGGAAATGTGAGGTCATCAGTGAAAAACCAGGTTGAAGTTAAGGTGAAGAGGCATGAGGAAATGGTAAACTGTTACAGTACTACAAAGATCATCAAGAAGCATATCCATGAATGTGGTTTGTATTGCAATCTGCTGAAAAAGAGACAAATATCCTGGCCTGGCCTTCATGGAGATTGTATTTTATTGATTCTGATAATAGATTATTGTTGAAAAGGGCCTCCTATAAATTATAACCATGCAAAGGCAGCAAGATAATTTTTTTTCTTTATGTATGTGTTTCTCATTCCTACTCACTTCTATCTTAGGGGAAGAGAAAATCACACAAAAAAAATGTCAATTCTCAGCTATTCATTTTCAAAATAATTTTTTTTCCAAATTCCAGTGGAGGCAATAGGTTAACTGTTAAGATTTGTAAGGCTCAAAAAGCTAATTTTTACAAAGTGTAGCCAAATTTTATTCTATAAATAATAGCTTTGCAAAGACTATATGGTGATGCAAAGTTGGAAAAAGCTGGTTTTTCTTCCGTGAATGGCTTCACTGTGTTGAGAGAAGAGGCACAGAAGAAATCAAAGTAATTAAACATGGGGTGAGTTTTCCTGATAGGGGACTCTAGTGCTTTAAAATAGACTAGATAATTCTAGGGATAATCTGAGGGTAGAACTGACCAATGCCTCATTTCCAATCTGGTACCCTGGAAGAAAACAGTGTATTTTCTTTAAGGTTTTGAGAGGTTTTTCTTCTGCTTTGTTTTGGTTTTGGTTCATTTTGTAATCAACCTTATTAAGGTATCATTTACATACAATAAAATGCAGACATTTTTAGTCAACGGCTCAGTGACTTTTAATTAATGTATACATTTGTTTAACTACCACCCCCATAAAGATAGATAACAAGTCTAAAACCCTAGAAAGTTTCCTCCCAGGCTTTTGCAAAAGTATCCCCATCTCCCACCCCAAGGCAACCACGGATCTGTGTTTTATCTTTAGAGATGACTTTTGCCCAGTTTAGAATTTCATGTAAGTTGAATAATACAGTGGGTGCCCTTTTGATCTGGCTTCACTTGCTCAGCATATGATTTTTGAGATTCATTCATGTTGGGATGTTTTAAACCAGGACTTTAGCCTGGGTGGCTGATGATGTCTGAAGGCACCTATAGATACATCTGAGTCTCTGGCATTGTCACTGTCTGTTCTTGGCTCAGTATTTTCAACTTTATAAGAAGCACAAGGTTGAAGTAAGGAAGATCATTGTCAGTATAATGGATGTGAAGTGGGTTCTGTTATATAATATTCTCAGCATAAATTGATCTGCTTGGAATCATTGTGTTGATAATGGACAAGGATACTCTTCCTCCAAAAACCTTGATACTATAAAACTTCTAAAGGACGCTGTCCTAGGACTCTTTTAATTTTCATGTTTTGGGAAACATTTCTGGAAAATTCAAATGCTCGCAACCTGAAAGAAAAAAATATTCACCTGAAAGCTGACTCTGCTAAAGTTGAGTTGTCTGACCTTTACATGCTGATAGAACCCAAATAGCCTTGCAAAACAATGCTCTCTTATTCGATATAAGCATATAGATTGTTTAAGATGGACGTGTATATGCAGTAAAGTGAAAAAGCAAAGAATCTTTGAGTTTCCCTTGCTGGGTTTTTTAATTTTTTCATTTAAGTTTCTATAGCATATGCTAATAATTCAGGGAAACGTCAGGTTAGTTTTAGGTCCACTCTACATAAATGTTGAAGTACTCCATATCCACCTTTTTTCTACCTTCCTTCTTTTCTTCCATCTTTCCTTTCTAACTTCTTACAATCCATTATACTTAATCCTGCATTTGCTGAGGTGGCAATTAGTGTAGGAAAATACTGTGAAATTTTGCTGTTCAGAATGCATGTTGACCAAATTCTATATTGAGAAAAGGTCTGAATTTACCCACAATAACCCTTTCTCAGCGTCTTTGAATAAAGGGCATAGAAACTGGGCTATATATAATATCCTGACAGGTATGTAGAACTCATAGCAATTGCCCTAAAGAGCTTACCTAGCGTAGATGCATATGAATGCATTTAATGATTGCTTTATTGGCAGCAGTGCCAACCTACACAGTCTGTTTGGTTTTATATCATTCTCATTACCTGCTGTTTACCACTGTATACATTGCTAATGGTGTGGTTTCTATGGCTTGTGAATTTCACGGCCAAATAATATGTAATTTATTGCACACTTTAGTGTAGAAGATGGAGACTCCATAACTTTTCGTGTGCTCTTTGCCCCTTTAGAATGTATTACACTGAGATCAGGCAAAGTAATAAATTTATTTCAAATGTGCGTGATAGCTAAACATCAATTAGGACTGATGGGCAATATTTCTGCTTCCAGCAACATAACAGTTTTTAAAGACTAAGCCATTGAACGTGGATTTACTGAACATGGGACTCAGTTCACTGGGATCCTTCTTAGAAAACTAAAGGAAAACTTGGATTGGATTTGTGTGGCTTATTCAAGTAGTAACTAATCACCTACATCTTGGTGAACTTAATTTGTCACAATTGTTTGGTATTTTATTAACTCTCTTCCCCTTCTTCCCCGACTCTCAAGAGAACGGATCATGAGTATCTTAAAACATACTAAGTCGTCTTCCATCCCTGTTAATCTAACTACAAAAGCACACTTTCCTGATCCAATGTAACTTACTGTCTTTTAGAGTGGCTGGGGTTTTAATTCTCTACAAAATTAAAACCAGCAAAGAGAAACATTTTCAAGGAGCCACCACATTGTAGCGCTTTAGAAAGAAGACTTTAGAATTAAGGGCAACTATATCATTTTATAGCTAAAGCACCTGAGGCCTAAAGTAGGCAGGTAACCATCGAGGTCAGGGAAAGGGGTTGAAGATCAGGTTTCCAGAAAGAGTCTAGAGGGACTCAATATGAGCAGGTCAAAAACTGAAAGGAGGCCACGAATGTTCTGGGAAGGCTGGCATCTGGCCTCAAGTGTGGAATTCAGACAGGGAGCGGACCCGGGGGGAACTGAGCTTCTGCAGTAGGCAGAGAAGTCCACCTCCTCTCCGGAAAGTACCACTGCCATCAGGGAGTTGAGGGGAAAGAGCAGAATTCCAGTCCACCTGAGAAAGCAGGCCAGTCTGATTAACTCTGAATTTAGGCTTATTTCAGATACTTCTTGAGAAAGAACTTGGACAAGAGCAAGTCCCACGCAGCCTCTTTTAAATCCATGCCCAGTATTTTCTGGTGGAGCTGCTTAAACCCTCCAAGTGACTCCACCATTTTAATTTTACTCTATATTTAATTCCGACAGTTCTATGATTGATCACTTAATGGGCAAATAAGTAGGGTCACAAAAGAGTGTGAATGTATTTTACAGGATGAGGATGGGCGGAGTGGAGCAGTCTGGAATAGGACACCAATTAAAAGGGATCTTGGTAAAGAAGAACGTCTATTAGAAATGGAGAGGAATTCGCAAGGAAATTAGTGCCTGACACCACGCCCTTCTCTCTGCAATGTTTAGAAGCTAGTTTCTAATTTTATTTTCGTAGGAGCTGTCCCTGTGATGAATTCTCTTTTACCTCCACACCATTTACCACATGGACATATTGTGAAGTTTGTGTGAGAGAAAGCAAGTATTAGAATTTGTCTTGCAAGGAGCTATAAACACTTCCTGGAACAATCTAGGGTAGAAGGAAAAGGAAAGGAAGGTGGAAACAAAGGAGAACGACAGCTAATGATGCTGGAGTCTCTCGCTGGGATTTGTGGTATCTCTTTTTGAAACTAAGTACAGAAAGTCAGAACTTGACTGATTGTTTCCTGATCACGGTTTGTTTTCAGTTTTGCTTTTTTCTTGCTCTCTCATCAGCTATTCCAGCCATTGCTATGTCATTTTCAGTTTCAGTAAGCATGCCTGTCTTGTTTCCATTTGCATTATTCATGCAAACGTTGATTGAACTGATGACCCCGAGTTATCAAGGAAACATTAGATACACCAGTAGATACATTTCTTAATTTTAGAAAAACATTACCGAGTGAAGGTTAAAATTACTCCTCTTCAATTTGTCATTTAAAAAAAACTTCTCCTAACATACAATACTTCATTGCCTAACAATGCCAGATAAATGAAGAATTCCTATGTATTCATGAATGCAGGCTAGTCTGTATATTTTTTGGCAGGTATGACCGTTACCGAGGGTAACGGCCTGGTTTGCCGGCCATGTCCTGTCTCCTAGATAGTTGTAGTTTCTGTTGTCTTTCAGTTGGTCCATTGGATATCAGAGGTGAATTTATAAAACTATACTTCCCTTTACACTTAGTTTTTTGTTTTGTTTTGTTTTACTTGAAGTATAGTTGATTGACAATGTTGTGTTTCAGGTGTACAGCCAAGTGATTCCGATATATGTATCTCTTCTTCAGATCCTTTTCCATTATAGGTTATTACAAGGTATTGAATATAGTTGCCTGTGCTATACAGTAGGACCTCGTAGTCTATCTACTTTATATATAGTATACACTTACTTTGTGTGATCCACGCTGGTCAGACCACATGATTATTTTCACTTCTGATATAATTTTTTCAGGTCCAACCTCAAATCTTTGATACCAAGATATTTTTTAGCATGTGTGTGCTCTAAATCCAACAGTAGTTAGCAGAGATATGGTTTTGCACTAGGTATTCTTCACTTTTTTGTTCTCGGCCAACCAACTGAAAATTAGCTTTTATTTTCTGGTTGGTTTGCTAGATGTTTATGACTATAATAAAAGTCTTACATTTTGTCTCATATCTTAAAACACAATCTGAATTAGCAATGGGTATTGTGCTATACATAGGCGCTGTGATATAAATATTGTATAAGTGAGATGTAATGCTTGGTGTACATAAGGGTTCAATAGTCCACTGTGAGAGTGCAGCCTTTTGAACAACCTCAGTGATAAGTGGGAACCACGTGTCCAAGACTTTTATTTAAGATGCAATACTCATTTCTATCCCCTTCAATACATTTTAAGTACCCCAAGCTAGAATAATGGGGCTAGAGGTGCAAGAAGAATATTATACCAAACAGGGGCAATACAAAAAAACATTACAATCAAATTTTCCTTATTAAAAATATAAGTCAAAAACCTAAATACAATATTATTCCACAGAGTTTTAAGGTATATTAAAAACATTGTGATAGGATGTTTCAAAAATTATGGTACAATCCCCTTCTGACACCTTCATTCCTGAGTCACCACTTCAGCAGGACTGGGCTTTGGCATACTCAACCCACATGAGACAATAGCAAAAGAGCTTGATGGCTCAGTTGCCGAGGACTAGCCCACTAGGTTCTGAAGACAAGTGGACCAGGTGCTCCCACTGTCCAAGCCAACCACCGAACCTGTGAGTGAGGCTGTCTCAGACCAGCTCTCACTCAGCTGATCCATCAGTTGACTAAAACTGCATGAAGGAGCCCAGATAAAACCAAAAGTAAAACATTACTCAGATGAATCCAGTCCCAAATGGCCAAGTGATTGCTATTTTAAGCCAGTAAGTTTTTTGTTGTTTTTTTGTTTTTTATATCTTTATTGGAGTATAATTTCTTTACAATGGTTTGTTAGTTTCTGCTTTATAACAAAGTGAATCAGTTATACATATACATATGTTCCCATATATCTTCCCTCTTATGTCTCCCTCCCTCCCACCCTCCGTATCCCACCCTTCTAGGTGGTCACAAAGCACCAAGCTGATCTCCCTAAGCCACTCAGTTTTGAGGTGGTTTGTAATACAGCAAAAGCTAATCTATACTATAATACGATTTGGTCAAGTGGGTTTATCCTTAAGAATGCAAGGTTGGTTCAGTATCAGCCAATCAATTCATGTGATTCACTGTATTAGTTAAATAAAAGGAGAAAATCATATCATCATTCTTTTTAGATAGAAGGGATAAAAAGCATCCCATGAGGTTCAAAATCTATTGGGTAGGGTAAATTTTATAAAACTAGATCCAAATAATAACTATCTTTCCTTGATAAAGGCTATATACCAAAAATACATGGCACATGTATACACTAACAAAAATTATTATACTACTAATTTTTTTAAAAAATTAGCATTTCCTTTAAGGAGAGAATTGAGATGAAGATTTCTAACATTACTGGTCTATTGGAACCGACCTTTTTGGAGCTGTGTATTGAGAGAAATAGAAAAAGAGAAGGTTTAGAAGAATATAGATAAAAATGTCATATTTATAGATTGTTTTGATTATGTGTTTCATTGGAAATACAGGAAAATCAATAAACTATTAAATCTAAGAAAAGAGCTCAACATAGGGGCTGGAAAAAAATTAATACACCAAAATCAATTGTGTTCCTCCATAGCATCAATATCTAGATACAATACAAGATGAATTTACCACAGTAACAAAACCTATAGAGAGTATGGGGTTTCACCTAATAAATTATGCAGAAAATCTTCATAATGAAAACTTTACTAGAGGACACATGAGTAAAAGAAATTTATATCACAGGTATGGATGAGATGACTTACTATAATAATATAAATATCCTTATATTAATATATAAAATTAAATGCAACTGTAATAAAAGGCCAAGCCCTTTTTTTTTTTTTTTTTGAGGGACAGCATAAAAAAGTGATTCTAAAATGTATCTGGGGGACTTCCCTGGTGGTGCAGTGGTTGAGAATCCGCCTGCCAATGGAGGGAACATGGGTTCAATCCCTGGTCCAGGAAGATCCCACATGCCACGGAGCAACTAAGCTGGTGCACCACAACTGCTGAGCCTGCACTCTAGAGCCCACGAGCCACAACTGCTGAAGCCCACGAGCCTGGAGCCTGTGCTCTGCAACAAGGGAAGCCACTGCAATGAGAAGCCTGTGCACCACAACAAAGAGTAGCCTCCTGCCCCACCCCTCGCTGCAACTAGACAAAGCTCACACGCAGCAATGAAGACCCAATGCAGCCAAAAAAAAAAAAAGAAAAAAAAAAGAGCAGATTGCTCTATCTCCTATAAAAAAATTAAAATAAAATAAAGTAAAATAAAATGTATCTGGAAGAATAAAGTTCTCCATACAGCTAAGGTAGTTTTGAAAAATAAGCTCAAAATGGAGAATGTGCCCTACACATTAAGATATATTGGGAAGTCATGATAGATAAGAACTGTGTGATGCCCTTGGAAGAAACAGCAAATAAGAAAACAAATCAAACAGGTGGCCTAGAAATAGAGCTATATACAGATAGAAAGTTGGCACATGAAAGAGATGGAATCATAGTCCAATGGAGGAAGCTGAATTACAGCTTTTGGGGAAACAGTCTCATTTTAAAAAGAGAGATGAGACTGGATCTTAACCTAGTGATATCACTTATGTTGTACCCAGTCCTATATAGCTCACCTAATCTTCACAAAAAAATCCACAAGGCATAAACTATTATCCTCATTTTACAGATGGAAAAACTGAAGTATGAGAGATAAAATGACTAGCCTAAGAAGTACATGGTGGAGCTGGAACTTAAACCCCACAGAAATCATTCTATTAACCATTATGTTATATAATTCCACCTAATGTACAAAACTAAAATACAATAGTTTTAATATTTAAATGTGAAAAGTAAAATCTAGAGAGAATAAAAGAAATTGCAAGGTAATATATTTGTGATTTCAGGGTAAGAGATGAAATAGATCTTTGAAAAATAAAGAAGCATACATTGTATGAAGCAAAAGTGATGAATTTAACTATATTAAAATTATAAATTTTTAATATAAAAAATCTGATTTAAAAGAATAGGCAGAAGAGCTGAATAGACATTTTTCCAAAGAAAACATACAGATGGCCAACAGGCACATGAAAAGATGCTCAACATCACTAGCCATCAGGGAAATGCAAATCAAAACCACAATGAGAGATCACCTCACACATGTCAGAATGGCTATCATAAAAAAGAACAAAACTAACAAGCCTTGGCAAGGATGTGGAGAAAAGGGAACCCTGGTACACTGTTGGTGGGAGTGTTAACTGATGTAGCCACTAGAGGGGTGGGATAGGGAGGGTGCAAGGGAGACACACGAGGAAGAAGATATGGGGACATATGTATATGTATAGCTGACTCACTTTGTTATAAAGCAGAAACTAACACACCATTGTAAAGCAACTATACTCCAATAAAGATGTTAATAAAAACAAAAACAAAACAGAACAACCATATAATCCAGTAATTCCACTCCTGGGTATATATCTGAAGAAAACAGAAACACTGATTTGAAAAGATGCATGCACCCACATCCAGTGTTTATAACAGCATTGTTTACAATAGCCAAGATATGGAAGCAACCTAAGTGTCCATCAACAGATGAATGAACAAAGAATACGTGCCATATGTACACAATGGAACACTGCTCAGCCATAAAAAATGATTAAATTGTGCCATTTACAACAACATAGATGGACCTGGAGGGTATTATGCTTAGTGAAATAAGTCAGACAAAGACAAATACTGTAATGATATCACTTATAAGTAGAATCTAAAAAATAAGACGAATGAATACAACAAAACAGAAAGAGATTCACAGATATAGAAAACAGTTTAGTGGTTACCAGTGGGGAGAGGGAAGCGAAAGGGGCAAGATACACACTGGGAATTAGGAAGTGCAGACAACTATGTATAAAATAAATGAGATACAAGGATATATTGTAGGGCATGGGGAATATAGCCAATATTTTATAGTAACTTTCAGTGGAGCATAATCTATAAAAATATTGAATCACCATGTTGTACACCTGAAATTAACATAATATTGTAAATCAATTATACTTTAATAAAAAATTAGAATTTTATGTACAATAAAGGATACCAAAGTCAGACTGAAAAACAGTTGATGGGTAGAAGACATATACATTATCTAAAACCCAACAAAGGACTCAACATCTGAATACAAAAACTTCTATATCTCTAAAGACACACAATACTCAATAGAAAAATGAGCGAAGGTCATGATAGGCAATTCATAGAATGGAAAACATGAATAGCAAGAAAGTATATGAAGACCTAACTTTTCTAGAATCAGAGCAATGCAGAATTAAAACACCTTACTTCATATGAATCCACACATGCCAAATTTCCAGAAGTTAAAATGCAAATTATGCTGTGGAGCAACTACGCCTGCGCACCACAACTACTGAGCCTGCGCTCTAGAGCCTGGGAGCCACAGCTACTGAGCCCGCGCGCCTAGAGCCTATGCTCCGCAACAAGAGAAGCCACTGCAATGAGAAGCCTGCGCACCGCAACGAAGAGTAGACCCCGCTCGCTGCAACTAGAGAGAGCCTGAGTGTAGCAACGAAGACCCAATGCAGCCAAAAATAAACTAATTAATTTTTAAAAATGCAGATTAACAGCGTGTGGTGACCAAGGATATGGCAAGAGAGAAATTCCAAGTATTGCTGGTGAGGGGAAAATGGTACAGCTATTCTGGGGAGGAATCTGTGAAATAAGGCATATATATGACTTCTACCTCAGCCATTCCACAGCTGCAGTGTTACTCTGCACTGTTACTCAAGGGGACACGTGGAAAGAGTGTATTAATGCCTATGGTGGACATAAAGTGTTGAAAATAGCCTAAGTATGTATCACCAGGGTAACGGATAAGCAAAATATGGTATTAACATATGGTGGAATATTAGACAGTGGCCAGAAGCAATAATTTCTATGTAGCAACACAGACAAATTTTAAAACAATAATTTTGTGTAGAAAAAATAAAAGAATAGGATGTGATTTTTAGTCGATACTACTTTTGCAAAAATTAGAAAATACAAAACAATTCGGTATTTCAAATAGATACACATGTTTAAAATAACTATGAAAGGTGAGTTGGGAAATTACATATTAAATGGCCCAAATGGTGCTATATAGGGGAAAATAAAGGAAATAAATCTGGCAGAGGAACGTCGGGGCCAAACCCAATCTTAAAAGTATTAGAAAATAGAGTGACCATACACACTGATGATAGAGTGACATGAACTGAGGCATATGGTCCCTTTTGAGTAAATGCCTTAAATACAAACTAAAAAAATAATGTCATAAGATTTACAAGTACTATAAAAATATTTAGCATTATTGCAGTAGATAGTAGAAATATATAACCTTTCAACTTAAATAAAAACAAGACTGATGAAATTTGTTCCCATGTCATCCATGCTAAGGAAGAAATAATAAATCAGCTTTTAAGATAGAATTTTTTACATGAGAGATAAAAAAACAAACAAAAAGAAACCCTAACTGTTTATCCCATGAAGGGAGAAAAAAACAATTTGAAAAGTCAGAGTAGAACTCTCTGAGGATAATATTTAACATCAATTTTTGTAAAACAGAATTTTAAGAAGCTGGTTTTGAATTGTTTATAGTTTCTAATTAGCATGCTGAGGAAATACAGGGTCCATCTTAATCCAGAAGCAAATAAAAAGTTCTGACTCTTAAAATTCTAGGCTCTAGAGTAGGTGCGTGCTGGTGTGCTGGTGTGTATGTGTGTGTGTGTGCACATTTGCTGTGTGTTTTCAATAAACTCAAGAGTACATAAGGGTGTATGTTATTACATTGTAACAATTCTTGAGCAAGTCTATCTGAAGGTCAGTAGCAAACAAGTAGATGCCGCTTGGGTGGCCCCCCAAACTCTCAGGTAATGCGCAGATCTGGCTTGGCAATCATGCTCTGCTTTTAGACATAATGCATTTTTATGTTCTTGTTAGCATTGAAAGACTAACTTGAATATTCTGCAACTGATGAAATGGACAACAGAGCAGTAACCTAGAGTTTACAAGTATTGGGGGCAGTAAAACTTTAGTTCTAGATTTAACTTGGATTTTAGTCCTAATTTAACTTGGATTTTCTACAACGCAGTTTTTTTCTATAAACTGGAGGTATATACCACCATAATCCTAAAAAACCTGTGACTTTGGGCTTCAGGGGTCTAAGCCTTCTCTCTGAGTGACTGAAAGGTACAACTGGATATTAGACCTGTCTAAAAATTGTCCTTTTCTGTCCTCATATACAAGGGTTCAGCTTGATTTTTGGATAGCTGTCATTAAAAAAAAAAAAAAATGTGCAAAGAGCTAATGCCTTTTGCTACAAGACAAAACCATTTCTCCTAGACATGCAGTAATAGGAGGCAATGCCATGTGTTGGAAGCATGCACATATTTTATGATAGATATTAATCTGGAGGTTAACAGCTAGGTGCTCTGGTTGAAGTAGTTTATTTCAAACATACATATAATGTTAACCCACTTTGTAACAAAGCCTTCAACATTTCATATGCAAATTCGTTTTTCTTTCTAGTTTAAGCCCAAGGAAATCCCTATAAGTCTTGTCTCCAAAGAGTAAATATAAAGAATTCATAAGATTAAAGAGTTCTTATCAATTGTATAAAAAACTAGAAATGTACTAACTAGACAAAAATGTAGACGTCTAAGAGAACGTCCAACAAATAGAAAAGTAGAGGACTGCACTGAGATTGCAATCCTGAGAAAAATACATTATTTCTAAATGAAAAAGTAAAAGGAGATAGTATAAATTAAAGCCAGAAGAAAAATTTAAAATCTACAAAAATACGAGTCAATACAAAGTTAAAAAACCATGAATTTTACTATATACCCAAAGGCTTCACAAAAGATCTCATGAATATCACAAATTAAAATAAAACAAACAAAAGCCAGAAATATTGTTTTCCCCAAATTGTACTACTACCTGCCTATTGCTTCAGTGGTAAGAAGAAAAATTATCTTCAAATAGTTAAATTGTATACCTACTTATATTTTAACTCTTAGGTGGATCTTGTTATATAATATATATGATCTCTAAAGAAAACTCGTTGATTATTTTGGCATCTGTTAGGAAATTCCTATTTAATTAGATAAATCTCCTTAGATAACTCTTAAATAAAAATAGATGCAAATATAGTATGTTTCATATCATTCATTTTAGACCTCTAAGAGTTGGAAAAGCTCAACCTGGAGAAGAAACTAGTTTTATTGAGGCAAGAAACTACTTTCCAGTTTAGAAGAGGAGGGATTATCCCATTTCTGTAGAGGAAGCAATCAGGAAGATACAAAAAGAATGATCCTTGCCTAGTGCTAAGGCCAGAACTACTGTGCATATTGTACCAGATCTTGTAAAAACAGCCACTGTGCTGGCACTCACAGGCCCGGGTCATGGTGTGTTCAACAATAAAACTTTGTTCCAAAGGATGGAACTCCTTCCGGCCAAAAAGCTTTCACCTGTATTATTCCATTAACCTCACTGTTTTGTTATGGGAAATGCGTTTATTTTTTGAAATGACATTGAAATATATCCTTAAAAGAACACTTTAGGTCTCAACAAGATTCTCTTCTCTTTCAGCCAACACATTACCTTTTAGAAATCAACAGTCTACTTCTTTCTTTAAATCATCACATTTCAAAGCTGTAGCAGCTAATAAATGTTAATGTAAGTTTTCCAAAACTGCAATCTCCCTAAATTTCTATGCTGTCTTCTTTATCCTGTCTTTTCAAGGTAAAGGTATCTTTCCAGTTTTCTTAGCATTATCAGGATTATGGATTTTGTTCATTGTTAAAGTTCGTTATTTATGGACATAAGTTAATGTAAATGCAAAAATATCTCGTATTATTCACAAGCTGGCTGACTTAAATCACTCGCTCTTAAAACAACTTTACTGCTCTCCAATCTGTTCAAATGCACGGAAATATAAATTCAGGATGATGTGGCTTTTCTGCAATGCTTTCTTTTCAGGCTGCAGTCTACATGACAGCGTTATATTTTATCCTTGCTGCTGTTGTTGTTCAATCTATAAAATCTCTCTTGAAGACCCTCAAAACAGCTTGTAATTTAAACTTTTACTTTTGGTGACTCACTGTTTTCAAATTGCCATCTCTGACCATATCCCCCTTCCAGGGGAATTTATGCAGACTTTTTTTTTTTTTCTTCTACATACTGATTTATGCTAACCTGAACAATTTACCACTTCTACATCCATGTAGTAGCTCAAATAAAATGAGTTCCTGTGTTAATCCCACAGTAAACCTCGGTAATTCTCACATCACAGGAGTTGTAAACGTTTGTTAACAGAAAAAGAATGTTTTTCCCAAAATAGCTACATAACTCTTAAGACTACTCAAATTCCTAAATAATCCTTTTTACAAGACTCCCGCCAACTTTATTTTGATACGTTAAACATGTGAAGCCTATTTTAAAAGGTATTTAACAGTGACTTCATCCAAACAGCTTCCTAGTTGTTCTCATAATGTCTTTTTTCTAAAGTTTTCAAACTGTTTTTAAGCCAACTTGAATAGTGATGAATGTGAGCCGCTATCAAAACGCTTAAGAAGCATTCTGCCAAACAGGATGGGCAAAAATGTTCTAGATCTGCTCAATCTGACATTAGAGGTCATGCAACTTGAAAAATGAAATAACTATTTCCAACACTCATTGAGCCCTTCATTTTAAAAATAACTTCAGGGCTATTTCCACACTCTACATTTAATAATACACTTTTTAAAAAAGGATGCTAGGCTCGGTGAAATCAAACTGATCTGCCACTTAAAGCTGGTGAGTCTATTCTTAATGGGCCTCTGGTAGATGTGGGATACTGACGATAGCAGTTTCATTTAATAACTTCACTAGTAAAAAGAATGACATCCGAAAAGGACTGCTGGGGAAGACAGGGAAGAGAAGACCGGAGTCTCCTGAGCACGAGAGAAACGATTTAAATAAAGTCGCTAAGGAGGAAGGAGGTGGTGAGAGGCGTAGACAAAAGAGCGAGAAAGAAGATTTAACGAGGAAGTGAAATGGAGCGCAGAGGAAGGCAGAAGCTAATGAGGAAACAAATGGGAAAGGTAGTGTTTTCAAACAGGCATGCACCAGGAAGGGACGAGTTACGGCCTGGAGTAGCCCCAGTGCTTTCAGGTGAAAGAGATGCTCGCAGAGAACAGGGGCAAGCAGTTTACTTCCAGGCTTTGAAGCAAACTAAAATTTCCTGCCCCGAGCCTCTCCCAGCCTCGGCCGAGCGCGGAGGCGGCGGCTGGGGAAGGGGCCTAGCCAGGAGCCAGGCCCGGCGGCCCGCTCCTCTGGGCTCCGCGGCCGAGGGAAAGAGGCGAGGATTAAGCGGGGAGAGGTCCCGGCCGCAGCTCGGTGGCACCCCGAAAACGGTCCGGGGCTTCGCGAGCCGTTCCCCCTGCGGCGGGGCGCCCAGCGGCCTTGCCTGGGGCGAGGGAGGGAGGCGAGGTCTAGGGCGTCCGCTTGCGGCCGCCGCAGAACCCCTCTGCTACACTCAGCCCAGGCTTCCAACGGAGGCGCGACCCTGGCTCAGCCGCCGCTTCCCCCTCGGGGTCTTGGCCACCGCCTCCGGGGCTGTTTACACCGTTGGGCCCCGCACGCCGCCGCCGCCTTCTCTCCACCCTAGCGCCATTGCCGATTCGGCCGCCGCCACCTCCTCCGCCGCAGCCTCGTATCTCTGGAGCATCTTCCAGCCACCGAACCCTGAGAAACAGAGACTCCAGCCGCGCCGGCAGGAAACTCCCCCGCAACTGCCAGGGGGACGAATTGGTCAGAACACCGGCGGCTTTTCCACCATTGAGCAGCAGCCGCTCCGCTCCTTCTGCCTATGCAGACTCTTAACCCATAATTGCTTTCCTCTTTACCTCTATTTCTGGGTTCTTAAATTAACTCTTACATCAGTGTTCTTCATTACTCAAATTATTTTTTCTTAGGAACTTTTCCTGGAAGTAAGTTCATGCTATTTTTGACAAGAAAACATTTGACTTCTGAAAGAATTCTTACGGAAATGGGTTTATATCCCAAATGCACCACCAAAAATCTTTGTGACCTTGCATAAACGTCCCTTACCATTTCAGGTGCTATCTTTGCTTGACTCCAAAGGGAACTGATTAAAACTATGAGCATCTAGCTGTTATGCACTTTTGTCTCAGTTTGGTCAATGAAACTCTCAAAAATCCATCAGATTTTCATTATTTTTATCATTAGCCTGTTTGTGTAAAATAAGTTACCATTTGTGGAGCCAGTGTTCTCCTTTATTCCGGCATCCAATCATTGTAAATATTTCTCATGGACACATTCTTAGAAGGCCTATGAATAACCTGGCCTCTTACTGATTCTCCCTTTTGGAGTCTTACTAGCCAGACTTCCCCAATAACTTTCAGAGAGAGTTTTCCCCCTTTCCGGGTCTTCTTTTTGACTTCTATACGCCAAAGAACTTTCAAAAGTCATCACACCAATACTAATATTACCACATACCCTCCAAAAAGCTCCAAGCTGTTTATGCCTATTCATTAAGTTAATACTTTATCAAAACTTGTCCAATTGAGTAGTATTAGCACAGATATTTTACACATTTTAGCACAGACGTGCTCTGTTTAAGGCTGACAGATCCATTAGGAATTAACTTTCTGGTACATTTTCCCTCTGACATTTTCCTCACAACTGCGTTTCCTCATAACTGAGCCATCAGTTATCGCTTGCCTATAGAAAGGCAGATAAGAGAAAAGAAACCTAAGTGAGAAAAGATATGTAAATAGACTAGCACAATATTGGACACATAAAGATTCAATAAATGATAGCAAGTATTCTTACCCTTATCCTCACATTAGTTTATATGTATTAAAAACTGATTACTGGACTCAACTCTTACTTCCATTGCTCATTAGATCCTCACAGAAACCTTGGAGGAAGCGAGGTTTTATCCCCATTTTACAGGTTGGGAGACTGCAGCCTAGAGGGCTTAAGTACCTTAACTGAAGTCATATAGTCAAGAAATAAGCCTATATTTGTCACAATCACTTGCCCATGCTTTGACGTGACACCACCACCCATCATTTACCCAGCTTCACCAAGGTACTACTAATTTTTTTACTCTTATTCTCCTCTCTTTGCTTCATACTGCCATTGTCACCAACCCAGTCAAATTCACTTTTAATTTTCCAATGTTAGTGAGGGGAATAGAAGGTGGAAATTGAGATTAAAGGAGGAAACTTTAATGTTATTCAAGGATGACTTCATCTTAACTTCCAGCCTTCGTCTACCCATTCTCTGCTCCAGTCACACGCAGAGTATTTGCTATCTCTTCCATAAGTCTTGACTTTTCTTGTCTTTATGCCACTTTTCTTTTCTCCATTTGCAATGAATCTCCTTTTCCCTTGGTTCTTCACCATTTCTTTCTCCATACTCTCCATTAAAATTCAAATCTACCTTTAAAGCCCAACTCATATACCAGTTCTGTCCTGCAGTCTCCTGGATCTGCCAAGTCAGAACTAACCACTTGCTCCTCCGTGCTCCTGCAATGACAATGATGTTAGAAGGGTGAGTGATTTTACAGCTCGCTCACCACCTGTGGGAAATATGTCCTATTTGCCCTTCCACATCCTTTCTCCACCCAACTCTATATGGATGGCTTGCATGGCCTATCTTAGTGTCCTTGCTCTGGCTTCCGTTTGGCTCACCAATGAAGAGTACCAATAGAAGATTGTAGGGAACGAAGGAGGGGAGTGAAGTTAGGGTATTAATTCTTGCCAAATTGCTGGGAGTTGGCTGCATCCCCCAACTAACATATAGTGCTTCTCTGTGAGGCGTCACAGCATCTTTGGGGAGGACTCTATCTCCAGCAAGGCTTCCTTTCTCTTTCATCTCCTATAAAGTAGCCACACTTTTACTGAACCTAGGGCACTACACTATCTCTTGATTCTCTACATTGGGCCCAATTTATCCTTATTGATGTACCCCTGATTTCCTTCTGAGACCCTGTCTGATGAACTTTGTAATACGCTCTACTAAGCTGTTAATTTTACAAACCATATTATTACACTTATTAGAAGAATGTCTTCAGGATGTGTCAGTAAGCTCTGATTGATGATAATGGTAAACAACTAGAATTTATGGAACATAAAGCATGCTTTGGTTACTCTCTTGAGTACACTGTGTGCATTATTCTAATTAATTAAAATCACTATTAGCTAAGCAAGGCACACAGATGCTAAGAGGTTCCCAGAAGTAACTTGCTCATGGTCACTCCAGTGTCTCAGTAGTGTTTAGGACTCAGATCTGTCCAAAGCCTAAACCTTAAGTTCTAGGTCTAAGCAGTGGCTCTCAAACTTGAGTATGCATCAGCATCACCAAGAGAGCTTGCTGAAACAGGTAGTGGGCCCCACCCCCAGAGTGTCTGAGTCTGTAGGTCTGGAGCAGGGCCCAAGACTTTCACTTCTAAAAATTCCTACGTGCAGCTGATGTGCTGGTCTGGATACCAGACTTTGAGAACCACTAGTCCAGGCATTTTAGGTCCAGAATTTCAGGTGTTAGAATAATTTTCTGGTGATAAATGTCCCCCCCCAAAAAAAAACAGCACTGCATTTTTCTGTTTGTAAGGAGGTAAAAAATTCAATCTTAAAGAGTCAGTAATGGGACTAAGTATCTAAGAAAGAAGAGTTATTCTCCAGGAAGATGGGAGGAGATGGACATTCTAAGGACAGAAATGCCCTTTCAGGAAACTTGCAAAGGGAAGAGAAAAAAGATTCTGCTATCCAGTGTTCACAGAACATGAGTGGGATACTCTTGACTGTAAAATGGGAAGCCAACTTTTGCTCACCATATACATACCTTATTCAGTACAAATGTTTATTAAGAATCTCCAAAAGCTAGACACTAGGCATCAGGGCTACACTGATAGAGCAGATAAAGTGCCTGGCCTCACGGAGCTTGTGCTTCAGAGGATGTACATCAGCTAGATAGACTGAATGATGGATACTATATTGGGTTCACACTTCATCTCAAGCAAAAAATATCTCCATACACGTGATCCAGGAGTCAAATGGCAAAAGACCTAGCCTCAAAGTGAGTGTTAATTTCATTAAATGGTAGGTAAAAATTATTTTATATGCTGAGACAGGCTCTGCTTAAAAGACACACTATTCCTCCAAACATATTAGTCAAGCCAGCTTATAAACCTGTGACTTTTTCTAGGAGAAATGTTGCCTTCTTTCCCAAGAAGGGAGCAGTAGGGGTCGGGGTGGAAATAGTTTCATCATCAGAGGCACAGTCTCACTACTACTGCTCAGCTCCAATTCGCAACCTTCTGAATGGTTTCCAGATTAAATAATTTAGCAAAGTGATGAAGAAAAAATGGCCCATTAATCTTACGATGCGTGTTATAACTTAACTCTGGGTTTAGCATAGGAAAAACATTATTTGCATTGATTATAAATATGCTTTATGGCTGCATATATTACTCACTCTGAACATTCTAAAATTATTAGCTGGGTTGACATGATGAACTGCACAAGAGTACTTCTAGATGGCATCTCAATGTCATCTGTTACTCACATCATATAGGTCTAGGAATCAATATGTATTTTACTCAATATGAGATCTTATTCCAAACACCAAAATATGCCTGTTTTTATTCGATGGTTATCATCATGAAACTACCAGCTAAACATCATTTAGAAAATTCAAAGCAAGTAAATTACTGTATTAACTGTCTAACTATGATTATGACTTTCCTCCACTTACAGCTGAACCTAATATAATGATCTGGTCAGTCTGACTAGGAGGATTTATTCATTAATTTACTCAAATGTTCTGAGGTATATTTTGAAGGACTTAAATTATGGTCTGCTTTGTAGGATCCAACAGTAAGAGTGCAGGTTTATCTCCTACAAGTTCTGTGACCTTGCCCAAGTGACTTAGCATCTCTGAGCCTCACTTTCCTAATCTGTAAAACGGAAACAATAATAGAACCCAAGTTGTAAAGCTGAAGGAAAAAAAGTAATATGGTAATGTATTTTGGCACAAAAGAGCAGTTACGCCGATGGTCATTATTTGTGAATACTGTTGCTAAGATTATTGAAAACCTGTTGTGTGTTAGGTGCTGTTCAAGGACTAGAATTTTAAGACTGTTCTTCACCTTTATCCCAGTTTTACCTGCAAAGTTCTGCCATGCACTGGAAAAACATACTGGTATTTCTAGGGAAGGGGACCACTCAGGTGACATTTTTGTTTCACCAGGTATATAAAGTATACAAAGGTTATAGTGTATCTTTTAAGTCCTTTGGACGTCTAGTTACCTTTCACTAGAATGATTCTAGTAGATCCTGATAGATACCTGAGACAAGGTCAGGTCAGTGATGTTGGTACCTTTTCTGGCTTAAGAGCATAGGGCAGAAACACAGGAAGAGAGGTCTTCCTTTTCCACTCCTGTTACTAAGAACCCTCTCGAATAATGACAATCTGAAACAGATCACTACATTGTTGCATGTTGTAGAATCAAAGCAGTGTACAAAGCAAAGAGCACTGGCCTCCATTATACTTGCATTTCACTTGATATTCACTTTTCTAGACCGTGGAGAAAGCAGATGTTCCAACACTTTCCAGGTACTGGAATATTACAATCTGGCAATCTCCACCACTGCATGTTTGATCACACCATTCCCTGCAAATGGAATGCTGTTCCATCAAGGTCAGATTGACCAGTGCAAATACCTGATTTTATCGTACGGTCAGAACCAAATTAACTTACTGAAATTCTGCCCAGCTCAGGGTCTACCTTCTCTGTGAAACCTCCTGTGAGATCCCAAGTTACAAACAACTCTATCTTCTTCAGAAGACATTGTATACTATATAAATAGTAATTTACTATAATTTACTATAAATATATGTATATGTGTGTGTATTTCTTTGTTACATTAAGTTACAGCTCCTGTGGTTTCTCTTCTTAACTAAACTGGACCCCCTTATCATCACAGTGGCCATGTACATCATTGTATCCTCCAAAAAATCCAGATAATAATATCATGGATTCAGTATATAGTTGTTTAATAGAAAACAATTAACTAACCACTGCAGAATACTAGTGTCTCTCAAGGTGTGTTCAGTGGATCATAAATCCTATGAGACAGTCCATGAAGGAAAAGATTTCAAATAAATTTGGGATCTGTTGTCCACTACATCTCCTTATCAGAGACTCATAATTCTCAGGACTCGTAAAAAGCTCTGTAGCAAAGAAACTTGACTTAGTTTGACCCAGTATTTCTCTTACAAGCGTATCAGTTCTGGAGGTCAAGGACATTTTCCACCTCTAATACAACATCTCTACTGCCTAGTAGAGTGCCTGGCACTTAGTAGACACCTAATAAATATTTGAATAAGTTTCAACATACATTCCCCTTTTAAGCTATAGAAGAAAAACATAGTATATAGTAGATTTTGATTTACTTGGGGAGAATAATAATATGAATAGATAAATTTACACAAATCATTTTAAAGTATATATATTTGATAATACTTTTTTCCACAAATCTACACAACTGCACATTTAGTGGTGATAGTAAACGAACTACATTTGCTTCGGAAAACTTGCTAAGAAGGATGGCTACTAAAAACTACAACTTGAACCCAAAACAATTGATTTAGTTCATTGGTCCCCACTCCTTAGCAGTTTTAATATAGAAGAAAATAGACGCATATATTTCTTTTCTGCCATAATATGACATCACAGAAGGAATGCTATGTTATTAGCTAGAAATAAGATTTGCTTTTGTTATTTTAGTACATTTGATCACATAAGAATAATTCTAGATTTTTTTCCCCTCCTGTGACTCTCATAGCATCCCCATCTAAAATAGACTTTGGAGATTTAGATCAAATGTCATATCAATTGTCCTAGACTGCTTACTATGTGCTTTCACTATAGATTTTAATGTCAATAGAGAAAGGAGAAGGAAAAGTCAGAGGGAAATGAAACAGGTGTATGCAACACCCCTCTCTACTACTGACATTTCTCAGAATTCTGGAGGAAGTTGCATCTATAAGTGGAAAGTTTTTCACCATGGAACTCACAGTGGTTGAACTTCTCATGAAGAATTTTTTTTTTCACTACTGAAGAAAAATATGTTTGATTTTACCATAACTGAAAAGTTCTCCCGTTTCTACTTCTGAGGTTTGCCCTCAAGACTACTGTTTACGTAATGGAAGTGACTCCTATGCATGGAGGAAAAAGTGCACTATTTGAAGGAAAAGCTAAAGGAGTGATATATTCAGGTAGCTCCTCATTCCACCAATGAAAACGTACACATAGATTTTCCACTTTACACCTCATTTTCCACCTTATTTTCATGATTTTGAAATGAATATGTAGGGTCTGATGAGTTTGTCAATAGTCTATAATTATTAGTGTTATTAAAATAGAATACAAATGATAAGCCATATGTAAAAATGCTGTGTGAATAAACTGCTATACCCCAAATAATACAAATGAGTGAATGGCAGTAAATGCTAAGAGGGATTAACAACATAAAGGTTATTAAAAACATGATGACCGTATTTCATATTTTTGTGTCTTTTTCTCTCTCACTCTTTTTTTTTTTTTTTTTTTTTGGTATGCGGGCCTCTCACTGTTGTGGCCTCTTCCGTTGCAGAGCACAGGCTCCGGACGCGCAGGCTCAGCGGCCATGGCTCACGGGCCCAGCCGCTCCGCGGCATGTGGGATCTTCCCGGACCGGGGCACGAACCCGCGTCCCCTGCATCGGCAGGCAGAACACTCAACCACTGCGCCACCAGGGAAGCCCTTCTCTCTCACTCTTACTCAACTCCTAAATAACTAAGAGAATATGCTCATAAATGGTAAGCATGTTTTGGATGTTCGATGTGTGCTTGTGGGGAAGAACAAAAAAAAATCTGCCTCAATTAGGTCAAATATCATACAAGAGATGAATGAGATTAGAGTTGGGATTGGGATTTGTGTTAGTTACTCAATAGCTAACCAATCACAGATATGACAGTGTAGTGCAATATGCAAATATACTTTTAAACAACTTCTCTTAAGTTATCTACTGTCTGTAAAGACAATCACACTCAACTGCTCTGCACTTAACCCCAGAGCTTCTGAGTTAGAATCTCTTAGAAATAGGTACACGTTTCATTGCTTTGGCAACATTTACATGGCTCTGCATCAGGCAATACAACAGCTAAGATCACACTCTGGGAATTCAGGAAAGGCTAGTGTCCAGTTCTGGTCGTTCTACCACCCAACTGTGATCTAGGGTAAATTCCTGATTATAAAAAAAAAAAAAAAAAAAAAAACCCTGAAGATGCTGAAACAGTATTTCCTACATCACAGGGTCGTCATGGGGATAAAAGGTCATTAGGATAAAGTGCCTCTCACCCAGGAAACATTGATAAATGCTACTGATGCTACCATCATCATCATCATGACCGATCACGAACATATTGCCACATGGAAATTCAACATTCCCTGGGCCATTCACAACTCTCCTTTAAAGGACTCATATTCTATGTGGGGTCTTAACACCTTCAAATAACAGAAAATACAAGTCTTTACGCCTTTTTTTCTGTAGCTAATTTTGGCATCTTTCACCTCTGTCCACTTAACTGTTGGTTTAGCACATTCTTGTCACACAAAGAAGCTACTTCTCAAAGAGAGGAGCAATGTGTCAAGTGACAAAGACATTGAGTGAAGTCTTTCACATCCTAGATTGCCCACGGTACAGCTCAGCTGGTCTCTGGGTTGGAAGGCCTGGGTCTACTTTGCTCGTCTGTTACAGGGGAAGGGACATGGTCCTCAGCATGTGGTCTGTGAAACAGAGGCAGCTGCGGGTAGAATTATAGCACAAGCAGAACTGGCTTCAATTCTTCCTTCTTAGGTCTTTTTCTTCTTGTTCAGCTGTTCAAGGAACTTGCCTGACCTCTGTCCCTGCCAGGACGATGTTACGTCTGCCTGGATAAGTAGGTCACCATTGTATATCAGGAAAGGTCTTATTTGTAATCATCAGGAACCAGATATGGCTAATTTGAGCAGAAAAGGAAACTTTTGGAAGTTTATGGTTAGGCCTCAGTAACTACAAGCAGACGAAACAACCGAAAGCCAAGGCTATGCTATTGCAATTATAGGATCAGGCCAAAGTGATGTTATAAGTCCTAGCTGGCCTTGCTACCAAGCAGCAACAGGAAACAGGAGGTTGACCCAGCACTACTGGCCTTGCTTCTTTACATCATTTATTTGTAATTCAAAATCCAAGAGAGGGGTGCAGTTGGCCAACCCAAGGTCGCCCGACTGTTTTCCATCTGTAAGGGAGACTGAGCATGTGAGTAAACAGTGTACCTGACATGTTCAGCTTGTATAACGAGAGGAAGGCTCTGTTTCTCACCAAGACCCACAAAGTGGAAAATTCCCCAAAGAGAAAGGAATTTCAGATCAGATGCTTGAAAAGTTGAAAACAACAACAACAACAAACAAATGCAGATGTGGAATTAAAGACATGGAGTCATTAAGAACCTCTATGTGGAGTGATTCAGACCTGAGTTCACATCTGGAGCAAGCTACTCAATCTTGCTGAGCTTCAATTTTCTCTAAAGGAAACAACGTGGAAGATGATATCCACATGTAACTTGTGGTACACATGAAGGAGGGTAGTACAGTATATGATGCCTGGCACATCCTATGCATTTTCTAAAACTACTAGTAGTACTATTATTATTGTTACTTATTATACAATTTACTGTAGAAATTAACAGGGAGAGTATTAATAAATGTTAATATAGTGCTAAGTGTCACATTTATGATCTCAGCTAAATATTTGTTGATTCAACAAACATTCCACATATCAGAAAATAACCTGTTAGTATATATATATATATATATATATATATTTTTTTTTTTTTTACAGAAGAAAAGAAACCCTGAGGCTTAGAAAGTGTAAACAATGTACCAAAAGTCACTCATTTAAGAGGTAATACAATATTATTCAGCCTTAAAAAAATGAAGGAGATCCTTTCATTTGTGACAATATAGATGAAACAGGAGTGCATTATGCTGATGAAATAAGCCAGACAGGATAAATACGAATGATATCATTTATATATGGAATCTAAAAAGAAAAAAAGCCACACTCATAGAAACAGAGTAGAAAACTGGTTGCCAGGGGCTGGGGTGTGAGTGGGGAAAAGAGGGGAAGATTGGTAAAAGGGTACAAACTTTCAGCTGCAGGATGAATAAGGTCTGAGGATCTACTGTATAACATAGTTACTACAGTCAATAATACTGTATTGTATGACTAACATTTTCTGAGAGAATAGAACTTAAGTGTTCTCACCAAAAAAAGAAAAAAAGGAAAAAGGTGTCATGAGCTGTTAGATGTATTAATTAACGTGATGGGAAGGATCCTTTTGCAATGCATATGTATATCAAATCATCATGATATACTCTTTGACTATCTCACAATTTTGTCAATTATACCTCAATAAAACAGGAAAAAAAGAGGTAATAAAGATGAGATTCCAATCCAGGATTATCTAGCTCAAAAAACTACACTCTTAACCATTACAATATAGTATCCATCCATATGTTGTAACTGTAAAATGCTTAACACAAAGGAAACGTTAACTAAATGGTAGCTATTCTAACTCTAATGCTTACTAGATATTAGTTATGTGGTATGCTTTACTTCTAACTACAAGGGTATAAGGTGCAAAGTCTTGCTACAGAACATAAAAGCCCCTGTGGTACCCTGTAGGATCTCTCATCTCTCAACCCAGAGTCTCCTCAAGTTGGAGGTCTTTACCCCATTTATAATGTGGGAATAATGCCTTTCCCACATTTGCACTGGGCATGAAAATCCATACTTCCAGGTGTATACGGAACCTCCACTTAGCTCCTCGTCACCTTGGAATCACCAGACCAAAGATCATTTATTCCATTAATATAAATGATGTAGGGATAGAAGTACAGAATATACAGAGAGTGTTGGAGGAATCCAAACAACAAGTCCTCCACTCTCAAAACAAATTTTAGAGTTCCAAAAGTAAAGAGCAATGTTTGGAAATAAAACTAAAAATGAAACTAACATCTACAATTAGCCAAGTATTTATTATGGGCCAGGCTACTTACTAGGCACTTGATAAACATTACAGCTCATCTTCCTGCAGTCCTTCAAAGCATATAATATTGTTTCTATTTCATAGAGAAGAAAATTGTATCTAAGCAGGTTAGTGATTAGCCCAAGACCACAGGGCTAGGCTGTAAGAAAAGAAGGCCAAAATGGTGATGGATGTTATAACTAGAAGATTATGGCTAATCAAATAAAAATATTCAAAACGGTCCTAATGTATTATGAGGATTTCTTTAGAATAACTTGGGTGCCTTAGTGAATACAGTAGTGGTAGGCACTACAGTCTCTTTAATTTGCTAATCATACAAATCTACTTTAATATTCTTGGTGACAAGGAGCTAACTACTGATAAGACAGCTTCTTCAGTTTGGGGGCTACTCCAGGGTGAAATGCCAGAACGTCTTACTGCCTGCAATGTTACCTAGTTCTACCAGGGGGAATAAAGCAGAACAAGTAGCCACTGTTCTTGACAAATGGATACAGTTTCAGTTTTTCAAACTATGAGTGTCAGATTCATTCATTGTATCAGATAGATCTGTCAAATGGCTTTGCCCATTTACTAATGGATGGCACACTGCAGACACACGTTGGGTCAAAGGACTCAATGTCACCTCATTGATACTGTCATCAATATAATTTGTATTGGCATTTTGTCTCACCCTGACCTTAAGGACTCTGTGAGGAGATCCAAGTCTCCAGACCATGGACTGATCACCTCTGCTTGACACAGTATTCTCTGCTCATTTCCAGAGGGGACCAAGGATGAGCTCTTGTACTTCTGAGTCTATTCACCCTACCTGGCAACACATACTAGCTGGGCTGCTTGGATCAAGCAGGAGCCCCAGAGTTTAAATTTCCAGCTGCATTAGAGGAAACAGAGGCTATGCCCCAATCCCATAACCCCTCACTTCTTACTGCTAGCCTATCCTAGGCTGTTCTTGCTGATAGGAGTACTTCATGCTAAAAATTAATTTTGCTTACCTGATGGCAGTCACACAACCTCAAATGCCATTTTTATAAATAAGGCAACCACCAATGGAGTGTGGTTTAGGGTTTTTTCTTCTGTAGACCCTGCCTACCCTATAAAATCTCCCATTACTGCATCATGGAGACTATAATCCCTTTCCGAGGGAATAGATTCTTTCCAACCATAAGATGAAAAAGAACCTACATTTCCATACTGCCCAAAAGGAAATAAATTGATTACAAAATGCAGGAGAATGACTGATTTTCCACATTTGTTGTGTTCATTAAAGGGTTTTTGAATACACTTGACAGTATTAAAGAAGTTCAACACACACAAAATAAAAATTAATAAATGAAGAGAAAAAAATTGCATTTACAACAAACAACAAAATAAACACATTGATATATAAAAGGTTGTTATACATCGATGAAAAATGGATGCCATAAAGTCACAAACTAAAAAGTATTAACAGCCAATAAAGATATGAAAATATGTTCAACCTTGCTATTATTAATCAAAGAAATACAAATAAAATAATTCAGGTGTCATTTTACTGACTAGAATGACAAAGTTTTAAAAAACTTGATAATACTGGTATTGATATTGATAATACTGGTACTGATGAGTGTGTGTAAGAAACCACACTGGATGTTAAATTCTTGGTAGAAATAAAAAGCACGGTAACCTTTCTGGAAGACAATATGTCAGTATGTACCAGAACTGACAACCAGCCATTCAAGTTCTAGAAGTCCATTCTAAGGAAATAAACAAATGCTCAAAGACATATGAACAAGGATGCTTGTCTCATTGTTTAGCAGAGCAAAACAGGAATAATCTAAATGTTGAACAGTAGGGACTGGTTAAATAAATAATAGAATGCTGTTCAACCATTAAAAATGATGCTGCAGATTTTTATTAGGTGATGAGTAATCATACTTATATTACTAAATAAAAATGTTATAGAACTGTTTTGTAGTTTGATATAATAATTAAAGGTATTTTATACTTGCATTGTATTTATATGCACCCCGTCACAAAAAAGTTTCAAAAGATACCCTCAAAAATGTTACAGAGATGATTTATCAGAAATGGGATTTTGAGTTATTTTTCCTTTTTTCTTTAAATCCTTTCAATTTTGGAGTTTGTGCAATGAGCCTGTATTATTTTTACAATTAAAAATATTTAAATTTACAACAAAAGGATCTAAATTCCTCCAGTTTTCCATGTATTTTCCACCCTGGCTCAGGGTATTTGTTTAAAAAAGAAAAAAAATCAGCTTATTTTCTCTTTTGTATCAATCTAAATTTACTTTTCATAAGTTAACTATTTTAGTCTGGCAAAAGGTTCACACAGGAAAATTGTTAAGGTCTGAGTATTCTATTACCTTTAAAAGCACTGGAAACTTTGAAATTATTTCTTTCAGAATTTTCATATAATACTGAAAGTCGGGGGGGAGGTAGCAAAATGAAGGGAAATAGATAGTAGTAGTCAACTTCAATTAAGAAAAAGCAACAAGAGGCAGTTTGTACTCTTTTGATACGGCAGAAGCCCCATGTGTCAACTCATGCTAAAAAATGTATATACACACACACACACATATATATGTTTGTGTGTATTATATGTATATGTGACACACACACATAATTAATCCACAACCTTAGGCTAATCACTCATTGTGGCAGAAACAACGAGCTGTTGACTACACTTTAATTAGCTCCTCCAGCCTGTAGAGGCATCACTAGGACCAAGATAGGAACAACATTCTTCATCTCCGCTTGCATCTGGGTATGGTTCTATCCCAAAGAATGTGACCAGAGGTGACCTGAACAGTTTATGTCTGAAGGATAACGAGTTGATAATTGTAGCTTGCAGCTTCCTCCCTCCTTTCCTTTTTAGGACAAACGTAGAGCCACTTGATGAAGGTGGTGGGTCCCTGAATAACTGAGCAGAAAACTGACTCTCAGACCACCAAAGTCCATACTACACTCCTGAGTGAGTGAGAAATGAACTGTCCATGTGTTGCTCCACTGAGGTTTAAGGTTTATTATTTAGTGTTTAACTAACGCATTTTTTCTTTAAACCTCAGTTGCCTTCTCTGTAAAATAAAGTCTTTGAAAAGGATCCACTGTAAGTTTTTTCCCTTGCTTATGTTTTTATCTTAGTTTTTAATTCTCAGAAACATTGCACGCATTTTACCTTTTAAGTTAGTAAGTCTACTTTTTTTCCCACAAAGACGGGTTCTTCAAGTTATGGAGAAGTCATAGCAGACTGTTGCTTCAGTTTAAGATACGCATTCACATATGAGATGAGAAGGGTGAGGACCCAGAGAAACGCCTTTGACAGAGGGGAGTGAGAGCATACTGAAGAATGTTTAGTAATAAAGAATTCAGATGGGAGAAACGGATGGGTTACATCTAACAGATTTGCTCAAAGGAATTCTGGAAAGGCAAATATGTGAAAATGTATAGCAAAGACATGAAATGCCTTTTGGTCCCTAAATGGATTTCATTTCAAAGACGTGCATATTGCAAATACATGTACCATAACACTTCTCTGTCCATTTCTAGAATTTTCTAAAGCCTGACAGAACATCTGCAGAGAGAGGATGTCATTCCAAGATAATCGACCGCAAGTTACTAAATTAAGTTAAAAATGTCCTTAACCTTGAACAGTTTTTAAAGAGATTTTAGAAGAAAGGAGCCCTCCAGGGGGTTGTATAACTATATAATTGTACCCTTTCTAAAAGGCTATTTACAGATACATAATGTTTCCCCTCCATTCTTTAAAGTAAGATATAGGATAAAAAAAATAGTTTGGGGATAATATTTGTTTGGGACAGCAGGCACTGCTAATCAGTACCACTCTCTCCTTATTCCTTACTATCAGAGCCCTGGTTTAGGAGACCCCATTATCCTTAAGGCTAAGGTGGCCAGTTTAAAATCCGAGCTGATGAGATCTAAGTGCAAGTCTGCTCACCATCTGTGGTAAAAAATTTGCTCTCTGAGTTAGACACTGCCTTTTTTTTCTTACTTAATTTCTTTTTCTTTTTTCCTTTTCTTTCTTCCTGCCCAAATTGTTGGAACACTATTGGAGATTCTGGGGTCACTTTGAAGCTATGTGGACGTGCTAGAGATGTGGAAGCTGGAAGAGCGAAGCAACCCAGTCCCCTGGTGATGCCCTTCAGCAGCTGGACTAACGCTAGAGGGACTATCTCCAAACTTCCTGCTACCCGTGGAAAGTAAGGTAAATCACTCATTCACTTTCTGTTACCTACTAACTGATCCAGAACTCTAACCTCAGGCTTCTAGAACCCTTCTCAGTATCCCATAGTCATACTCATGTTCCGGACTCCTGATCATCAGACTTGCTTATAGCAGATGTATGGGGAGGGCGGGCTCTTCTGGAAGCCCTCATACTTCCTCCCCTACCCCCACCACACACAAATAATGATCTTTATGTCCACTCATCCTTCTATCTACACTCAGAGGCCAGGGCCCCCAGGAAGGCTTCACTGACAACCCTTTACTCCTCTCTACATGCAGAAAGGGTAGAGGTGTGGGCTCTGGAATCAGACTTCCTAGACTTGAATTCTTAATCTGTTACTTACCAGTTTAGGACATGGGCAAAGTAGTTACCTTCTCTGGACACCCCTGTAAAAGAGGAACACTAAGTAGCACCTATGTACCTTACTGAAAGGATTAAATGAGCAAATGCAGGTAAAGTTCTTGTAATTTTTTCTTGGGTCAATCAATTGTAGCTGCTATTGTTACCTTTGGCTAATTTAGGGCAGAGTCCCTTTGCCCTCCTTTGGTGCTCTGGGCCCGTCTCATTCACAACACACACAACCGCATACTGCAGAGTTTTGAAAGGTGGTTCTCAAAATGTGTTCCCTGGGCCAGCAATATCAGCCACACCTGGGAACTGGTTAGAACTCTGGCACTGGAGCCCAGCAATCTGTGTTTTAACAATATTCTCAGGCAAATCTGATGCACACTAAAGGTTGACGACAACTGAGAACATCTGTCTCACACTCTCCTGGAGGCATTCACCAAAAATAGAGTTACAGGACCTTACACCTGACCAGCTGGAGAAGGGGTCTAGTAATTGCCCTGGGTATCATGCTTGTCATGATTTTTCAGCACATAAATGTTTGAGAATCACTGCCATTTTGAATGTGTGTTTCACTTGTCTGTTTTTCCAGTGGACTTTACTTCCTTGCAAGGAAGGTTTGTGAAGATTTGTTGCTGTTGTTTGCATTATTAGTTTTATTATGCTAATTCTAGAATCTCTGGTGCATAGTGCAATCTCAGGCAGGAAGTAGTGGCTCATTAAAACAGGTATCCCAAAAGCCTTAGTAGAACTTCAAGATTAATTCCTTCAGGAAGAAGTAAAATTGTCATTAGATGCAGATGATATGATACTATATAGAGAAAACCCTAAAGACTCTACATGAAAACTACTACAACTGATAAACGAATTCAGCAAGGTAGCAGAATACAAGATTAACATACAGAAATTGGTTGCATTTCTTTATACCAACAATGAAATATCGGAAAGGGAATGTAAAAAAACAATGCCTTTTAAAATCACAACCCCAAAAATAAAATACTTAGGAATAAACCTCACCAAGAAGGCAAAAGACTTATACGTGGAGAACTGTAAGACATTAATAAAGGAAAGTGAAGATGATTCAAAGAAATGGAAAGACATCTCATGTTCTTGGGTTGGAGGAATTAACATTGTTAAAATGCTCATACTACCCAAAGCAATCTACAGATTTAATGCGATCCCTATCAAATTACCCATGACATTTTTCACGCAATTAGAACAAATAATCCTAAAATTCATACAGAACCATAAAAGACCCAGAATTGCCAAAGCATTCCTGAAGAAAAAGAACAGCGTTGGAGGCATAGCCACCCCAGACTCAGACAGTACTCCAAAGTCACAGTAATCAAAACAGCGTGGTATTGGCACAAAAACAGACATATGGATCAATGGAACAGAATACAGAGCCCAGAAATAAACCCACACACCTCAGTTAATCTTTGACAATTAATCTTTGACAAAGGAGGCAAGAATATATAATGGGAAAGAGACAGTCTCTTCTGCAAGTGGTGTTGGTAAAGTTGGACAGCCTTATATAAACCAGTGAAGTTAGAACACATCCTTTCACCATACACGAAAATAAACTCAAAATGTCTTAAAGACTTAAACATAAGACATGACACCATAAAACTTCTAGAAGAGAACACAGGCAAAATATTCTCTGACATAAATCATACCAATGTTTTCTTAGGTCAGTCTCCCAAGACAATAGAAATAAAAATGAAAATAAACAAAGGGGACCGAATCAAACTTACAAGCTTTTGCACAGCAAAGGAAACCATAAACAAAATGAAAAGACAACCTACAGAATGGGAGAAAATATTTGCAAATGATGCGACCAGCAAGGGCTTAATTTCCAAAATATACAAACAGCTCATACAACTTGATGACAATAAAAGCAAACAACCCAATCAAAAAAATAGGCAGAAGACTTAAAGAGACATTTCTCCAAAGAAGAAATACAGATGGCCAATAGGCACATGAAAAGATGCTCAACACTGCCAATTATTAAAGAAATGCAAATCAAAACTACCATGAGGTACCACCTCACACCAGTCAGAATGGCCATCATTAAAAAGTCTACAAATAACATATGCTGGAGAGGGTGTGGAGAATAGGGAACCCTCCTACAACACTGTTGGTGGGAATGTAAGTTGGTGCAGCCACTGTGGAAAACAGTATGGAGGTTCCTCAGAAAACTAAAAATAGACCTACCATATGATCCAGCAATCCCACTCCTGGGCGTATATCCAGACCAAACTATAATTCAAAAAGACACGTTCACCCTGATCTTCACAGCAGCAATATTCACGATAGCCAAGACATGGAAACAACCTAAATGTCCATCAACAGATGAATGGATAAAGACGATATGGTACATATATACAATGAAATACTACTCAGCCATAAAAAGAAGAATGAAATAATGCCATTTGCAGCAGCAACATGGATGCAACTAGAGATTATCATACTAAGCAAAGTAAGTCAGAAAGAGAAAGACAAATACCATGATACCACTTATATGTGGAATCTAAAATATGACACAAATGAACCTATCTATGAAACAGAAACAGAATCAGAGACATAGAGAATAGACTGGTGGCTGCCAAGGGGGAAGCAGGTGGGAGAGGGATGAACTGGGAGTTTGGGATTAGCAGATGCAAACTGGTATATATAGATTGGCTAAACAACAAGGTCCTACTATATAGCACAGGGAACTATATTCAATATCCTGTGATAAACCATAATGGAAAAGAGTATGAAAAAGAATGTATATACATATGTATAACAGAGTCACTTTGCTGTACAGCAGTAATTAACACAACGCTGTAAACCAAGTATACTTCAATAAAAACGAAGTTAATTAAATTTTTAAAAAGATTAATTCCTTCAGAAGAACAAGTACTACACATTCACAAAAAAAGCACCCTTTGAAAGTTTAAATTTTTGAATTTCTTTGCCACTTCCTTAGTTTTGATCATCTTGGACAATATATTTTCAATACTGACTTTTAAAAAGAATTGTGTTTCAGTGTTTGCTATCCTTAGACAGAAACAGATAAGTACAACTAAATACTTGTTTTTCAAAAGTCTCAAAAGTATAAGGGAAATGAAAGTAATTATATCTTCAAATGATTTTGGGGTATGTTTCTAATTTCATACTTCTGATGCGATTCAAGATTAAAACTGTATTAAGACATTTGAGACATGCTGCATTGGTATTAAATGAATTTAATTTTGTGTAAAGTGGCTGAAATATTTTCTTCAGCAAACATACCTGCAGATATAAAATCACAACCATAAATCTACAAAAAAGCAAGCTATTGAATGAAATCTGATTGGTTATTTCCCTGCAGTATGGATCTGCTAATAATTTAATTTACTATTTGCTAACAGAAGCCAAAATTTAAATATACATATATATATATGTGTGTGTATATATCTATCTCTTCAATTTTAAATCATTCATATATATGAACAAGTATACATACACATATATAACAATTGTTCATATGTATAAACAATTTAAATTAAAGAAAGTACATCTGGTGGCCTATTTTTTCCCCCCGATTTCTAAAGAACACCATATTCTATTCTCGGCAGTGGAATGTCAATCCACCTTAAGGGTTGTTCAATGAGCATATCTGAGAAACCACTGGTTTAGCCAATGATGTACTTATTGAGGGAGGCCCTAGTGCCACTGTCAAGAGCTTATCCATAGGAGAGATAAGAAGGTACTTGTTTGGTTTGTGAAAAGAAGGAGTAGTGAGGAATGGCAGGTAGCTGCAGGCTGATGACATGTGATGTCCATATATATGTAGAACCAACACACCCATAATTGCACCCATTTTCCATACCCAAATCCAAAGCCTTTATATCATTAATCCCAGGCAAAAATGGTAAGATTCATGTGTGTTACTATCCCACGGCTTCAAGATGCCTATAAACTCATTTGAGTATGTCTTAGTTTTATCAGTGGAGGACAAACCAGGCTTCTATCACCAAGCCCCATTCCATAACAGGCAAACCAGTCCAAGACTTCTCTGAGTGCAGCAGGAGAGTCTATGGAAGGGGCGCTCACTCCACTGTGATGCCTAAAATGTCTTTGCACAGAGCAAACATTCAACACATGCTGAGTGAATGAATGAGTGAACTGGCTCATTTCAGGGAAATTCCATTCAACAGGCTGGCATTCCTTCCTACCCATCTTAACTGTTAAACTTGCCATCAGACAAAAATTTAATTATAAAACGTTAGAGCTGAGGAAATTTTAGAAACTATCTACTCTCCAGAGGTATACAACTTTAATTTCGTGGTAAAAATCACTAGGAGTGATTTAGGAGTCTATCAGACCTCAGTCCAAATTCCACATCTACCATATTTTGGTGAGCAAATAACTACTTCTGAGGCTCTGTTCCATATATGCATTATGGGATATCATAATAATACATACATTAATTGTATGACTATCAGGGGATGAAATGACACAATCCATTTGCCATGGTCGGCTAAGTAATTTGCACCAAGTAAGCACTCAAGACATTAGCCAATATTAATAGCGGAGAGATGAAAACAAAACTCTGGGACTGATGCCTACCCTAGTGGCCTCAGTGGTCATAATGACTCTTCCATTCAGCCTGCTCTCTTCTCACTAAGACTAAGGAAGAGAAGATGAACAAATTAGCAATAACAATTTGAAAATGGTTTTATACTCCCTGAATGAATGGAATTATAATAAAATGATTCATGAGTTCTGCAGAAATATGATGAGACTTTAGATCTTTATGTTAGTTCTCTACAAAACCAATTTATGGCCCTAAGATGTACCTTCCCACCCAGCCCCATCCTTATCAGGATCAAATATCATTGTAAATGGAAAAGTCAACAACACATAATCAACAAGCTAAGTTACAAGCCAGTGAAGTCTCGGAACTTTGATAGAGAAAATTCAGATTTATCATTATATGTAAAAATAAGATGGGGGGACCTTGAAGATGGCGGAAGAGTAAGACGCGGAGATCACCTTCCTCCCCACAGATACACCAGAAATACATCTACACGTGGAACAACTCCTACAGAACACCTACTGAACGCTGGCAGAAGACCTCAGACCTCCCAAAAGGCAAGAAACTCCCCACGTACCTGGGTAGGGCAAAAGAAAAAAAAAGAAAAAACAGAGACAAAAGAATAGGGACGGCACCTGCACCAGTGGGAGGGAGCTGTGAAGGAGGAAAAGTTTCCACACACTAGGAAGCCCCTTCGCGGGCGGAGACTGCAGGGGGCGGAGGGGGGAGCTTCGGCGCCGCGGAGGAGTGCACAGCAACGGGTGCGGAGGGCAAAGCGGGGAGATTCCCGCACAGAGGATCGGTGCCGACCGGCACTCACCAGCCCGAGAGGCTTGTCTGCTCACCCGCCGGGGCGGGCGGGGCTGCGAGCTGAGGCCGGAGCGCAAGGAGAGGACTGGGGTTGGCGGCTTGAACACAGCCTGAAGGAGTTAGTGCACCACGGCTAGCTGGGAGGGAGTCCGGGGAAAAGTCTGTACCTGCCGAAGAGGCAAGAGACTTTGTCTTCCCTCTTTGTTTCCTGGTGCGTGAGGAGAGGGGTTTAAGAACGCTGCTTAAAGGAGCTCCAGAGACGGGCGCGAGCCGCGGCTAAAAGCGCGAACCCCAGAGACGGGCGCGAACCGTGGCTAAAAGCGCGGACCCCAGAGACGGGCGCGAGCCGCGGCTGAAAGCGCGGACCCCAGAGACGGGCGGGAGACGATAAGGCTGCTGCTGCCGCCACCGAGAGGCCTGTGTGCGAGCACAGGTCACTCTCCACACCCCTCTTCCGCGGAGCCTGTGCAGCCCGCCACTGCCAGGTTCCCGGGATCCAGGGACAACTTCCCCGGGAGAACGCACAGCGGGCCTCAGGCTGGTGCAAAGTCACGCTGGCCTTTGCCGCCGCAGGCCCGCCCCGCACGCCGTGCCCCTCCCGCCCAGCCGGCCTGAGTGCGCCAGAGCCCCCGAATCAGCGGCTCTTTTAACCCCGCCCTGTCTGAGCAAAAAACACGCCCTCCAGCGACCTACACGCAGTGGCAGGGCCAAATCCAAAGCTGAGCCCCTGGAAGCTGTGAGAACAAATAAGAGAAAGGGAAATCTCTCCCAGCAGCCTCAGAAGCAGCGGATTAAAGCTCCACAATCAACTTGATATACCCTGCATCTGTGGAATACCTGAATAGACAACCCATCATCCCAAATTAAGGAAGTGGACTTTAGGAGCAAGATCTATGATTTTTTTCCCTTTTCCTCTTTTTGTGAATGTATATGTGTATACTTCTGTGTGAGATCTTGTCTGTTTAGTCTTGCTTCCACCATTTGTCCTAGGGTTCTATCCGTCCATGGTTTTTTTTTAAAATTTTTTTCTTAATAATCAATTTTAATTTTAATAACGTTATTATACTTTTCTTTCTTTCTTTCTTTCTTTCTTTCTTTCTTTCTTTCTTTCTTTCTTTCTTTCCTTCCTTCCTTCCTTCCTTCCCTCCTTTAGACAACGAATCATCCCAAATTGAGGAGGTGGTCTCTGACAGCAAGATTTATGATTTTTCCCCCTTTACCTCTTTTAGTGAGGGTGTATGTGTATGCTTCTGTGTAAGATTTTGTCTGTATAGCTTTGCTTCCAACATTTGTCCTAAGGTGCTATCCGTCCCTTTTTTTTTCTAAATAAGAATTTTTTAATTCAATAATTTTATTATACTTTATTTTATTTTTACTGTATCTTCTTTCTTTCTGTCTTTTTTCCTTCTTTCCCTCCTTCCTTCCTTCCTCCCTCCCTCCCTCCTTTCTTTCCTTCTTTCCTTCTTTGCTTCTTTCTTTCTTTCTTCCTTCCTTCCTTCCCTCCTTTCCTTCTTTCTTTCCTCATACTTCTACTAATTCCCTCTACTTTTTCTCCCTTTTATTCTGAGCCGTGTGGATGAAAAGCTCTTGGTGCTCCAGCCAGGAGTCAGGGCTCTGCCTCTGAGGTAGGAGAGCCAACTTCAGGACACTGGTCAACAAGAGACCTCCCAGCTCCACATAATATCAAATGGCGAAAATCTCCCAGAGACCTCCATCTTAACACCAGCACCCAGCTTCACTCAACGACCAGCAAGCCACAGTGCTGGACAACCTATGCCAAACAACTAGCAAGACAGGAACAGAACCCCACCCATTAGCAGAGAGGCTGCCTAAAATAATAATAAGGCCACAGACACCCCAAACACACCACCAGACGTGAACCTGCCCACTAGAGAGACAAGATCCAGCCTCATCCACCACAACACAGGCACTAGTCCCCTCCACCAGGAAACCTACACAACCCACTGAACCAACCTTAGCCACTGGGGACAGACATCAAAAACAGCAGGAACTACGAACCTGCAGCCTGTAAAAAGGAGACCCCAAACACAGTAAGATAAGCAAAATGAGAAGACAGAAAAACACACAGCAGATAAAGGAGCAAGATAAAAATGCACCAGACCTAACAAATGAAGAGGAAATAGGCAGCTTACCTGAAAAAGAATTCAGAATAATGATAGTAAGGATGATCCGAAATCTTGGAGATAGAATGGACAATAGAATGGACAAAATGCAAGAATCAGTTAACAAGGACCTAGAAGAACTAAAGATGAAACAAGCAATGATGAACAACACAATAAATGAAATTAAAAGTACTCTAGATGGGATCAATAGCAGAATAACTGAGGCAGAAGAACGGATAAGTGACCTGGAAGATAAAATAGTGGAAATAACTACTGCAGAGCAGAATAAAGAAAAAGGAATGAAAAGAACTGAGGACAGTCTCAGAGACCTCTGGGACAACATTAAACGCACCAACATTCGAATTATAGGGGTTCCAGAAGAAGAAGAGAAAAAGAAAGGGACTGAGAAGATATTTGAAGAGATTATAGTTGAAAACTTCCCTAATATGGGAAAGGAAATAGTTAATCAAGTCCAGGAAAAACAGAGTCCCATACAGGATAAATACAAGGAGAAATACGCCAAGACACATATTAATCAAACTGTCAAAAATTAAATACAAAGAAAGCATATTAAAAGCAGCAAGGGAAAAACAACAAATAACACATAAGGGAATCCCCATAAGGTTAACAGCTGATCTCTCAGCAGAAACCCTACAAGCCAGAAGGGAGTGGCAGGACATACTGAAAGTGATGAAGGAGAAAAACCTGCAGCCAAGACTACTCTACCCAGCAAGGATCTCATTCAGATTTGATGGAGAAATTAAAACCTTTACAGACAAGCAAAAGCTGAGAGAGTTCAGCACCACCAAACCAGCTTTACAACAAATGCTAAAGGATCTTCTCTAGGCAAGAAACACAAGAGAAGGAAAAGACCTATAATAACGAACCCAAAACAATTCAGAAAATGGGAATAGGAACATACATATCGATAATTACCTTAAATGTAAATGGACTAAATGCTCCCACCAAAAGACACAGATTAGCTGAATGGATACAAAAACAAGACCCATATATATGCTGTCTACAAGAGACCCACTTCAGACCTAGAGACACATACAGACTGAAAGTAAGGAGATGGAAAAAGATATTCCATGCAAATGGAAAACAAAAGAAAGCTGGAGTAGCAATTCTCATATCAGACAAAATAGACTTTAAAATAAGGACTATTAAAAGAGACAAAGAAGGACACTACATAATGATCAAGGGATCGATCCAAGAAGAAGATATAACAATTGTAAATATTTATGCACCCAACATAGGAGCACCTCAATACATAAGGCAAATACTAACAGCCATAAAAGGGGAAATCGACAGTAACACATTCAGAGTAGGGGACTTAAACACTCCACTTTCACCTATGGACAGATCATCCAAAATGAAAATAAATAAGGAAACACAAGCTTTAAATGATACATTAAACAAGATGGACTTAATTGATATTTATAGGACACTCCATCCAAAAACAACAGAATACACATTTTTCTCAAGTGCTCATGGAACATTCTCCAGGATAGATCATATCTTGGGTCACAAATCAAGCCTTGGTAAATTTAAGAAAATTGAAATTGTATCAAGTATCTTTTCTGACCACAATGCCATGAGACTAGATTATCAATTACAGGAAAAGATCTGTAAAAAATACAAACACATGGAGGCTAAACAATACACTACTTAATAATGAAGTGATCACTGAAGAAATCAAAGAGGAAATAAAAAAATACCTAGAAACAAATGACAATGGAGACACAACGACCCAAAACCTGTGGGATGCAGCAAAAGCAGTTCTAAGGGGGACGTTTATAGCAATACAAGCCCACCTTAAGAAGCAGGAAACATCTCGAATAAACAACCTAACCTTGCACCTCAAGCAATTAGAGAAAGAAGAACAAAAAAACCCCAAAGCTAGCAGAAGGAAAGAAATCATAAAAATCAGATCAGAAATAAATGAAAAAGAAATGAAGGAAACAATAGCAAAGATCAATAAAACTAAAAGCTGGTTCTTTGAGAAGATAAACAAAATAGATAAACCACTAGCCAGACTCATCAAGAAAAAAAGGGAGAAGACTCAAATCAATAGAATTAGAAATGAAAAACGAGAGGTAACAACTGACACTGCAGAAATAAAAGAGATCATGAGAGATTACTACAAGCAACTCTATGCCAATAAAATGGACAATCTGGAAGAAATGGACAAATTCTTAGAAATGCACAACCTGCCAAGACTGAATCAGGAAGAAATAGAAAATATGAACAGACTAATCACAAGCACTGAAATTGAAACTGTGATTAAAAATCTTCCAACAAAGAAAAGCCCAGGACCAGATGGCTTCACAGGCGAATTCTATCAAACATTTAGAGAAGAGCTAACACCTATCCTTCTCAAACTCTTCCAAAATATAGCAGAGGGAGGAACACTCCCAAACTCCTTCTACGAGGCCACCATCACCTTGATACCAAAACCAGACAAGGATGTCACAAAGAAAGAAAACTACAGGCCAATATCACTGATGAGCATAGATGCAAAAATCCTCAACAAAATACTAGCAAACACAATCCGACAGCACATTCAAAGGATCATACACCATGATCAAGTGGGGTTTATTCCAGGAATGCAAGGATTCTTCAATATACACAAATCTATCAATGTGATAAACCATAATAACAAATTGAAGGAGATAAACCATATGATCATTTCAATACATGCAGAGAAAGCTTTTGACAAAATTCAACACCCATTTATGATAAAAACCCTGCAGAAAGTAGGCATAGAGGGAACTTTCCTCAACATAATAAAGGCCATATATGACAAGCCCATAGCAAACATCATCCTCAATGGTGAAAAACTGAAAGCATTTCCACTAAGATCAGGAACAAGACAAGGTTGCCCACTCTCACCACTCTTATTCAACATAGTTTTGGAAGTTTTAGCCACAGCAATCAGAGAAGAAAAGGAAATAAAAGGAATCCAAATCGGAAAAGAAGAAGTAAAGCTGTCACTGTTTGCAGATGACATGATCCTATACATAGAGAATCCTAAAGATGCTACCAGAAAACTACTAGAACTAATCAATGAATTTGGTAAAGTTGCAGGATACAAAATTAATGCACAGAAATCTCTGGCATTCCTATATACTAATGATGAAAAATCTGAAAGTGAAATCAAGAAAACACTCCCATTTACCATTGCAACAAAAAGAATAGAATATCTAGGAATAAACCTACCTAAAGAGACAAAAGATCTGTATGCAGAAAATTATAAGACACTGATGAAAGAAATTAAAGATGATACAAATAGATGGAGAGATATACCATGTTCTTGGATTGGAAGAATCAACATTGTGAAAATGACTCTACAACCCAAAGCAATCTATAGATTCAATGCAATCCCTATCAAACTACCACTGGCATTTTTCACAGAACTAGAACAAAAAATTTCACAATTTGTATGGAAACACAAAAGACCCCGAATACCCAAAGCAATCTTGAGAACAAAAAAAGGAACTGGAGGAATCAGGCTCCCTGACTTCAGACTATACTACAAAGCTACAGTTATCAAGACGGTATGGTACTGGCACAAAAACAGAAAGATAGATCAATGGAACAGGATAGAAAGCCCAGAGATAAACCCATGCACATATGGACACCTTATCTTTGATAAAGGTGGCAGGAATGTACAGTGGAGAAAGGACAGCCTCTTCAATAAGTGGTGCTGGGAAAACTGGACAGGTATATGTAAAAGTATGAGATTAGATCACTCCGTAACACCATACACAAAAATAAGCTCAAAATGGATTAAAGACCTAAATATAAGGCCAGAAACTATCAAACTCTTAGAGGAAAACATAGGCAGAACACTCTATGACATAAATCACAGCAAGATCCTTTCTGACCCACCTCCTAGAGTAATGGAAATAAAAACAAAAATAAACAAATGGGACCTAATGAAACTTCAAAGCTTTTGCACAGCAAAGGAAACCATAAACAAGACCAAAAGACAACCCTCAGAATGGGAGAAAATATTTGCAAATGAAGCAACCGACAAAGGATTAATCTCCAAAATTTACAAGCAGCTCATGCAGCTCAATAACAAAAAAACAAACAACCCAATCCAAAAATGGGCAGAAGACCTAAATAGACATTTCTCCAAAGAAAATATACAGACTGCCAACAAACACATGAAAGAATGCTCAACATCATTAATCATTAGAGAAATGCAAATCAAAACTGCAATGAGATATCATCTCACACCAGTCAGAATGGCCATCATCAAAAAATCTAGAAACAATAAATGCTGGAGAGGGTGTGGAGAAAAGGGAACACTCTTGCACTGCTGGTGGGAATGTGAATTGGTTCAGCCACTATGGAGAACAGTATGGAGGTTCCTTAAAAAGCTACAAATAGAACTACCATATGACCCAGCAATCCCACTACTGGGCATATACCCTGAGAAAACCGAAATTCAAAAAGAGTCATGTACCAAAATGTTCATTGCAGCTCTATTTACAATAGCCCGGAGATGGAAACAACCTAAGTGCCCATCATCGGATGAATGGATAAAGAAGATGTGGCACATATATACAATGGAATATTACTCAGCCATAAAAAGAAACGAAATTGAGCTATTTGTATTGAGGTGGATAGACCTAGAGTCTGTCATACAGAGTGAAGTAAGTCAAAAAGAAAAAGACAAATACCATATGCTAACACATATATATGGAATTTAAGAAAAAAAAAATGTCATGAAGAACCTAGGGGTAAGGCAGGAATAAAGACGCAGACCTCCTAGAGAACGGACTTGAGGTTATGGGGAGGGGGAAGGGTGAGCTGTGACAGGGCGAGAGAGAGTCATGGACATATACACACTAACAAACGTAGTAAGGTAGATAGCTAGTTGGAAGCAGCCGCATGGCACAGGGATATTGGCTTGGTGCTTTGTGACAGCCTGGAGGGGTGGGATAGGGAGGGTGGGAGGGAGGGAGACGCAAGAGGGAAGAGATATAGGAACATATGTATATGTATAACTGATTCACTTTGTTATAAAGCAGAAACTAACACACCATTGTAAAGCAATTATACCCCAATAAAGATGTTAAAAAAAAAATAATAAGATGATATGAAGAACTCAATCTAAAAAATATTACCTGGAGATCTATAATCTCTACAATAGTGCTATAAAAAGTAAAGAGCTAGAAATCTATTTCGATGGTTTTCCTTATAAGAAAGCACTTTCTGTATAACTTTTAATGTACTATTGATGAGAACAATTCAACAAAAGTCAAATAAATATCTGCAGATGTCCTACAAGAAGAAAAGAACAGAGTTAGATGTGACAGGGGATAACTGGACTTCAGGATGAGTAAGACCCTATACTTGACCTCAATAAATTAACAAGAAATACAGTGGATGAGTCATGTACAGAATGTCAGAATTCTAAAAGGCCAAGCTAAGTACTAAAAGGAACACGTGGGGACTCTTAAGAAGGAAATAAAATATTGGTTAGTTGATTACGAAAAGGCAGAAGGGAGTAGGTTCCCTTTGGCTGCTCTTTGAAGAGATCACTTCCTTTCCCCCCTAGTCCTGAGGCTAGGGTGGCATGGGCAATAGAGGAATGTGGGGACTGAGAATCATTTCTACTCTCACCAGAGTGGCTGGAAGCAGATTTTCTTACCAGGATGTAGTAGTATGCTAATATTTAAGGGTTCTTGAGGTCAGAGAGAAGGGTTTGAATACTCCGGCTCCATCTCTTGCTGTGGGTCAAGTTTCTTACCTTTCCAACACCTCGGCGTCTTTATCTGAAAATTGGGGACGATGATAATGTCTCCCACCTGAGTGTGAGAACTATATGATACAGTGCATACGCAGGGCTAAGTTTGGTGCCTGGCAAACAGAAAGTGCGCAGTACGGCAGGCGAGTGTAGTGACAATAAAGGCAAAGATGACGGGGGTAGTGCCGGTGTTGCTTCTGCCCCCAGAACGGGCTCTGACTGGGAGAGAGTTAAAGCACCTTTGGGTTCATGGGGGTTTATATATAAGCAACGGTTGATCAATGTGAGCTGGTTGTCCAAATGATTATGTGCAATCTAAGAAAAAAATGGGCCTCGGATCTGCTCAGCTACTTAATAATATTAGCAGCGGGAGTAGTCAAAGAAGCTAAATTTTATTACGTGTTTATATGCCAAACAACGTGCTGAACGTTTTAAAAGGATTTACTCACTTATTACGAGGCTATACGCTAGGTCCTGATAATGTTATTCGTCTCTTTCAGATGTTGACTGAGCCTCAGACGGGTTACAAAAGCACCTAAGATCCCCTTGTCAGTACATGACGGAATTGAATTCAAATCCAGCCTTGTCTGACTTGTTCTTAATCACTAAGGTATGAAATTAAGCATGTTGCCCTTTGCCTGATTCTCCTTCTGAGGCCTGAATATTTCACTTAGCTCTCTGAGTGCAGAAGAGAGAAAATTCTCTCTCCTTGACCCAACTTGGTATCAATATCCAACTCCCCTTCTCAAAATGGGTTGCTTCAACGAGCAGCAATGAATGCCGGGTCGTGGACCAGTCACCTTGATGACTAAGAGTCAGACGCTAGGGAAAGAAAATGCTCTGTGACAAACCTACCCTTGTACAGAAACAAGACAGAAATGGGGGGACAGGGCAGAAGATAATGGAATAAGGCATAGGAAAAATAGCACCTGGCATCGTGACAGTAATAATAATAATAGTAGTAGTAGTAGTAATAGTAATAATAATAGACTTCACTATGCTCTAGGCATTGTATTAAGTGCTTGGTGTAAGTGACTTCATTTTAACATTGAAAACAAGTCTATGGGGATGAAATATTATTAACATCATTTTATAGGCAAGAGTATTGAGGTTCAGGTAATCAGGTAAATTGCCCAAGCTCATATGGTTAGCAAGTGGAAAGCAGAGATTTGAACCAGCACCTACACTCCTAACCATTATGCTATAACCATTATGCTGAAGACATAAGAATTCCAATGGTCTTTCCCCATAACCCACTCCTACACTCCAGACTTAAATAGTCCAAGATCAAGAGAGAGCAAGCTTGGAGTTGCCACTCTTCAGTGAGTGTCAAACATTTCAAAACAATGTATTTGCTAACAAGATGCAGTTCCTGTGATAATCTTCTCAACCAGCTATCAAGAAACAGGAAGCAAAGATTCAAGTAACAGTATGTTCCTACTTACGAGGAAGGTGGGACAGCACAGTTGACACTGGGCTTAACTGTTCTGGAAAACGTGGTCCCAGTAGGCATACACGCTGGTACATTTTCCCCACCTACCAAATACAAAAGAAGTATTTCATTTCCATGTTGCTCTTCAAAGTTCCACCTCATTCGTGCCTGTCATTCATCCTCTGGCCTCTTCCTGTCTCCATTTCTGTACAGAAAGGTACTGAGTCTCTGCTCTCGGATACGAAAAGGGTGTGTTAGGAGAGGGAGTCATGGTACCTCGATGTCTTTTTTTTTTCATCTTAATTCTATTATGCCAACTCCACTGAACTTAATTAGAGTGAATACAGAATTACACAATTACCCTCTGTTCTATTCTTCAGATGTTATATTTTGATAAAATTTACGACATGCTGCTCTCCCCTTGAACACCAGATGAACACTAGAAATGGATGTGTGTTGACATAAAATCTGTTATAATTACAATTGAAGTATAGCTTACATAATGATAGTGTTAACATAAAATTATAGATGTGTAGAGACAACGTGGTCATGCATTTTTTAGTATAAGTACATGCTTAGACCAATATCTGTTAGCGGAATGAAGATGGAAGAGAATTTTGGTTAAGCCACAAAGGCTGTTTAAGGACTTGCAGATAGCTAAGGGGAACTCAAAGACCAGTAAGATAATATTTCCCCTGCCATGTTTGCAATTGCAAAGTGAAGGGAAGATGTGAAAGTAAGTACCCCTATGGAAATTACAAGACAAGTACATTTTTTTCCTTGAGTACCTGGGTAAATGCTTAAATTCTAATGTATATCAGTGATGCAAATTTTCAACTGAGTTTGATAAATCATAAAATAATAATTATACATATATGTATATAAAACTGCATGGAACTAGGCAGTTCAGAATTACTTCTAATTAAAGAGGTACCCTATGACAACTAACTTAAACCTTACAAAATACGGTTCCAAGTACCCTATCAGAGTGAAAAGCAGGAGACTGAAAGGTTTAGTGTAAATGTTTGTAGTCATGGTGTCTTAACTAAAACTACTGTGTCACAAATACTATTAAAATAATTGTGACATTTTATTCACTTTTACTGCAAACAACAAAACAAACTATAGGTATTTTTTCATTTCAGGTAATTATTTTAGCTAACAGTTATTAAATGTTTTGGGAAGACAGAGTGCTAATTGCATTACTTCATTTTACCTTTAAAATAGTGCTTCCATGTAATTATTCTTAATATCTCCATTGTATTAAAGTGTATCTCTAGTTTAGACCTTTCTTCAGAACTGCAGACTTGTGTATCCAACTGTGTACTCAGCATCTCTACTTGGACGTCACGAAAACATCTCAAATCTTATACCTCCAAAACTGGTCTTTAATCCCCCAAACATGCTCTACCCCAAACTTTTTCCATCTTAGGTGACAGTAACCACACCTTTCCAGTTCCCCAGGCCCTACATCTCAAATTCACCCTTGACCCCCTCTTCCTTTCCATTCTTGCATTCAATCTACCACGAAATGCTGTCACAACCTTCCCAATGTGCCACTTCTGAGAATTACCAGCCGCTAGCAGCCTGGTGCAGGCCACCAACATAGACCTCGAGGATCCTGTAGTCACCTCCCGAGATTCTCCCTGACTCCACTCTCTCCCCACATCCTCAAGACCACAGATAGAGTTATGTTTTTCAAACAAGAGACAGTTCATGCCACACCTCGGCTAAAATCCTGCCCCTGGCTGCCTACATTTAGAGTAAAAGACACAATGCATGTGATGGCCTCCCAGGACTTACCCAATCCATCCCATCACATATCCGACCTCCAGCCCTCCTGCTGTCTCTTCCTTCCCACTGACTAAGTCAGCCAGGGTGGCCTCCTTGATATTCCTCCAAGCTGCCCGGCATATTTCTGCCTTAGAGTTTTGGGACTGGTTATTCTTGCTCCCAGGGAGTGGTCTCCCCATCATACATTCTGACAACTCCCTCACTTCAAGTCTTTGCTCAAATGTCAACTTATAAAATCCACCCTGACTACCCTATTTAAAATCAGAACCTACCTGTACACTCCTCCAGCACTCCCAACCCAAGCCTCTTCAGTGAGCTTCACATCCTTTTCCTTATCCCGTAGCGCCCATCAACCTGTGACAAAGCATAGAATTTATTTATAACATCTGTTTCCACATGAGAGTGTAAGGAGGGAGAAAGCATGCAAGAAGGAGCACGCAGGCAAAGGCTCTTGTCTGATTTATTCATTGATACGTCCAAGCATAGAGAACAGGAAGATGCTTGATAAATAGTCCTGAAAAAGATACAGATGAGGAAACTAGTAGTAAAGCTCAGAAAGTTTAAGTAACTTCCTCAAGGTTCTAGAGCTAGAAGAGGGTCACAGTAGAATTCACACTTGGGGGTGTCGAACTTCAAATCTCTTAGCCTCTCTATCTTTTTTTTTTTTTTTCTTCTTTGCGGTACGCGGGCTTCTCACTGTTGCAGCCTCTCCCGTTGCGGAGCACAGGCTCCGGACGCACAGGCTCAGCAGCCATGGCTCACAGGCCCAGCCGCTCCGTGGCATGTGGGATCTTCCCGGATCGGGTCACGAACTCTCAACCACTGCGCCACCAGGGAAGCCCCTCCCTGCTATCTTAAGTCCATGCAATTCAGGATTTGTTTTAATCAGTGCCATGGAAATTCTCACTCCACTGAATAGGATCACTAAAGTGTTCTCTGTCTAGATTTATATATATATTTTCCATTTAAACAAAGGAAACAGAAGAGGGGAATTCATCATGGGTTCTTCCGGTAGTTTTACAGCAATGTTAGCAATAATGACATTTAAGTAATAGTGATATTTAATGATAGCATAATAATAATAAAATAATAGCTCTTAAATGTATTGAAGATGAATCGCATGCTAAACTCGGTGCTAAAATATTTCCATGTATATTTTGTGCAAAATCCTTATGAATATTCTATCAGATGAGCTTGATGTGTAACTCCACCAGGCATACTTCTCTTATTCCGCTTTCAAAGATAAGGAAATTGATGAGAAGTGTGGTAACCGTTTGATCAAGATGAGACTGGTAATAAGTTGCGAGTATGAATTTAAATTCAGGTCTAACTCCAGAATTTGATTCTCAATCCATACATGAAAATTCTGATAATTCCTTTGATAAGGGTATGTTCTCTCCTGGAAAACATCCCCCATTATGTCTGCCTGTGCTCATACCTTCAGGACACAGTCAAGTTTGAAACATGATAAAAATGTTTAAATAGTGTGCTTTAATAAATGGAAATATCTTCATCTAAACAATAACACAAAAAGGCAGGCTGAGCCCTTTGAAGTGGCTTCGTTGCTATCTTCCATCCAGAACAAGAGAAGGAATCAACAGCTGCAGAGTAAAGAAAGCATGAAACCCAGAGATGGAGGATTCTGTAAATGACCAATTACAAGACTATTAAGCCACACTTTCATAGCAAGAGGCAAAATATTCCATTAAACTGAAAATTCTTCTACCCCTCACTCCAAGGCCCACACAAACATTAATGTTGCATTTATTAGGATGTATTTCCTGTGCTCTATCAACTTGACTTTCAGCAACTGTATTAATACAGTCCTTTCGCTTTGCACATCTATCTGAATGATGGATTCCATTACTGGAGTTTTGTAGAAAGAGTGGAGTGAATGAAGTAAAGTTTGGGAAGAGCCATCATAATCCATAATGATGGGCACTGAATCAGGACAAGAAGAAACCTCTCTTCTCATTTATTTGAATGAAAATTCTACTATATATTTATTGCCTCTGTACAGGGCCATCTGTTGAATAATGGAAAACAAGCATCTTTCATTTGGAGGTAGGATTTGTGTGCTCAAGTTTCGATGGGCCTGCAGAACTAATCTTGTTTTAGAAATGAAATAAAATGTAATTTCTTACTGTAAGTAGATGTGGTTAAGCAACTGGCAACTTTGATGTCTTTAAATCACTGCAGTTTCAGGGTAGGCAAATAATTATTTCAAGCACTTCTTTATTGGTGCAACAATTGAGCAGTGTACATAGTGGTCAACAACCTGGGCATTGTCAGACGACTCTAAGTTTGAATCTAGACTTTGCCACTCACCAGCTATGTGACTTTCAGCTATGAGAATCACTCTTCAGCTTTACAGTGTGGATTATTATATGCCCTTTGCAGAACTACTGTAAGAACTAAATGTATATGGGCACAGTGGCTCATAGTAAGGGCTCAAATTAGTACTGTGGTCACTACTAGTAGTACTGAAAAGAAATTAGAACTTCTATTCTCATAAAGTGGGATATGTGTCCCTTTATCATTGTAATTTCATATCATTTTACTTTTGACCTTATAATTTAATAGCTTGATCCAAGAAACATTTAGCAGTAAATATAATTGAAAGAAGATTACCTGTCAAGCATGAAATACTGTAGTATCAAGTGTGCTGGCACAATACTCTTCTCAGATAATTAACCTGTAAAAATATGTTATTTTCTTCTTTTTAATTGAGCACATTGAACATATATATTTACTGTGCCAATTGGCGAAAGGTCCATTAATTCATCAGTCTAACTATATGTTGCATAAACGTCTTCTAAACATAATCGTATATGTATTTTATTTGTTGGGAAAATGTGTTTGAGATTGTTCTTTTCTGCCTATTTAAAGTAAAAGAGGATGAGAAGTAGAGTTAGGCTTAATGTACTTTGTACTCCATTATGCCATGAAAATGCTTCTGTACCCTGGAGACAACAACAAGAGATTTGCTTTAATGACAAGAATCAAGTATGTTCTAAAGCTTCCAGGTAGGAGGCGTATAGGTTGCAGTTTATATCAGAAGTCTTTGCTCTCTCTCTCAACTGCGTCTAGATGGGAAAGATGTGGTCACAAGTTCTTCAAGGTGATATGGTAAATGTTGGAAAAGAGGGGGGTAGGAGGCAGAGTTTTGAATATCTCAAACCTGAGCTAGAAGGATTTTATTTAAAGAAAATAGCGGATATGATTCTTCACTTAAGGAATGCCAGTCAGCAAACCTGACATTAATGTAGGAAATTAGCTCTTTTAGCTATGATGCTTTCAAATGCACATGGCTGAAAACAAATTCAAAATAGTCAAAGGAAATTTAAAAACAAAAACCAAACAACAACAACCTCAACAAACAAGTACTAGAAATTCAGGGATGCAGCCAGATACAGTTGGATCTGGAAGTTCCAGAGTATCAGCAGGGTTCCAGCTCTCTCTCCATCGCTCAGCCCTGCTTACCTCTGCAAGACTTTATTTTACAGAAAGTCTCTCCTTGTGCTGGATGGTCACTGGGAGTCCCAGAGTCATATCTCCCCAGCTTAGAAATTCCAGAGAGAAAAGACAATTCTTCCATTTTGCTCTGAGACAAAAGTCCTGGGGAGGAGTCTGATAGACTTAGCCGAGGTCAGATGCCTACCCATGAGCCAATCACCTGCTTTACTGGAGTTCAGTCCCTGGGCGACTCATCCCCGGGGCCCGTGAGGAGGCAGGATGGATTATCTGGCAGTTCTCCAAGAAAAGCCTGCTGTTTTTGTAAGATGAAAGGGGAGAGGGCATGGTTAATGAAACCTGTATCTGCTTCTGTAAAATCCACAGAATCTTACTCCCTGCCCTGTGTCGATGACCATGCAGTAAGCTGACCCAGGAGGTCATTTTTCCCACAACAGTCTTTACATATATGACTAAGGAACACACTGGTAAAAGAATATGGGAGAAAGTCTGAGTATGACAAGTCAGCTAGACTGATATTAACTAAAAAAGCTGTGTGAAAATATCCTTAAAAAGTTGCCCCCAACTCACTCAAAGTCCAAAGTTGGAGCTGGAAATACAATGTCATGGAGTTTGGATAAGAACAGGTTTTCTCCAAGCTGAACTATGACACAGAGATTAGACACTTCCAGAAACTATACTTTTTCAAAGAAAAAACATCACATGAGAAAAATGAGGACTAGAAAAATTAAATGACTTAAGCTAATTAATGGCAGGACTGAGACTAGAGTATACTTTGTGTAATTGGCTATGGTCTTTTTTTTGTTTTGTTTTGCTTTTGTTATCACTTCAGAACGAGACAAACTTAAAGAAAGGAAACACAACCAAAACTCAGTGGTTGGAAAAGAGATGGATGTGAACGCCCACTTGTTTCTTACGTATAAAGTTACCCCTCGCAGTGTTTTGGAGGAGAAAACGCTGGCTCTTCCCAACGTTGGTTACATACACAAAGATTCCAAAGACAAGACAAGTGCTTTGCAAACAAAGTAACTAGAACCAGCTCAGGCTTCCCCGCGCCGGGTCCTACGTTCCACGGTCAGAACCACCAACTGTATCCCTCCGGGGAACAAGGTGATTCAGAAAAGCTGGCGTCTTCAGAGAAGGGAGAAAACTTAGCCGGGAAGAGAGGAGAAAACTTGCTCAGCTTCTTGCTGGGGTCTGAAACGATCCCAACAGAGTCCTTAAACCCCTCAGGTTTCCCCAATCAAGCACCCTCGCCTCCAACCTGGGCCACCCCAGATCTGACTATCAGACAACAGAAGTCTGCGAACGCACGGAGAGCTGACCACCCCACGAGAGGAACCTACGCGCGGCCGCACCCACTCACCCGCCGCTCCCCGGGAAACGGGAGACGACCCCGGGGTCCAAGTCCTGGGCGTGGCTGACTGACCCCTCTCCGGGCCCGGCTCCAGCTCACCTCGGCGCGGCCCGCCTGGGCGCCGCCATCTTGACCACGAAGGGGGCCTCGCGCCGGAGGCCCCTGAGCGGGCGCCCTGAGCGGAGCCGGAGCGCCGGGGAGGCCCAGGTCGGCGCCCGACGTCCCCCGCGCGCTCGCGCCCCGTCCACGAGCGACGAGAGTCCCGCACGCAGCGCCCGACCCAGGCTTCCGCGGAACCGGCGCCCCGCGCAGCCCGCACCGCGGCTCAGGCGGCGCCGAGGGCGGCCCGGGCGGAAGAGCGGGCGCAGGGCACACGCTCGGTAACCTGGCAACGCGGAGCGACCCGACGTCCCCGGCGAACGCCAGCCCTCTACCGCGAGGAAGCACGGACCCCCGTACCAGCCGCCCAGCCCGCGCCGCCCCTCGGTCGCTCCGCCCGCCGCTGCCCGCTTGCTATGGTCTTTTAAATCCATGATACAACGTCTATATGTAACAAATCTGTTAAACCCTAAATGTTTATGATATTCAAGTAATCCATTATCTCAATTATTCTTGAAGGTAAAACATCCAAAGACTTAATTGTATGGGTATGCATACATAAAATACACGTGGAGGTAACTTCAAATATAGTATGTGCCTGTCTCTATTCCTTCCCTCTCCGCTCTTTTAAAAAATGCCCCTTTAAAAATTGCCCACTCACCATCTGTTAGGTAAATTTGCTGAAACACACAGTAAATGTGGAGACAGAAATTGTTATAGAGACTATTCCAAATGGCACTGACACCTGTATTTATGAAATTTTTAAAAGGGTAAGTTAGAGTTCTTTTTTTTTTTTTAAATCCCACTATAGTAACACCATATCATCCTAGGTGCCCAGTTCTATCCAATTACATAAGATGGAGAAAGAGAGAGACAGAGAGAGAGAGAGAGGAGAAAGAGAAAGAAGAAAGGAAGAAAACCAAGTACTTATGTATAAAATGTTGCTGCCAAAGTTTGAGATTATACTCAAGCATCAATGAACAGAAGGAAAACACAAATTTACAAATGTATTTCATTTATGGTATGAGGGACACAAGTTTAGATTTGCAACACGCTCCCACAAGGGTCAAATTGACCACTTTTTTCTATCTAGTTGCTCTTGAGAGAACAAAACAATTGAAACAGATGCCATTCAATTCCAAGTCTATAGCTTAGACCATGTCACTGCACATGAAATATTGTTCATTCAGAGTCAGCACATAGTAAGAGTAAATTATACTCTCAGAGTGTTTGCTCTCAAGTCAATAGCAGAGAAGCCTTGAATAAAAACGTTCCCATTACTTTCCATTGTAATAGATCTTACTTATAGCCCATGAAACAGTGGTCAGAGGAGATTTATTCTTTGCACACCATATTATATAATCCCACTTTAAGCCATCCCCCACTCGGCGATTATTTTTTAAATATGTTACTCGTAGTCAATATTAATTTACATTTAATCTTTCTTAGCATTAGGAGAGTATTATTTTGTACAGGCTCAGAAACAAATCTCCCGAAATTCCTCCCTGATGCTCCCTTCAGGCTGAAAATGCATTGCAGGGTGGCTGCAGTGACTTAATTCTAGTTGGCAGAGCCCTGGCCACACACTAATTTCATTAGCCTCAAACTCCTGGATTTGAAAGATCCACTGAATATGATTCCTGTCCTCTGACATGTCACTTACTAACCAATTCAGTGTGCATACAGAGGAGAGAAAGGACTTGCTCAGCTCTGGCCCACCGGCAGGCAGATGAGAATTCCCAGTCAGAGACACTGTTTACATCTGAGTGGTCATTCTTGCCCGGGTCCTCATTTTCAGGAAGGAAGTTCCATCCAGGCTTTGCTGGCAGCTGCAGCATTTGTTACATCCATTACTAGCTCCTTGTTCCTTCCAGCCCCTCAGTGCTTAGCATCCCCCATTTCAGTCACTAAGTCTTCCTTCCCCCAGCCTAGAAGCTTACCTAACCATAAATTTTTATCTCAAATGATAGGTTTGGCACATTCCCCACAGCAACCCACAGGGACTGGGGAAAAGAAAACTCAAATCTCTGGAGAGCTAAGAATTCAACCATTTAGAGGAGTTTCTTTTATACAGGACAGTCTTCATTGAGCTGAACACTGCAATCCCAGAGAAGATTCACCTACCCGTTCTTTTCCTCTTTCCCTAAAGTGACTGTGTCTTTGAACAAGGGGTCTGTATTCCACTATTCTCTCTATTCATTTTGCAGGTTTACAGAGGCTGGGAAACTGGGGGCTGGACTTACATGCCAGGAGCGTCTAAGATCACACGCAAAAATAAGGCTACTGGAAGAGATTTTTGGAATCTATCTCTGTATATTTGAACATGGGCAGTGGTTAACCAGGATGCTCACACCAAGCTTATATCCAGCTTGCAGCACAAGCTACAAGTTGGTGCATCCCTCCTACTACCAGCCTCTTCTCAATAAATGCAGGTGAAAACTGGGGGCTCTTTTCCCTCAGCTGTTCAATCCAACATGAATAGCTGCAATTTGCAAATTAGAGGAAAATGACAGTGTTTTCTCTGAATGGTTTTGGTCCCAACGCACACTGCTAATGCTGGCATTCAGTTCCTTTCCTTCCCAGCCCAGGGAACGGGGGAACCAAGCATAAAGCAAGCGTTCTCTTTTCTTGCAAGTGCCTCAGATCCACACACCGGAGAAGGAATCAGCTCCCCCTGGAATCTTTTTCAGCAAACACAATCCTTCACCTAGTCTGCAAGCTCTCTCTTGACTTTAAGATTTCACTCTTTTTTCGACAGGCAGGCCCATCTGCAAGCTCCCAAGCTCCAAGTGAAGGCGCCAAAATAATTTTAAAAATGTCAAACAGCAAATGTGCCTTCAACCCCCAGAGCTCCAGTAAAAATACTGTGAGTTGCCCCTGTGGTTCTCAGGTGACCTCTGGCCTCATCCTCCCTGCAGCGCTGCCTCCTCAGGTTCTCTAGTTTAAGCTCAGAGGTAAAGGAAGTGCTTCTGCGTTTTGCTTACGACAACCCAGGCTCTTCCTGAAAGCATTACCTCAAAGTGAAGGCTGCCCAGAAGCACTTTTGGCCTTGCAAACATCTAGAGGTGGCATACTCAACAGGTGCTAGGGATGCTCAGAGGCTCAGAGGGGCCATACCAGGCTGCAGCTTTAGACAGGCACCCTTCCTTCTGGCACAAACACAAACTTCATACCCCTGGGTGCTGATGTAGTGACAGCTTGAATCTCACAAGGAGTCCCCTCCAGAAACCCAACATGCTTCAGGAAAGGCACTTGAGAGGGAGCCGACTTTTTAGCTACGGGGAGCATAAGGGTCAGCCAGAACATCTGGAGAAGGGACTAACTGAGCTTGGGTCCTACCAGGCAGGGAGAGAGCTGTGCATTAGGAAAGGATCACTTCAAGACAGAGATGAACAAAAAACCTGGAGATAGGGGTAGAGAAGGAAAAGAGAGGCAGAAATTGAAAGGGAGAACATAAAAACAGAGAGACAAAAAAAAAAAAAAAGCAGGGAGAAAGAGACACAAGGAGAGAGACACACAGGAAGAAAGACAGCGAAACAAGAGAACCCATAGTCACGCAGACCCTGAAACTCAATTTCTTCATCCAGAAGCCATCCATCTATACCCAGGGCGGCACAGGAGCCGTGGGGCCGAGGCTGCGGGAGCAGGCCGTGAGAGAGCACTGCAGCACCGCCCACCGCTCAGCGGGCCCGATCCGCCGTCCTCGCATCTTCCGCCGTTGCCCGCCTGCACCCGGAGCTAGAGGACCGCCCGGCCTTGCTCAGCGCACCCTACTGCCTCCCTCCAGGCGCCTTCTTGTCTGGCTCTGAGAATCGTCCTCAAAACCCAGGACTGGGGTTGGGGGCTGCGTTAGGGAGGTCGTGGGAAAGGATGGGCACAGGGTGGGTGCAGAAAAAGCGACTGTGTCTCGCAGTTAGCATGAGCTCACCTCCGGGCTCTGAGCTGGCAGGAGTAGAAAGCTGATCGCCCGGCTCCTGCCAGTGGCCGGATCGCAAAGGCAGTTTAGACGGTGCAAACAACTGCCCAGAGCAAATCACCTGGGGGCACGTCTGCGGGTGGCTTCTCCCCGCTTGAGGACAGTCCCCACGCCTTCCGCCCCATGCCCTCGCAGAGATAGGTGACAGGTCGGGAAATCCAACCCGAGCGAAATGGGCAATTCACGTCCAAATGTAGGTGAAGACCTAGCCTTCGGTTTAAGAACTGCCTCCCTAAGCTCTTCTCGAAATTTTCCAAGGCAGCTGCAGCTTGTCGGGCGGCTTGGGGCAGGGAAGCTGGGAAGTTGAGAAATGCCTAGTTTCTAGGCGTCTTCTCATCTTTCATATTCTTTGCGCCTAAGTGGCTCTCACAGGAGCCCGGCACTTTTACAAGCCTGTTTTGGAACCATATTTCACTCGAATGCAAACCCATTTAAATCATCGCCTTGTTTTTCGGAGACTGTTTCTTGTCAATGGGGCCATAAATCCAGAATGTCAAGCCGGATGGAGTGGAGCGCGGACAGGGGAGAGATGGAAGGGAAATGAATCAAGCAGGGCAAGTACCTCCTTGGGTGAGGTGGGAGGGATTCGGCAGGATCTCCAGGGTGGAAATGAGCGAAGGCTGACCAGACCCCGCACCCCTGGAGTCCAAGCCAGCCTTCAGGATAAAGAGCGCGGGGAGCTACGGCGCGCTCTGCCCCGGAGGGAGCGCCCCCCTACCTGGAAAAGCCTCAGGATGTTGGCTACCAGGATGGAGACCGAACTCCCCGAAGCCCCAATCACTCCAACTACTTTCTCGGGCTTGACGAAAACCGGAGGCTCGCCGTTGGTGCAGCGCACTTCGGAGGTGTCCTTCTGGATGAGCGCCTGGACGAAAGTGAGCGACTGTTCGAGCGCATAAGTGTCCCTGGAACAAGTGTCCAGGATCCGCGCTCCCAGCGTCACGTTGGGCAGCAGGTTGGGATCGCTGTTGATCTGGTCCAGGGCGTAGAGCATCGCTTCCAGCCTGTGGATCCCGTTCTCCCTCTTGATGTCGCCGCAGGGCACTCCGCTGGGACCCTTCGCGTGCACCGGGAACAGCCCCCCGAGGGTGACGTCCCCCTCGACCCGAATGGAGTGCGGGGGCGTACATCTCCTGGCCGCGCGCCGCCGCCGCCAGCGCGCACAGAAGCACCTCCAGCACGCAGCAGGGAAACTTCATCAAAGTCAGAGCGCGGAGCAGCTTCCCCAACTGGACCATACTGCTCCCGCGGCTGCGGTGGTGGCGGCGGCACTCGAGGGGACGGTGGCGGGCTCGCCGGAGTCCTGGCCCCTTGGGGTGAGCTCCTCCGGGGAAGCCCAGGGTCTCCTGCGGGCGAGGAGGGTAGGGGCGCCCGGGGAAGGGCAGCCGGCGAGGGTGGGGGGTCCCGCGGCGCCTGCCAGCTTGGGGTGCCGTGCGCTCTTGGGTTCCCCGGCCAGCGCGCCGCGCTCGAGCTCGCGCTCGGTGGCTTGCAGCTCGAGCTCTCCAACAGCCCAGCACTGGGGAGAGAGCGAGGATGGCTATCGCTTTAAATGCGCGTTCGGCTCCCTCTCCTCCTCCGCCCACTCCCTCCCACCCTCGCTCGCCCTCAGGCTCTCCCCACCCTTCCCAGCGCCCACCCTTCCCAGGGTTTTGCAACATCACGCAGGGAGGGGCTGCGTGCTGAGGTAAGGGGGGAGGGAATGGGTGGGCGGCTGTGGGGGGGGAGTACCTCCGATTCGGAGTTTCGAGGTCCCCAGGGAATCTGGGGATTGCAGGTCGCAGGCGAAGGCTGAGCTCCTGCTTCGGTCTCACTGTAGAAGCTGCTCGCTCGCCCGCCTGCACCCACACGCACATTCTAGGCACAGGGTGGCATCAGCCCCGGACAGGGCGGTTCTAGCTGGGGCTGACTGCTTCCAACCCTGAGGTCCGGAGCCGGGACTGTCAGCGCCGGGAGAATGCGAGGTAGTCGAAGGTGATGCCGCCAAGCATGAAGGGTAGTAGGGAGACCCCAGTCTGTACTGCTAATTCGTCTGTGCCAGTTTTTCCTAAGAAAAACACACATACACACAGGAGGCTGATTGATGACCTAAAGAACCTTTAGGCAGAGACTTCTCCGGGGCCAGGCACTGGGCTAGCCTGTAGGGAAAGATGCCAACAAGAAATGCTGGGAATGGAAATGCATCTTTGGTCTTCAGGGGTTACTGTGGCCGGAGCCGGATGAAGTAACCCTGGTCTCCAGTAAATCTGTGGCGGATTCGCTCCTTTTCTTCTTTTCATCGCAAGAGATGGAACAACTGAGAACTCTGCAGAGCGCACTTTCTTCTCTGGCGCTGACAGGTGTAAGGCTCCCTCCTGCCCATTTCCAGAGATGCTTTTGGGCTGATGTCAGGTTTCCTCGGGCAGGAAATAGCAAGAAAGAGGTGGCAGTAGGAGGAGCAGACAGAAATCTCCCCATCGATCCAGTGATCCAGTGATCCATTCTTCTTTTTTTTTTTTCTGGCTGAAGATTTGGGGGGTTTGGGGAGTGGAATCAGGATGCCAGAGCAGGTTGTAGTGCAGTTAGGAAGCTGTTTTTCAAAGGTGTCCCCTCCTGCAGGTCCAGCCCAAACTTGGCCCATTAAAGCAACAAGTGGCCCTAGTTCCTACACAAGGAAGGGCAATGTATCTGCCCTTGGTGCCCACGTGTACTGCTTATGGTGGTCTCTACTCTTGCTGAGCCTTTCTGTTGGAGTGCAGCGAAACTGTCTTATACAGAATTGAGGGCGCAGAGAAAACCAAAACAAGACTATACTTTCTGTTGTAATGTTAGTGTACTAAAGAAAAATGTCCTTGCACATAAACAAAACAACACACACACACACCCCTAAAAAGTCAGAAGTTGGGAAGTTGGTTGTCTCTTCCACCAACCACCTGTCTGACCTTGGCACTTCTGTTCCTGTGCCTGAGTTTTACTTTGCCCATCTGTAAAATGATGACATTGAATTGAATGTTTTACACGTTAACTTTTAGCTTTCAAATCCTCTGTTGAAATAGGTCATGCGCCTTTGGCCATGGTGTTCTTTTTAGACCAATATCCTTTGTTGCTTTATGTGTAGGGCACCCGTTTTTTGATACCCAAACAATACTTCAAACATTTCCTGGTACAGAGGATTTTATTTTTTTTCTTGTTGACCACCCATTTATCTTCCTTCTAGGGAGAGTCCAGTCCATCATTTTCTTTTCAGACATGCCCCTCCTCCAGGTTTCAATACTTAAGGTTTGAGGAGGAAAAAAACCTTCTGGCTACAGTGTTCAAGGAAGGGAATAGAGGCTAACAAGAGTTATGCAGGGCTAATCCCTGGACTTCTGCTGGAGTAACGAGGTTGATGACATAGGGTTACCACTGTCCAATAGACAATCCGTGTCGGAGTTAAAAGAAAAAGGAGCCTCCTTCCTCGAAATGCTTTATGTATATCTTTTGGACAATGTTACACTATTTGATTTTGTAAAAACATACCATTTTACTGCCATCTTCAAGAAAAGTGATGTAAAAACTATGAGAAGCTACCCCTGTGTACAATGTGATCATCCATCACTCATAGATGTGATGCCCTGCTATATAAGTGCACACCTTGTGCAACCTTATGCTGTGATGCGCCCGCCCCTTCCAGCCAGCCCTGGAGCTGCGAGCTTATAAGCCCGCAGCTGTGCCAGAAGCTCCCACATAAACAGGGAAATATTTGGATCCCATAATGAGAAATACCAGAGAGGAGAAAAGGCAGAGAGAAGAAGGGGTGGGGAAGAGAGAAAGGGACCTGGTTAGAACATGTGAACTCCTGGATCCACATGTGCCTGAAAGATTGCCTCTTTTTTTTCAATTATATAGTATTTTATTTCTGTTGTTTGAAGTCAAAATATCCTCTTGTAACTCACCTATTCTGCTCTTCAATACATTGGATCAAAACGGCTGGAACAAGTGAAATAGATATCCTGGTAAGGCAGCATTAGCTAATTTGGAAAGGGGGAAAGAAGCAAAGCAATAGAAAGGCATCCTTGGGAACACAAATACTGTGATCCTAGTATTTAGGCATCAGTACCTGAGGCTATATTTGATAGAGACTGTATCCTTATTTAGTTTTTAATTTAAGGCTATTTAGTAGGCATTTGGTGCCAAAAAATATATTTGAAGAGCTGTGTTACAAGTAATAACACTTGATTTTTCACCTGCCCATGTGAAGATCTATGTTCTTCTCTTCCATTTCCAGGTCACAGCTTGCAATTGCTCAACAAATAGTTCTTGGCTGACTGTTGAATGTTGCCTTATTCTGTGTTCTCTCTTTGCTCTCCTCATTCTCCCCAAACATCTGGCAGCAATCATTATCTTCTTTTTGTTGCAGTCATCTGTGTGCATGTTTTATTTCCCTTGCTAAGCTGGAAGATCCTTGAGGGTAAGGGGCTAGGTATTATAAGGGGCTAGGTATTATTTATCTTTTTACCTCGGACAATGTTCAGAATGGTGTTTTGTACCTAAGAAGCACTCATGTGTTGAATGAATCAGAATTGGTTTGCCATTCCCCACTGCCTTTATCTCACAATAACAGAAACATAAAGTGGGCAGAGCAGAAACGACGGCAAATAAATTGTCCTCTTAGTAGCAGAATGCAGTTTCTAGAACTTAAAGAATAATTAGTAGATTTTGAAATAATTTTGTTTTACAAAAATTTCATAAGATTGAAATACTCTAACCTTAAAGCTCTCGATCAACTCTAAGGGAGGGCTTTAATTGGCTCTTCCTGAGTCAAGTGTTTATTCCTGGGCCGATAACTGGGGCCATTGTCATAATAGAAAGTGTGATTTGTTACCAGAGAAAGAGGAAAGTGACGCTGGGCTTGCAAGATATTTATATCTTCAGCCAGAGTGCATAGGATCTGGAACTTAATTGGTGACGCAGTATTTGTTTGAGATTATATGAATGAAAAATCTTTGTATAAGAGTGATTAATCTAAAACTTGGCCAGTCATTGTCCTAGTGTCATATTAAATTGCAGGAGAATCTAGTTTTAGGCACAAAGATCATAAATATAAAATGTGTTTCCAGGCTTGGTTCTGTGTAGTCAGTAATCTATACTCACCCACTCATTAATAAAATGAAAGTTAAGGACTCAGTCCTAATTTATATGTTTAGCATTGTATTTTGCTAACAATCTCAGTTTTATTTTCTTTGTTCTCCCCTGTCCATCATCTTCTGCAGAAAATAATGTCTCCACTTTCAATTCCCTGTCTATTTAAATCCAATTTGTAATTTATAAAGTTGTCCTCCTTAAGGGCTGCTGCTTCTGCCACAGTAATGTACTCTGGCCATTATTATACTCTTCCATCTTTCATGGAGGTCTCCATCCATAGGTTTTGTTTTCATAGCTTTTTTTGTTTTGGCGGTACGCGGGCCTCTCACTGTTGTGGCCCCTCCCAATGCGGAGCACAGGCTCCGGACGCGCAGGCTCAGCGGCCATGGCTCACAGGCCCAGCCGCTCCGCGGCATGTGGCATCTTCCCGGACTGGGGCACGAACCCGTGTCCCCTGCATCGGCAGGGGGACTTTCAACCACTGCGCCACCAGGGGAGCCCTATACTTATGATTTTATATTTACTTATTTACTTTTGTCTCCCCCCTCAGCTCAAGAGAGACTATATTCATCTGTGTTAATCACTGCTGTGTCTCCTGAACATGCCTATAAATCATACTGAAGAATGGTGCCTGAAATTTGGTAAGCGATCAATCAATTTTCTTGGCTGGATGAAGAAATGTGTTCATAAATTAATGAACAGATCTTCGGGGCTTCTGACTTGAGGACTAATGGGAAGAGGATGGCAAATGGTTGGGACAGGGTACTGCAAGAAGTAGTATTTGGAGTACTCTGATAGCTATCCTAACAGATAAGATTGTGTTCATTTAAGTAGTTCTAATGAGAGAGCTGGGAACTAGGGACACACAGCATTAAGGTTTTTATAATGCATTCTGTAGAGTTCTTTTTAAGTCTGTACAAATATCATTGAAAATATATGCATACATATACACCTCTGTTACTTTACTTAGCGCTTTACGAGAGCCCCTCAAGGAAGGGGTAGTAGCAACTCTCAGTATCCTTCCTTTATGATGAGCTTAATTTATTCAAAGTTACATCATAATTTATTTGTAACTGTGAAACTAGACTTAGTTATTGAATAGACCCTCCCTAGAAACGTATGACATTAATAAAACCAACAAAACTTTGTTCAGTTTCCAATGATAGACACACTACAGACTCAATTATGGGCCATCCAGTTTAATGAAGGGAAGAAGTGATTGAACAAATATAGAGCAAACAGAATATGAAGTTTTATCCTCCATTAATATTAGTAACGGATAGTGTGGGCTCCAATGCCTTCAAGATAGCTTGAGACCATCATCTCTGTGTCATGGGCAGGGGGATGTTCAGCCAGGATGTCTTTCACTGTCACTGAGAAAAATTTCCATAAGATATAATGATACCTACTGAAACTGATATGGGGCATTCGGGTAATAAGGAATCCATTAGCATATTTTTCCGGAAGCCTTGACTACAAAATGAAGACAGTAGATTTGGACACTTTCAGCCATGAAGAAGTTGTTTGGATATTCATCTTTATGCCTAATGAAATAAGCTTATTTCATCTCTGCAGCTTCCCATATACCATTTTCCCACCTCTGTTTTATGTTTGGAAAGACTTTTAGAAATTGAAAGTCAAGTTAAAAAGTGAGTGACAACTTAAATGATATATGGAATATTTTGCTGACTTAAAAGAGAATGCAGAATTAAATATGATCCAGTTCAAATGTTTATTTTAACGTGTATGTTGAGGTGGCGTTTTCAAGGTGCCAGAAAATGAGAATTCACCTTCCAGTGTGTGTTACCAGTTCTGTTCATTGCACAGAATCATCTTCATAAAACATAGTGTTTTCTATGTACCTGGTATATACCTCAATTAGTTTGAAGAATTTCTCAGATACCTCTTAATATGTAGTGCTCCAATTCCAATCTTGCCGTGTCCTGTACCAGTGACACAGCACACAGGAGTTTTATTTCTCTTTATTTCTCTGGGTTGTTCAGAACCCAATGAAAGAACAATGGAATGGGATCAAAGAGATCAGGGTTCTTGTCCCAGATTTACCATAAAATAATTGTGTCCTCTTGGGAAAATTATAGTCATTCTAGGTCCCTTTTCTTTACTTTGACAGAGCTGCACTAGATGACCCCAAATAATATAGCACTCTTTCAGTAGGCGCTTAGATGTTATTGGTATTCTGAAACAAATGAAGACAATGACACATGGAGCTGTGCGACATCTCTGTAACTCTGTTGTCTTAGAGTTGCCTCCATTTTACAGATGATAAGATGACTGTGCATAGAAGTAGATGTTTGGAACCAGCGGTTCCAAAGTAAGTGGAGGTAAACCGCAAATTTCCTTCCTTCCTGAAGCTCACTTAGCCAAAACATAGGCTTCTGAATATTAAGCTGTAAAGCATATTATCAGTACATTTTAAAAGAAGCTATTCTTCTAGGATTTCCAATTAATAGCAGGAGGTTTTGAAATTCTTAAAAGATCATCTAATTTTGTGAGATTTACAGTTCTATTTTCCTGTCAAGCAAGTTGTATTAGTGCCAGAGAGTCATCTGAGCTTCTGGATGCTTCTCTGAACCTCTTGAAGTTTTCTTCTTGCTATCTGAAATTCATGCCAGATAAGCCTTTTTCTAGAGCGTATGTACAGACTTGTGTATTTTTATATAGGAAAGCGAGGCAGTGAGTCAAGTCGGGGGTTAAGCCCTCATTCTCAGAGTGGTATTGAGCTCCTGGTGAAATATAATCATCATTTCCTCAGAATCGAAAAGCAGTTATCTCAGGTGTATAATCCCATTAACTATTTATACATTTACGTATGATACATGGATTTATTGTACCTACGAGGTGTGTTCTCTTTGGGAAGTACAAAGCTCTTAGAGACATAGGTTGTTCATTTTTTGCTTTCCCACAAATACTGTGACCCTTTGAGCAGTAAGGTCTATATTTTACTAACGTCTAGAACCAGCAGTTAACACGGTGTCTAAGATGTAGTCAATAAATATGAAATAGATAAATGAACACATTTTTATGTAAGGGCCAGGACATGGACAAATAGAAATTTTTCATTTTCAGTCACAAAGCAACAACAGACATAAAAATGATACAGACAACAAGTGCTACGGTCATTCAAAGAAGGCATAGAATAGATAGAAGGATCTCCTCTATGGCACAGGGAACTATACTCAATATTTTGTAATAACATCTGTATGGGGCACCTGCTCCACACCAGGCCCTATGACAGGTGCTTACATACTTTCCCTCTCCCCCATCCTATGGGGAAAGTACCTCTGCTATAGATTTAACATTTGCCTCCCCCAAAATTCATATGTTGAAATCCTAACCCCCAAAGTGATGGTATCAGGAGGTGTGGCATTTGGGAGGTGATAAGGTCATGAGGGTAGAGCCCTCATGAACAAAATTAGTGCCCTCATAAAAGAGACCCCGCAGAGGTCCCTCGACCTTTCTGCCATGGGAGGTTACAGAGAAAACACGCCAACTGTGACCCAGGAAGAGGATACTCACCGGACTGTGAATCTGCTCGCACCCTGATCTTAGACTTCCAACCTCCAGAACTATGAGAAATAAATTTCTGTTTTCCATAAGCTACCCAGACTCTGGTATTTTGTTATAGCAGCCCAAATGGATTACGATCACCTCTGTCCTTAGGTTTCAGACCCAGAAACTCAACTTTGTAGAGGTTACGAGGACCCTAAAGCCACTCAACCAGGCAGAGGCAGATTTGAAATTGAAGTCTCCAATTCCACATGTAAGTCTATCAGACCCTGTCTCCAGACATGATGTCATGAACAAGAGCTAATGCAACAAAGAGTTTACATGCAGCAAAACAATTAGCAAACAAAGTAAGAATATAGTAGACCGACTGTTTTGGTCACCCAATAGCCATTCACCACTCTTCCAGTTGAACAGAAGCCATGCCCCGTGGGCACATTCAGCCCTGCTGTTTTCACTTCCCAGATTTGAGGGGTAGGAAATTATTATCCCTCCTGGCCATCAGCACCCTGACCTCTACCACCCACCGGGCCAGCTTCAAGAACAGCTGGATCCACCTGTTCAAATGAAACAGGTCTGCTCTCTGTGGTGTTGGCTTCTAGTTCAAGCAGCTCTCCCCACATGATAGCAAAGCTGGCTCCCAGCAGTTGCAAGCATGAATCCTACCAGCCTAGCAGTCCCAACAGATACCTTTTAAGTATTTGTTCCCCAAAGCTCCAGTTAAAAGTCCTAGGCTGATTCCAATTTGACCTGCTCTGGACAAACATTTTCTTTAGAACCAAGAAGGCTGCCAGATACAATACAGGATGCCCGCCTCGTTAAAGCTGAACTTCAGATAAACAGTAATTTTTTTAGTAGAAGTATGTTGCATGCAATGTTGAAGACACCCTAAAAAGTCGTGGTTTTCATCTGCGGTTCAGCTTTAACTGGGCGCCCCGTGTGGGCTTTGCCGGCTGTGGTGGGCGCCGCGCTGGGTCGGCGGGGACGGTGGGGGACTGTGGCCCGAGCCGGGTTGCACACCCAGCCCACAGCGTGCAGGGAGAGAGGGGCAGCCTCGTCTCCGCTGCAGGAGCTGAGACGGGGAGAAGGGGAGCGCCCCAAAAGGAAACCAGCTGCCCCTCCCAGGAGAGAGGAGATGGCTGTTCAGCAGCCAGAAACAGCAGAGGAGCCAGAGCACAGAAGCGGCGGCCTCTGAGGACGCGGCGCACATATTTCTGGTGGGCGAGGGGCACGCGGGCCGGTCCGTGGGAAAGAGGGAGCCCGCGCCGGCCCCTCCGCCTCCCGAGCCTGTGCGTTTCCCTAAAAGAGCAGCAGCTGTACAAACTGACGGTTCACAGTTGTGATAAATCGCCTTAGGAAAGCACTTCGATTAAAGTCACATCTAACTAGAGCGCAAGAAGTCATCCCTGAACAAATCAACTGCGAGAGGGGCAGCTCTGGGCGCGCACCCACCCCGCTGCTGTTTTGCTTTCCCCGCAGGACGAGGGCCGCTCACTGGGTCTCGGGGACAGCGCGCTGTCTCAGCTGGGGAAGAGGCGCTTGCTCAGGACACATGCAAAACCCAAAGTGTGAAAGGAGGCCTTTATTCCATTCCTTTGGGGGATTTCTTAATGACGTAAAGCCCAACTTGGTTTCAGATCTCCCTGTCGTTTCCGTGACAGAACCTTCCTGGGGGGGGGGGTCCACCAGCAGCGGGGTGGCCAGGCGCCACAGGGCTGTGCTCTCCTTCCCAAGCCAGTTCATCTCCATCTGTAGCATTTTCAGAGAAACTCTCGGATAGGTTTTCTCCAACAGGTTCTTTTTCCTTCACTTTATAAAGTCATTCTCCTGCACAAAATGAACGGCCTGAAGACATCACTGAGCCTCTTTTTCTCCCAGGGTCAGGGCCAGCACGGCCCCCAGACCACAGGGGCGCAGGACCTCACAATGGGCTTCAGGCCTTCCCCTCCCCTCCCGCCCCTCCCACCCCGCCCTACCCCTCCCCTCCTCCCCTGCAGAAATCACATCCCTTTCTCCAGACTCCCCACTTCAGCTTGACTTCCCGCAGATCTTCACCCTGCCAGTTAGTAATTCAGGACTAATTAGGTGATTGCTTTCATTTATGGTAGCAGTTGTGGGGGGGTGGATGAAATGGCTTTGCCCCTATTCTTGTTGGAAAAATAAATTACACCCACTGTCACTTGAGATCTTATTTTCCCCCCAATCAAGCAAATTAGCAGCGTGGTTCATTTTCCCAGCATTCACTCCTGAACAGACGGCAGTGCCCTGGAACGTGGCTTAGAGCTGTGTGGTCAGTGCAATTGTTTGGGGCTGTTTGTGCCGACAATGAGAGGAGACGCCTGTCTCCGGAAAGAAAAGTGGCCCTTGTCTTGCTTAGGCCAACGAGCTGCCCAGAGCGCTGCCCGCCTGGCTTCTGAGGAAGATGTACACCGCCATCTAGTGGATGTGGGGGCTCACTGCAGTGTGCTCGTTCTCCCGCCTTTCCTTCTGGCCGGTAAGAACAAGCAATAACGCTTCTTGTAAGTTCCTAAAAATAGGGGAGGCCTTATATCACCAGGAGTGAAATGTTTGCCTCAATGTCTGTAATGAAAGTGCAACCCCATGCTTGCACAACGTCTGCCTTGTCAGTAGCCCTCTTTCATCCCGATGTTTAGGTCCAAGACAGGATCGTCATTGTCTGAGCAATGGGTATCTCTCCGAAGCTGGGTAGTTCTCCCCTGTCCCAAGTAGTGTGGGAGGAGACAGTCAGCACCTTCACAGACGCCTTCATCTCTGCAGCCTCGCCATCACTCCTCGTCTCGCCCACAGCAAGCCCGATTCCAAAGTGCACAGGGTAGAGGCGTTCGAAAGTTGGCTTGTTCAACCAGGGGCATTGCCACTTCCCAGAGGGAGCCAGAAACACACCCACATCCTAAGACTCTTTTCAGTCTTGGCGTTGAGCGGGTTCCCACTCTGTCCCCTGACTACACACAAGTCAGTGTCTTTTTCCTTTCCGCTCATTCTACCTACATGAAGAGCACGTTGATCTCCCCAGTTTTAACACAGGAACCATGATTTTCTTGGGTTTTGTGTATGGGGGTGGGAGAGAATGGGAGAGAGAGCAAGTACATCCCAATATGGAAGGGCTTGGGGCCGTGGTTCTCAACCAGGGGCAATTTTGCACCCAGGAGACACTTGAAAGTGTCTTGGGACACTTTGGATGGTCACAGCTTATGCGAGGCTAAAAGTCCTTCCATCACAGGACAGGCCCACAGCAAAGAAGCATCCAACCCCACCCAGCAGTCGTGCTGAGGCTGAGAAAGCCTGGTTTAGGCTCGCAGATATCGCCCTCCAGCAAGCCGGTTGGAACACTGATTGTCCTCAAATGGGCCACACTGCAGAGGCTGTGGATAGATAATGCATCCTCTCCCAAGTCAGTACTGACCGCCGTTTTTCTTCTTTTAGACTCTTCCATTTTAAACATAATTTAGCTGTCTCTTTTTTGTCCCTCTGCTCTGCTGAGAAGAGAAAGGATTGGAAAGGGGGAGGGGAAGGTGACAGAAAAGGAGGATTAGAGGCCTGACCTGTTTCTCCTGGAGAAGCTGGGCACATTCCTCTCTCACACGTGCTTTGTGACCCAGCAGGGTACAACTAAAAGCACAATAATTTGCTTGTTATTCAAGTCAGGCATTAGTCCGGGTAATGGCGTGCTTGGTGTAGACATGGATTTCCTTGTTCAGAGCTAAGCACAGGACTAGCTGAATTCTCCATGGGGAAATCTTGATTTGTTCAGGTCTTTCATGTTTTCTACAGAGAAGGGATTATGTCTTCCTAAAGAGGGGCGTTGCTTAAAAAGCTACAAAGTGTAAGAAAAGGATTTAGGGCAGAGGGGCCTGTGGTTACGTAGCTGAGGGGTACAGGGAATTTCAGAGCCAAGGATTATTTAAAGCCATAGAGTTAAAAAAATAATTGCTTTAGGGACTTCCCTGGTGGTGCAGTGGTTAAGAATCTTCCTGCCAGTGCAGGGAACACGGGTTCGAGCCCTGGTCCAGGAAGATCCCACATGCCTTGGAGCAGCTAAGCCCCTGAGGATAGGTGCCAACTGGCACTCACCAGCCCGAGAGGTTTGTCTGCTCAGCCGCGGGGGCAGGCGGGGCTGCAAGCTGAGGATCGGGCTTTAGTCGGAGCGCAGGGAGAGGACTAGGGTTGGTGGCGTGAACATAGCCTGAAGGGGTTAGTGCACCACGGCTAGCGGGGGGGTGGGGGGGTGGGGGGGTGGGTGTAGTTCGGGAAAAGATCTGGAGCTGCCGAAGAGGCAAGAGACTTTTTCTTCCCTCTTTGTTTCCTGCTGCGCGAGGAGAGGGGATTAAGAGCGCTGCTTAAAGGAGCTCCAGAGACGGGCGCGAGTCGTGGCTAAAAGCGCGGACCCCAGAGACGGGCATGAGACGCTAAGGCTGCTGCTGCCGCCACCAAAAAGCCTGTGTGCGAGCACAGGTCACTATCCACACCCCGCCTCCGGGGAGCCTGTGCAGCCCGCCACAGCCAGGTTCCCGGGATCCAGGGACAACTTCCCCGGGAGAACGCATGGTGAGCCTCAGGCTGGTGCAAAGTCACGCCGGCCTCTGGCGCCGCAGGCTCGCCCCGCACTCCGTGCCCCTCCCTCCCCCCGGCCTGAGTGAGCCAGAGCCCCCGAATCAGCGGCTTCTTTAACTCCGTCTTGTCTGAGTGAAAAACAGACGCCCTCCAGCGACCTACACGCAGAGGCGGGGCCCAATCCAAACCTGAGCCCCTGGGAGCTGTGAGAACAAAGAAGAGAAAGGGAAATCTCTCCCAGCAGCCTCAGAAGCAGCGGATTAAAGCTCCACAATCAACTTGATGTACCCTGCATCTGTGGAATACATGAATAGACAACGAATCATCCCAAATTGAGGAGGTGGACTTTGAGAGCAAGATTTATCATTTTTTCCCCTTTACCTCTTTTTCTGAGCGTGTATGTATATGCTTCTCTGTGAGATTTTCCCTGTATAGCTTTGCTTCCACCATTTGTCCTAGGGTTCTATCCGTCTGTTTTTTAAAAAATTTTTTTCTCAATAATTATTTTTATTTTAATAACTTTATTTTATATTACTTTACTTTCTTTCTTTCTTTCTTTCTTTCTTTCTTTCTTTCTTTCTTTCTTTCTTTCTTTCTTTCTTTCTTTCTTTCTTTCCTTCCTTCCTTCCTTCTTTCCTTCCCTCATTTAGACATAGAATCATCCCAAATTGAGGAAGTGGACTTTGAGAGCAAGATTTATCATTTTTTCCCCTATTCCTCTTTTTGTGAGTTTCTAAGTGTATGCTTCTGTATGAGATTTTGTCTGTATAGCTTTGCTTCCACGATTTATCCAAAGGTTCTATCCTTTCGTTTTTTTCTTAATTTTTTTTATAATAAGTATTTTTTAATTTAATAACTTTATTTTACTTTATCTTCTTTCTTTCTTTCCTTTTTCTTCCTTCCCTCCTCCCTTCCTTCCTTCCTTCCTCCCACGTCCCTCCCTCCCTCCGTCCTTTCTTTCTTTCTTTCCTTCTTTTCTTCTTTCTTTCTTCCTTCCTTAAATTAAATTCAATATAGATATTTAAATTTAAGGTAAAATTAAATTATAATTTGAAATTATATGTGGAGTTTTATTTCCTAAAGAATATTTTGGAAATTTCAACTCCTATTTTAACTTATATTTTCAGAGAAGGTATTTGGTCCAAATGAAGAATATCTTCAATTATAGTTCTTCTATTGCAAGCAAAAAAGGATTTATACTTCTTTTCATGAAATACGGTTGTTTGACAACAGAAGGATAAATATTTTATATTTTTAGAAACAACAGTCAGGGTACTGATATTCTTAATGAGTTTTAATAAATCTGAATGCTTCTTATCATCTACTCTTTAGCTGGTACCTGAGGAGTTGTATACCTCCGGGAAGATATGTGCTCCAGACCCGTAAATATGCAGTTCACAGAGCCCACCACCAGAGGACAATAATGAAGTAAAATCTTGAAACCATGTAGTGAAAATAGTGGGAGTTTAAATAAAAGCAACGTTTCACAGTATGCTTTTCTGACCAATGTTATATCTAATACCCTAATGGATTATATGTACACGGATTCTGAAAAGTCAGCAGCACACTTCACTGGTCGATTTCTATGATAAGGGGAACGGAATTTGAGTGTAGAAAAACAGTATACTTACATCTTAAAATTCCACCCCTACAGAATCTACTCACTATTGAAAACTGGTAAGAATAATAGCTTTCTGTGTCTCAGTGACCAGTTAACATTTTCAAGAGTAGAATTTATCTGCCTATGATGCTCAAATACACAGGAAAAATGCATATCTAGGACGATGGATAAACTCTATATGACATGAGAAAATAGTTATTCAAATGGAAAAAGTATAAGATCTACAAGGCACAGTTTTATATGCATTAGTGTGGATATATATACATAAAGAAGCTCTAAGAAACATAAAAATCACTTCCAGGAAGCAATTTTAGGTAGAAGAGAATTAACATGGATGAGGAAGAAAAGAGAGTTGGTTTTAAAATAGTTTCATTGACTTGTTTTTTTTTTGTTTGTTTATTTATTTGTTTTATTTATTTGGTCTTTGGAATATAAGAAAACAGTGGCTTTCAGATCAGTATCCCAGTGGAACAAAGGGACTGAGTTCTATCCTGGAGCCCAGCCATTGTTTGACTATCTTGTAATAATACTGGTGAAATACAACCAAACCATTTGAACTATAAGCATCCTCTCTGACAATAAACTTAAGACACCAACATTATATATTAAAGAAAGTAAAGAGAGAATACTGTTTTCTTTAGAGAGAAAATACAGATCCTGGACCAAATCAATAATGTCAGCAAACCTCATGGGTATAAAATATTCTGCTGTTTATCATTTAGAACATGCCTCTAGAGGAGGGAAACTGGGTGATAATTTCCCCAGATTTTATATTTAATTCAAATATTTTAGATAAGAGGCATCTCTAGTAAAACATTGTATTATTGATTCTTTCCAATATGATAGCTCAGAGGAGTTCCTCTTTCCTTCTCAAATACATATGGGGAAATGGAGGTGGGTGTGGGTTATAGGAAGCATCTAAGTAGAGCATAAGAATCAACAGTTTGTTTTTTAAAAATAGAAATTTCTATTCAAATTGTTTCCAGAGACAGAAACACACAGAGACAATTCCATGTGACAACAGTGAAAGAGACCAGAGTGATGCAGCTGCAAATCAAACAACTGCCAACACCAGTGATTGATGGCCACCACCAGAATCTGGTTAAGACAAAGAAGGATCCTCCCCTTGAGGCGTCAGAAAGAACATGGCCCTCTCAACACTTTGAGTTTGAACTTCTGGCCTCTAGAGCTGTGATAAAATAAATTTCTGTTCTTTTAAGCTAACAAGTTTGTGGTATCTTGTTATGGTAGCCCTAGAGATGACAGTATTTGATTCCTGAGCTGGCAACTGTATTTTGACTATGTAATGACTATTCCAAGATAATCAACAGACACAAAGATAAAGGCAAAACTGAGACTAAGCCCAGTTCTTTTTATTCCCAGAATAATAAATGATTTTTTAATTAATTTAGATCTCTTTGTCTAACCCCTCTGCTTTTCAGAAGAGTATGTGGGACCAATCAAGTATTCATATGTTATACTTTCATTTTAATTCATCTCAAATTATTTCTAATTCCCCTTATGAGTTCTTACTTGACCCATGAATTATTTAGGAATACATTCTTTAATTTCCATTTGTGATTTTCAACAAATTTCTTTCTGTTAACGATTTCTTATTGCATTCTGTTGTCATCTGAGAGCACTCTCTGTATTGTTTATGTCCTTTAAAATGTACTGAAATTTGTTTTATGGCCTAGCATATAGTATATCCATGTGCATTTGAAAAGAATGTATATTCTGATGCTGTTGGGTGGAATGTTTTATAGATGGCTGTTAGGTCTACTTGATTGATAATGCTGTTCAAGGTTTTTATTTTCTTGTTGATTTTCAGTCTGTTCTGCTATTGAAAGAAGGGTATTAAAGTATCCAACTATTATTGTAGAACTGTCTGTTTCTCTTTTCTGTTGTGCCGATTTTGCCTCATTGTATTTTGAAGTCCTGTTGTTAGGTGCATATAAGTTTACAATTATTATGCATTCTAGATGGAATAATCATTTTATCATTTTAAAATGTCTTTGTCGCTAGTAAAAATTTTCGTCTTAAAATGTAATTTTTTTCTGATATTTTCTTAGCCACTTGTTGTTTTGTTTTTACTGTTATGGTATATCTATTCCAACCCTTTTACATTTCACCTATATATTTTCTTTTTTTTTTTTTTTTGGAACATGTTTATTGGGGTATAATTGCTTTACAAAGGTGTGTTAGTTTCTGTTTTATAACAAAGTGAATCAGTTACACACATACATATGTTCCCATATCTCTTCCCTCTTGTGTCTCCCTCCCTCCCACCCTCCCTATCCCACCCCTCCAGGCGGTCACAAAGCACCGAGCTGATATCCCTGTGCTATGCGGCTGCTTCCCACTAGCTATCTACCTTACGTTTGTTAGTGTATATATGTCTATGCCTCTCTCCCGCTTTGTCACAAATCACCCTTCCCCCTCCCCATATCCTCAAGTCCGTTCTCTAGGAGGTCTGCGTCTTTATTCCTGCCTTACCCCTAGGTTCTTCATGACATTTCTTTTTCTTAAATTCCATATATATGTGTTAGCATACGGTATTTGTCTTTCTCTTCTGACTTACTTCACTCTGTATGACAGGCTCTAGGTCTATCCACCTCATTACAAATAGCTCAATTTCGTTTCTTTTTATGGCTGAGTAATATTCCATTGTATATATGTGCCACATCTTCTTTATCCATTCATCCGATGATGGGCACTTAGGTTGTTTCCATCTCCGGGCTATTGTAAATAGAGCTGCAATGAACATTTTGGTACATGACTCTTTTTGAATTTTGGTTTTCTCAGGGTATATGCCCAGTACTGGGATTGCTGGGTCATATGGTAGTTCTATTTGTAGTTTTTTAAGGAACCTCCATACTGTTCTCCATAGTGGCTGAACCAATTCACATTCCCACCAGCAGTGCAAGAGTGTTCCCTTTTCTCCACACCCTCTCCAGCATTTATTGTTTCTAGATTTTTGGTGATGGCCATTCTGACTGGTGTGAGATGATATCTCATTGTAGTTTTGATTTGCATTTCTCTAATGATTAATGATGTTGAGCATTCATTCATGTGTTTGTTGGCAGTCTGTATATCTGCTTTGGAGAAATGTCTATTTAGGTCTTCTGCCCATTTTTGGATTGGCTTGTTTTCTTTTTTTGTTATTGAGCTGCATGAGCTGCTTGTAAATTTTGGAAATTAATCCCTTGTCAGTTGCTTCATTTGCAAGTATTTTCTCCCATTCTGAGGGTTGTCTTTTGGTCTTGTTTATGGTTTCCTTTGCTGTGCAAAAGCTTTGAAGTTTCATTAGGTCCCATTTGTTTATTTTTGTTTTTATTTCCATTTCTCTAGGAGGTGGGTCAAAAAGGATCTTGCTGTGATTTATGTCATAGAGTGTTCTGCCTATGTTTTCCTCTAAGAGTTTCATAGTTTCTGGGCTTACACGTAGGTCTTTAATCCATTTTGAGCTTATTTTTGTATATGGTGTTAGGGAGTGATCTAATCTCATACTTCTACATGCACCTGTCCAGTTTTCCCAGCACCACTTACTGAAGAGGCTGTCCTTTCTCCACTGTACATTTCTGCCTCCTTTATCAAAGATAAGGTGACCATATGTGCGTGGGTTTATCTCTGGGCTTTCTATCCTGTTCCATTGATCTCTCTTTCTGTTTTTGTGTCAGTACCATACTGTCTTGATTACTGTAGCTGTGTTGTACAGTCTGAAGTCAGGGAGCCTGATTCCTCCAGCTCTGTGTTTCGTTCTCAAGATTGCTTTGGGTATTCGGGGTCTTTTGTGTTTCCATACAAATTGTGAAATTTTTTGTTCTAGTTCTGTGAAAAATGCCAGTAATAGTTTGATAGGGATTGCAGTGAATCAGTAGATTGCTTTGGGTAGTAGAATCATTTTCACAATGTTGATTCTTCTAATCCAAGAACATGGTATGTCTCTCCATCTATTTGTGTCATCTCTAATTTCTTTCATCAGTGTCTTATAATTTTCTGCATACAGGTCTTTTGTCTCCTTAGGTAGGTTTATTCCTAGATATTTTATTCTTTTTGTTGCAATGGTAAATGGGAGTGTTTTCTTGATTTCACTTTCAGATTTTTCATCATTAGTATATAGGAATGCCAGAGATTTCTGTGCATTAATTTTGTATCCTGCCACTTTACCAGATTCATTGATTAGCTCTAGTAGTTTTCTGGTAGCATCTTTAGGATTCTCTATGTATAGGATCATGTCCTCTGCAAACAGTGACAGCTTTACTTCTTCTTTTCCGATTTGGATTCCTTTTATTTCCTTTTCTTCTCTGATTGCTGTGGTTAAAACTTCCAAAACTATATTGAGGAAGAGTGGTGACAGTGCGCAACCTTGTCTTGTTCCTGATCTTAGTGGAAACGGTTTCAATTTTTCACCATTGAGGATGATGTTGGCTGTGGGTTTGTCATATATGGCCTTTATTATGTTGAGGAAAGTTCCCTCTATGCCTACTTTCTGCAGGGTTTTTATCATAAATGGGTGTTGAATTTTGTCAAAAGCTTTCTCTGCATGTATTGAAATGATCATATGGTTTATCTCCTTCAATTTGTTATTATGGTTTATCACATTGATAGATTTGTGTATATTGAAGAATCCTTGCATTCCTGGAATAAACCCCACTTGATCATGGTGTATGATCCTTTGAATGTGCTGTCGAATTGTGTTTGCTAGTATTTTGTTGAGGATTTGTGCATCTATGCTCATCAGTGATATTGGCCTGTAGTTTTCTTTCTTTGTGACATCCTTGTCTGGTATTGGAATCAAGGTGATGGTGGCCTCGTAGAATGAATTTGGGAGTGTTCCTCCCTCTGCTATATTTTGGAAGAGTTTGAGAAGGATAGGTGTTAGCTCTTCTCTAAATGTTTGATAGAATTCGCCTGTGAAGCCGTGTGGTCCTGGGCTTTTGTTTGTTGGAAGGTTTTTTTTTTTTTTTTTTTTTTTTTGTGGTACGCGGGCCTCTCACTGTTGCGGCCTCTCCCGTTGCAGAGAACAGGCTCCGGACACGCAGGCTCAGTGGCCATGGCTCATGGGCCCAGCCGCTCTGCACCATGTGGGATCCTCCTGGACCGGGACACGAATCCGTGTCCCGTGCATCGGCAGGTGGACTCTCAACCACTGCGCCACCTGGGAAGCCCTGTTGGAAGATTTTTAATCACAGTTTCAATATCAGTGGTTGTGATTTGTCTGTTCATATTTTCTATTTCTTCCTAATTCAGTCTTGGCAGGTTGTGTATTCCTAAGAATTTGTCTATTTCTTCCAGATTGTCCATTTTATTGGCATACAGTTGCTTGTAGTAATCTCTCATGATCTTTTTTATTCCTGCAGTGTCAGTTGTTACTTCTCCTTTTTCATTTCTAATTGTATTGATTTGAGTCTTCTCCCTTTTTTTCTTGATGAGTCTGGCTAATGGTTTATCAATTTTGTTTACCTTCTCAAAGAATCCGCTTTTAGTTTTATTGATCTTTGCTATTGTTTCCTTCATTTATTTTTCATTTATTTCTGATCTGATTTTTATTATTTCTTTCCTTCTGCTAACTTTGTTAGTTTTTTGTTCTTTTTTCTCTAATTGCTTTAGGTGCAAGGTTAGGTTGTTTATTCGAGACGTTTCCTGTTTCTTAAGGTGGGCTTGTATTGCTATAAACTTCCCTCTTAGAAGTGTTTTTGCTGCATCCCATAGATTTTGGGACATCGTGTCTGCATTGGCACTTTTTTCTAGGTATTTTTTTATTTCCTCTTTGATTTCTTAAGTGATCACTTCGTAATTAAGTCGTGTATTGTTTAGCCTCCATGTATTTGCGTCTTTTACAGATATTTTCCTGTAATTGATGTCTAGTCTCATGGCGTTGTGTTTGGAAAAGATACTTGATACAATTTCAATTTCCTTAAATTTACCAAGGCTTGATTTGTGACCCAAGATATGATCTATCCTGGAGAATGTTCCATGAGCACTTGAGAAAAATGCGTATTCTGTTGTTTTGGATGGAATGTCCCATAAATATCAATTAAGTCCATCTTGTTTAATGTATCATTTAAAGCTTGTGTTTCCTTATTTATTTTCATTTTGGATGATCTGTCCATGGGTGAAAGTGGGGTGTTTAAGTCCCCTACTATGAGTGTGTTACTGTCGATTTCCCCTTTTATGGCTGTTAGTATTTGCCTTATGTATTGAGGTGCTCCTATGTTGGATGCATAAATATTTACAATTGTTATATCTTCTTCTTGGATCGATCCCTTGATCATTATGTAGTGTCCTTCTTTGTCTCTTCTAATAGTCTTTATTTTAAAGTCTATTTTGTCTGATATGAGAATTGCTACTCCAGCTTTCTTTTGGTTTCCATTTGCATGGAATATCTTTTTCCATCCCCTTACTTTCAGTCTGTATGTGTCTCTAGGTCTGAAGTGGGTATATTGTAGACAGCATATATATAGGTCTTGTTTTTGTATCCATTCAGCCAATCTGTGTCGTTTGGTGGGAGCATTTAGTCCATTTTAATTTAAGGCAATTATCGATATGTATGTTCCTATTCCCATTTTCTAAATTGTTTTGGGTTCGTTATTATAGGTCTTTTCCTTCTCTTGTGTTTCTTGCCTAGAGAAGTTCCTTTAGCATTTGTTGTAAAGTTGGTTTGGTGGTGCTGAACTCTCTCAGCTTTTGCTTGTCTGTAAAGGCTTTAATTTCTCCATCAAATCTGAATGAGATCCTTGCTGGGTACAGTAATCTTGGTTGCAGGTTTTTCTCCTTCATCACTTTCATTATGTCCTGCCACTCCCTTCTGTCTTGTAGAGTTTCTGCTGAGAGATCAGCTTTTAACCTTATGGGGATTCCCTTGTGTGTTATTTGTTGTTTTTCCCTTGCTGCTTTTAATATGTTTTCTTTGAATTTAATTTTTGACAGTTTGATTAATATGTGTCCTGCCGTATTTCTCCTTGGATTTATCCTGTATGGGACTCTCTGATTATGGGATTTGATTAACTAATTCCTTTCCTATATTAGGGAAGTTTTCAACTATAATCTCTTCAAATATTTTCTCAGTCCCATTCTTTTTCTCTTCTTCTTCTGGAACCCCTATAATTCGAATGTTGGTGCGTTTAATGTTGTCCCAGGGGTGTCTGAGAGTGTCCTCAGTTCTTTTCATTCTTTTTTCTTTATTCTGCTCTGCAGTAGTTATTTCCACTATTTTATTTTCCAGGTCACTTATCCGTTCTTCTGCCTCAGTTATTCTGCTATTGATCCCATCTAGAGTGTTTTTCATTTCATTTATTGTGTTGTTCATTTTTGTTTGTTGCATGTTTAGTTCCTCTAGGTCCTTGTTAAATATTTCTTGCATTTTGTCTATTCTATTTCCAAGGTTTTGGATCACCTTTACTGTCATTATTCTGAATACATTTTCAGATAGACTGCCTACTTCCTCTTCATTTGTTAGGTCTGTGGTGTTTTTATCTTGCTCCTTCCTCTACTGTGTGTTTTTCTGTCTTCTCATTTTGCTTATCTTATTGTGTTTGGGGTCTCCTTTTTGCAGGCTGCAGGTTCTTAGTTCCCGTTGTTTTTGGTGTCTGTCCCCAGTGGCTAAAGTAGTTTCAGTGGGTTGTGTAGGTTTCCTAGTGGAGGGCAGTAGTGCCTGTGTTCTGGTGGATGAGGCTGGATCTTGTCTTTCTGGTGGGCAGGTCCACATCTGGTGGTGTGTTTTGGCGTGTCTGTGGACTCATTATTATTTGATGCAGCCTCTCTGCTAATGGGTGGGGTTGTGTTCCTGTCTTGCTAGTTGTTTGGCATAGAATGTCCAGCACTGTAGCTTGGTAGTCGTTGAGTGAAGCTGGGTACTGGTGTTCAGATGGAGATCTCTGGGAGATTTTTGCCATGTGGTATTATGTGGAGCTGGGAGGTCTCTTGTGGACCAGTGTCCTGAAGTTGGCTCTCCCACCTCAGAGGCACAGCACTGACTCCTGGCTGCAGCTCCAAGAGCCTTTCATCCACACAGCTCACAAGAAAAGGGAGAAAAATTAGAAAGAAAGAATTAGTAGAAGTACAAAGAAAGGAGGGAGGGAGGGAGGGAGGAAGGAAGGAAGGAAGAAAAAAAGAAAGAAAGAAGATAAGGTAAAATGAAATAAAATAACATAAAATATAATAAACTTATTAAAATAAAAAAAACAATTATTAAGAGAGAAAAAAAACGGACGGATAGAACCCTAGGACACATGGTGGAAGCAAAGCTATATAGACAAAATCTCACACGGAAGCATACACATACAAACTCACAAAAAGAGGAAAAGTGGAAAAAATCATAAATCATGCTCTCAAAGTCCGCCTCCTGAATTTGGGATGATTGGTTGTCTAAAGGAGGGAAGGAAGGAAACAAAGAATGAAGATAAAGTAAAGTAAAATAAAGTTATTAAATTAAAAAGCTATTATTAAGAAAAAAAAATTTTAAAAAAACAGACTTATAGAACCCTAGGACAAATGGTGGAAGCAAAGCTATACAGGCAAAATCTCACAGAGAAGTATACACATACACACTCACAAAAAGAGGTAAAGGGGAAAAAATGATAAATCTTGCTCTCAAAGTCCACCTCCTCAATTTGGGATGATTCGTTGTCTATTCATGTATTCCACAGATGCAGGGTACATCAAGTTGATTGTGGAGCTTTAATCCGCTGCTTCTGAGGCTGCTGGGAGAGATTTCCCTTTCTCTTCTTTGTTCTCACAGCTCCCAGGGGCTCAGGTTTGGATTGGGCCCCGCCTCTGCGTGTAGGTCGCTGGAGGGCGTCTGTTTTTCACTCAGACAGGACGGGGTTAAAGTAGGAGCTGATTCGGGGGCTCTGGCTCTCTCAGGCCGGGGGGAGGGAGGGGCACCGAGGGCAGGGCAAGCCTGTGGCGCCACAGGCCGACGTGACGTTGCACCAGCCTGAGGCGCACTGTGCGTTCTCCCAGGAAGCTGTCCCTGGATCCCGGGAACCTGGCAGTGGCAGGCTGCACAGGCTCCCCGGAAGCAGGGTGTGGATAGTGACCTGTGCTCACACACAGGCTTTTTGGTGGCGGCAGCAGCAGCCTTAGCGTCTCATGCCCGTCTCTGGGGTCCGCGCTTTCATCCGCGGCTCACGCCGTCTCTGGAGCTCCTTTAAGCAGCACGCTTAATCCCCTCTCCTCGCGCAGCAGGAAACAAAGAGGGAAGAAAAAGTCTCTTGCCTCTTCGGCAGCTCCAGATCTTTTCCTGGACTCCCTCCAGGCCAGCCGTGGTGCACTAAATCCCTGCAGGCTGTGTTCATGCAGCCAACCCCAGTCCTCTCCCTGCGCTCTGACCAAAGCCCGAGCCTCAGCTCCCAGCCCCACCCGCCCCGGTGCGGGAGAAGACAAACCTCTCGGGCTGGTGATTGCCTGTCATCACCGATCTTCTGTGCGGGAATCTCTCCACTTTGACCCCCGCACCCCTGTTCCTGTGCTCTCCTCCGTGGCTCCGAACCTTCCCCCTCCGCCACCCGCAGTCTCTGCCAGCGAAGGGGCTTCCTAGTGTGTGGAAACCTTTCCTCCTTCACAGCTCCCTCCCACTGGTGCAGGTCCCGTCCCTATCCTTTAGTCTCTGTTTATTCTTTTTTCTTGTGCCCTACCCAGGTACGTGGGGGGTTTCTTGCCTTTTGGGAGGTCTGAGGTCTTCTGCCAGCGTTCAGTAGGTGTTCTGTAGAAGTTGTTCCACGTGTAGATGTATTTCTGGTGTATCTGTGGGGAGGAAGGTGATCTCCCCGTCTTACCATTCCACCATATTCCCGGAAGCCCTTTGGCAACTTTTAAAAGTGAAAAAGACAACCGCGGTTGAACAGAAAAGGAAAAAATGGGACTTCCCTGTTGGTGCAGTGGTTGAGAGTCCGCCTGCCGATGCAAGGGACACGGTTCGTGCCCCTGTCCGGGAGGATCCCACATTCCGCAGAGCGGCTGGGCCCGTGAGCCATGGCCGCTGAGCCTGCGTGTCCGGAACTTGTGCCCCGCAACGGGAGAGGCCACAACAGTGAGAGGCCCACGTTCCGAAAAAAAAAAGGAAAAAATGGCTACATAGCTTAAAAAACAAAATACACAGCAAAGCAAAACACACTCTGACATCAAAAAACATTTGTTCGATTTAAAAATCTCAGTGTGGGAAGATGGCGGAAGAGTAAGACGCTGAGATCACCTTCCTCCACACAGATATATCAGAAATACATGTACATGTGGAACTGCTCCTATACAACACCTACGGAACACTGGCAGAAGACCTCAGACCTCCCAAAAGGCAAGAAACTCCCCATGTACCTGGGTAGGGCACAAGAAAAAAGAATAAACAGAGACAAAAGAATAGGGACGGGACCTGCAGCAGTAGGATGGAGCCATGGAGGAAAGGTTTCCACACACTAGGAAGACCCTTCGTGGGCAGAGACTGCGGGTGGCAGAGGGGGGGAGCTTCGGAGCCATGGAGGAGAGCACAGCAACAGGGGTACAGAGGGAAAAGCGGACAGATTTCCGCACAGAGGATCGGTCCTGACCAGCACGCACCAGCCCAAGGCTTGTCTGCTCACCCGCCAGGGCAGGCGGTGCTGGCAGCTGAGGATCGGCCTTCGGTCTGAGCACAGGGAGAGGACTTGGTTTGGCAGTGTGAACACAGCCTGCAGGGGGTTAGTGCACCACGGCTAGCCGGGAGGGAGTCCGGGAAAATGTCTGGACCAGCCGAAGATGCAAGACACTTTTTCTTCCCTCTTTGTTTCCTGGTGCGCGAGGAGAAGGGATTAAGAGTGCTGCTTAAAGGAGCTCCAGAGATGGGCGCGAGCTGCGGCTAACAGTGTGGACCCCAGAGACGAGCATAAGACGCTAAGACTGCTGCTGCCACCACCAATCAACCTGTGTGCGAGCACAGGTCACTCTCCACACCTCCCTTCCAGGGAGCCTGTGCAGCCCGCAACGGCCAGGGTCCCGGGATCCAGGGACAACTTCCCGGGAGAACGCACGGCGCGCCTTAGGCTGGTGCAACTTCACACTGGCCTCTGCTGCCGCAGGCTCGCAATCCGTACCCCTCCTTCCCCCCAGGCTGAGTGAGCCAGAGCCCCCGAATCCGCGGCTCCTCTAACCCTTTCCTGTCTGAGCGAAGAACAGACGCCCTCCGGCAACCTACAAGCAGAGGCAGGGCCAAATCTAAAGCTGAATCCCAGGAGCTGTGCAAACAAAGAAGAGAAAGGGAAATGTCTCCCAGCAGCCTCAGGAGCAGCAGATTAAATCTCCACAATCGAATTGATGTACCCAACATCTGTGGAATACCTGAATAGACAAAGAATCATCCCAAATGGAGGAGGTGGACTTTGAGAGCAAGATTTATTATTTTTTCCCTTTTCCTCTTTTTGTGAGTGTGTATGTGTATGCTACTGTGTGAGATTTTGCCTGTATAGCTTTGCTTTCACCATTTGTCCTAAGCTTCTATCCATCCTTTTTTGTTTTTTTTTGTTTTACTTTAAAAAAATATGTTTTTAATAATTATTTTTTTATTTTAATAACTTTATATTATTTTACCTTACTTTATTTTATTTATCCTCTTTCTTTTTTTCTTTCTTTCTACTTTTTGTCCCTTTTATTGTGAGCCTTGTGGATGAAAGGCTATTGGTGCTACAGCCAGGAATCAATGCTGTGCCTCTGAGGTGGGAGAGCCAACTTCAGGACACTCGTCCTCAAGGGACCTCCTAGCTCCACGTAATATCAAATGGCGAAAATCTCCCAGAGATCTCCATCTGAACACCAACACCCAACTTCACTGAACGACCAGCAAGCTACAGTGTTGGACACCCTATGGCAAACAACTAGCAAGACAGGAGCACAACCTCACCAATTAGCAGAGAAGCTGCCTAAAATCATAGTAAGTCCACAGACACCCCAAAACACACCACCAGACGTGGACCTGCCCACCAGAAAGACAAGATCCAGCCTCATCCACCAGAACACAGGCACTACTCCCCTCCACCAGGAAGCCTACACAACCCACTGAACCAACTTTAGCCACTGAGGACAGACACCAAATGCAACGGGAAGTATGAACCTGCAGCCTGCAAAAAGGAGACCCCCAAACACAGTAAGATAAGCAAAATGAGAAGACGGAAAAACACACAGCAGATGAAGGAGCAAGACAAAAACCCACCAGAGCTAAAAAATGAAGAGGAATTAGGCAGTCTACCTGAAAAGAATTCAGAATAATGATAGTAAAGATGATCTAAAATCTTGGAAATAGAATACAGACAATGCAAGAAACCTTTAACAAGCACCTACAAGAATTAAAGATGAAACAAGCAATGATGAACAACTCAATAAATGAAATTAAAAATACTCTAGAAGGGGCTTCCCTGGTGGCGCAGTGGTTGAGAGTCCGCCTGCCGATGCAGGGGACACAGGTTCGTGCCCCGGTCTGGGAAGATCCCACATGCCGTGGAGCGGCTGCTCCCATGAGGCATGGCCACTGAGCCTGTGCATTCGGTGCCTGTGATCCACAATGGGAGAGGTCACAACAGTGAGAGGCCCACATACTGCCAAAAAAAAAAAAAAAAAAGTACTCTAGAATGGAGTACAGAATAACTGAGGCAGAAGAATGGATAAGTGACCTGGAAGATAGAGTAGTGGAAATAACTAATACAGAGCAGAATAAAGAAAAAACAATAAAAATAACTTAGGACAGTCTCAGAGACCTCTGGGACAACATTAAATTCACTAACATTCAAATTATAGGGGTTCCAGAAGAAGAAGAGAAATAGAAAGGGACTGAGAAAGTATTTGAAGAGATTATAGTTGAAAACTTCCCTAATATGGGAAAGGAAATAGTTAATCAACTCTAGGAAGCACAGAGAGTCACATACAGGATAAATCCAAGGAGAAATATGCCAAGACACGTATTAATCAAACTGCCAAAAATTAAATATAAAGAAAAATTATTGAAAGCAGCAAGGGAAAAGCAAAAAATAACATACAAGGGAATCCCAATAAGGTTAACAGCTGATCTTTCAGCAGAAACTTTGCAAGCCAGAAGGGACTGGCAGGACATATTTAAAGTGATGAAGGAGAAAAACCTGCAACCAAGATTACTCTACCCTGCAAGGATCTCATTCAGGTTTGATGGAGAAATGAAAACATTTACAGACAAGCAAAAGCTGAGAGAGTTCAGCACTACCAAACCAGCTTTATCAAATGCTAAAGGAACTTCTCTAGGCAAGAAACACAAGAGAAGGAAAACACCTATAATACCCAACGCAAAACAATTAAGTAAATGGGAATAGGAACATACATATCGATAATTATCTTAAATGTAAATGGATTAAATCCTCCAACCAAAAGACACAGACTGGATGAATGGATACAAAAATAAGACCCATATATATACTGTCTACAAGAGACCCGCTTCAGACCTAGAGACACACACAGACTGAAAGTGAACGGATGAAAAAAGATATTCCATGCAAATGGAAATCCAAATAAAGCTGGAGTAGCAATTGTCATACCAGACAAAATAGACTTTAAAATAAAGACTATTAGAAGAGACAAAGAAGGACACTACATAATGATCAAGGGATTGATCCAAGAAGAAGATATAACAATTGTAAATATATTTATGCACCCAACATAGGAGCACCTCAATACATAAGGTAAATACTAACAGCCATAAAAGGGGAAATCGACAGTAACACATTCAGAGTAGGGGACTTTAACACCTCACTTTCACTAATGGACAGATCATCCAAAATGAAAATAAATAAGGAAACACAAGCTTTAAATGATACATTAAACAAGATGGACTTAATTGATATTTATGGGACATTCCATCCAAAACAACAGAATACACATTTTTCTCAAGTGCTCATGGAACATTCTCCAGGATAGATCATATCTTGGGTCACAAATCAAGCCTAGGTAAATTTAAGGAAATTGAAATTGTATCAAGTATCTTTTCTGACCACAATGCTATGAGAATAGATATCAATTATGGGAAAATATCTGTAAAAAATACAAGCACATGGAGGCTAAACAATACACTACTTAATAACAAAGTGATCACTGAAGAAATCAAAGAGGAAATTAAAAAAAACTGGAAACAAATGACAATGGAGACACTGTGATATAAACCCTATGGGATGCAGCAAAAGCAGGTTTAAGAGGGAAGTTTATAGCAATACAATACTACCTTAAGAAACAGGAAACATCTCGAATAAACAACCTAACCTTACACCTAATTCAATTAGAGAAAGAAGGACAAAAAATACCCCAAAGTTAGCAGAAGGACAGAAATCATAAAGATCAGATCAGAAATAAATGATAAAGAAAGGAAGGAAATGATAGCAAAGATCAATAAAACTAAAAGCTTGTCCTTTGAGATGATAAACAAAATTGATAAACCATTAGCCAGACTCATCAAGAAAAAAAGGGAGAAGACTCAAATCAATAGAATTAGAAATGAAAAAGGAGAAGTAACAACTGACACTGCAGCAATACAAAAGATCATGAGAGATTACTACAAGCAACTCTATGCCAATAAAATGGACAACTTGGAAGACATGGACAAATTCTTAGAAATGCACAACCTGCCAAGACTGAATCAGGAAGAAATAGAAAATATAAACAGACCAATCACAAGCACTGAAATTGAAACTGTGATTAACAATCTTCCAACAAACCAAAGCCCAGGACCAGATGGCTTCACAGGCGAATTCTATCAAACATTTAGAGAAGAGCTAACACCTATCCTTCTCAAACTCTTCCAAAATATAGCAGAGGGAGGAACACTCCCAAATTCATTCTACGAGGCCACCATCACCTTGATTCCAATACCAGACAAGGATGTCACAAAGAAAGAAAACTACAGGCCAATATCACTGATGAGCATAGATGCAAAAATCCTCAACAAAATACTAGCAAACAGAATCCAACAGCACATTCAAAGGATCATACACCATGATCAAGTGGGGTTTATTCCAGGAATGCAAGTATTCTTCAATATACACAAATCTATCAATGTGATAAACCATAATAACAAACTGAAGGAGAAAAACCACATGATCATCTCAATAGATGCAGAGAAAGCTTTTGACAAAATTCAACACCCATTTATGATAAAAACCCTGCAGAAAGTAGGCATAGAGGGAACTTTCCTCAACATAATAAAGGCCATATATAACAAACCCACAGCCAACATCATCCTCAATGGTGAAAAACTGAAACCATTTCCACTAAGATCAGAAACAAGACAAGGTTGCCCACTCTCACCACTCTTATTCAATATAGTTTTGGAAGTTTTAGCCACAACAATCAGAGAAGAAAAGGAAATAAAAGGAATCCAAATCGGAAAAGAAGAAATAAAGCTGTCACTGTTTGCAGAGGACATGATCCTATACATAGAGAATCCTAAAGATGCTACCAGAAAACTACTAGAACTAATCAATGAATTTGGTAAAGTTGCAGGATACAAAATTAATGCACAGAAATCTCTGGCATTCCTATACACTAATGATGAAAAATCTGAAAGTGAAATCAAGAAAACACTCCCATTTACCATTGCAACAAAAAGAATAAAATATCTAGGAATAATCCTACCTAAGGAGACAAAAGACCTGTATGCAGAAAATTATAAGACACTGATGAAAGAAATTAAAGATGATACAAATAGATGGAGAGATATACCATGTTCTTGGATCGGAAGAATCAACATTGTGAAAATGACTCTACTACCCAAAGCAATCTACAGATTCAATGCAATATCTATCCAACTACCACTGGCATTTTTCACAGAACTAGAACAAAAAATTTCACAATTTGTATGGAAACACAAAAGACCCCGAATACCCAAAGCAATCTTGAGAACGAAAAACGAAGCTAGAGGAATCAGGTTCCCTGACTTCAGACTATACTACAAAGCTACAGTAATCAAGACAGTATAGTGCTGGCACAAAAACAGAAAGAGAGATCAATGGAACAGGATAGAAAGCCCAGAGATAAACCCACGCACATATGGTCACCTTATCTTTGATAAAGGAGGCAGGAATGTACAGTGGAGAAAGGACAGCCTCTTCAGTAAGTGGTGCTGGGAAAACTGGACAGGTACATGTCAAAGTATGAGATTAGATCACTCCCTAACAGCATACACAAAATTAAGCTCAAAATGGATTAAAGACATAAATATAAGGCCAGAAACTATCAAACTCTTAGAGGAAAACATAGGCAGAACACTCTATGACATAAATCACAGCAAGATCCTTTCTGACCCACCTCCTAGAGAAATGGAAATAAAAACAAAAATAAACAAACGGGACCTAATGAAACTTCACCGCTTTGGCACAGCAAAGAAAACCATAAACAAGACCAAAAGACAACCCTCAGAATGGGAGAAAATATTTACAAATGAAGCAAATGACAAAGGATTAATCTCCAAAATTTACAAGCAGCTTATGCAGCTCAATAACAAAAAAAACAAACAACCCAATCCAAAAATGGGCAGAAGACCTAAATAGACATTTCTCCAAAGCAGATATACAGACTGCCGACAAACACATGAAAGAATGCTCAACGTCATTAATCATTGGAGAAATCCAGATCAAAACTACAATGAGATATCATCTCACACCAGTCAGAATGGTCATCATCAAAAATTCTAGAAACAATAAATGCTGGAGAGGGTGTGGAGAAAAGGGAACACTCTTTCACTGCTGGTGGGAATGTGAATTGGTACAGCCACTGTGGAGAACAGTATGGAGGTTCCTTAAAAAACTACAAATAGAACTACCATATGACCCAGCAATCCCACTACTGGGCATATACCCTGAGAAAACCATAATTCAAAAAGAGTCATGTACCAAAATGTTCATTGCAGCTCTATATACAATAGCCTGGAGATGGAAACAACCTAAGTGTCCATCATCGGATGAATGGATAAAGAAGATGTGGCACATATATACAATGGAATGTTACTCAGCCATAAAAGGAAACAAAATTGAGCTATTTGTAATGAGGTGGATAGACCTAGATTTTGTCATACAGAGTGAAGTAAGTCAGAAAGAGAAAGACAAATACCGTATGCTAACACACACACACACACACATATGTATATATATACATATATATATATGTATATATATGGAATTTAAGGGAAAAAAATGTCATGAGGAACCTAGGGGTGAGACAGGAATAAAGACACAGACCTACTAGAGAATGGACTTGAGGATATGGGGATCGGGAAGGGTAAGCTGTGACAAAGCAAGAGAGAGGCATGGACATATATGCACTACCAAATGTAGAGTAGATAGCTAGTGGCAAGCAGCCGCATAGCACAGGGAGATCAGCTAGGTGCTTTTTACCACCTGGAGGGGTGGGATAGGGAGGGTGGGAGGGAGGGAGACGCAAGAGGGAAGAGATATGGGAATATACGTATATGTATAACTGATTCACTTTGTTATAAAGCAGAAACTAACACAGCATTGTAAAACAATTATACTCTAATAAAGATGGAAAAAAAAAAAAGAAAAGAAATTCTGTGGAGAACGAAGAATGAAGCCGACCACGGGCTGTCCCGTTCCTTCCCCAGAATCTCATAGAGCCTGGCTGTACAACCTAACCCCAGGTTCCATGCAATATCCCTCCACGCTCTCAATACATTTCCTTTTCATCAGCAATAGCTATTAAGACTGTGGTTTAAATTGGTTTCCTACCCACCCCTTTCTCCCAGGCTGGCTTCCGCCCTACTAAAGCACCATCACCAGCCCCCCAGTAGATGTATCCCTATCTCACCCGAGGTCCTGGCTGTTTTCTCGGTCTGCTATTCTTCATGCTCCACAAGTACGAATAGAATCTGACCGCCAAGTCTTCTTCACACTCTGTTCTCTGTTGGTTTCCATGACATTGTGCTTCCTAATTTCAACCTCTTCCCACGTCTTCTCCCAGCCCCTTCTCTCTCCTCGGTGTCCAGTCCTTGATTGATCTTTGGCTCAGTCCACGGGCTTCTACTCTTCTTTGTATATAGTATTTCTAGTAATTCTTTCTCTTAGTGGCCTTACCCAATACCAGGCCTATAGTTTCTAACTGTATTGTTTAGCTCTTACTTGTCCATGAGCTCGCTCAAATTCAACACGTACAAAGCAAAACTATCTCTGCATCCAAATTTTCCTCAGTTACCTGCCCTTTTTTTTCTTCAATTTTCTATACACAAGAGACCTCGGAACTTATTTCTGACTCTACTCTATCCCCTAAGTGGAATCTGTACTATAATCTTGCAGGTTTTCTCTTCCAGATAGCTCTCAGATTTGTTCTATCCTCCCCGTCCCCAATGCCATTACCTTTGCCCTAGCACATATTACTTCAACAGAATCTTAACTGGTCTCTTGTTTTCCACATTCTCTTAATCATGTCCATTCTGTACATCACTGCAAAATCTCTCCCGCCTCCCTTGCATTGGGCATGTGATTCCCCTATTCAGAACCAACAGTGGATTCCTCATCACTAGTATCCACAAATATTTACTGAATTCTTACTATGGGTGCTTGCGTGTACAGATGCAAAACATCTTCTAGGAGCCTATGATACAATTATGGAAATTACAGAGGACGTAAGTTTTAAAAGATGTAAAACCACGGTAATATAATGTATCAAATTAATGGTGCAAATAACAGTGCCAAATAACCTCCATTCTATGGAGGATGTAATTACAAGGTTGGGGAAGTTAGAAGAACGGGAGATATGACAGAGAGGCAGTAAGAAAAACATTCTATAGAGAAACTAGCATCAGCAAAGATCAGAAACTCTCAGTGCATTTTCAGGAAGCAGGAGGAGGAAGCCAGGCTGGTGAAGATAGAGGGGAGGATATGCCATGTAGAAAAATTAGAATAGTCAACGAGGCAGGAAGTTACCTAATTGGTTGGAGAAGAGTGACCAATAGCCCCATTAGTCAAGAACGTGGGGCTAAGACATTTTGTGTAGTGCAAAGACGTTCTGTAGTGTGAAGAGTGCCAGACGATAGCATTGGAAATTTTGATGGAGAATCCAGAGTTCACTGGGAGCCACTGAAGGCTTTAAAACAACCAAAGAAGGCCATCAAAGAGGTGTTTCAGGGCCCCGAGGACAAGGACCAGATCCAGCCTGCTAACATAGTGCTGAGCACGTCAGAGGTACTTAATATTCAGTGGTGCCTGTCAACGAGAAATGTGATCCTTAGGGGTAGGGGGAGAGCTAACTTGGGGGTAAGGAGGGTCATGATAGAAACAGAAGACTAAATAGGAAATGCCACTGGCAAAATTAAAAAAAGAGCTGTGTCGGACTACATTGCTTATTTATACTAATCACCATTCTTCAAGCAGGGTAACAATGAGAGCACAAGCTTGTGGGCAGGAATAAGCATAGTTATCAGCATCATGTTCATCATTTTAAAATAACAACAGGAACCATAACTTACATGTACTGAATGCTTACTATATGCCAGACACTGTGCTACGTGCTTTTCTCCAGGCTGAAATGCTAGCTATTACAATACTGAAATGTTGTCACGTGCATTACCAAGCAGCTATTACGCTGAGCATCCTTAGGGAGCCCCCACTGCCCTGATCATCTGAGCTCTCCCCACTACTAGAACCTCGTGTGTCCCCCTCCCTCCAGGAATTAAAAACATAAAAGGAGGCTGCTAGGACCCCTCTTCAGCGTTGTGACCTGTGCCTCTTCTGATTGGTCAATGCCCCCATTGAATATTTTGAAAATCAGTGCTGTATTCCACTCATTAGCCAACTTTATTCTTACACTAGTCTTATATTCTGCAAGAGCAGACTAAGGCTCAAAGAGGTCGGAGACTCGAAAGGTCACAGCTCATTAGGGACTGAGCACAGATTCTATCTGACCCCAGTTTGCACTCTTGGTCCCCCTCGTAGGGCAGGTTTTATGCTGGAGGTTGTAAGACCTCAGGCTGAATAGACCGGCCACACTAAGTACAACAACAGAGGAAATATGATTTCCAGAAACATCCTGTTCTAACAGGTCATAGAAATCCCCAAATTCTGTTAAGAACATCAGGCTCCTTAGTCCACAATCCATACTGAATATTGTTAAGCCTGATGGGTGAGCCCGCACTGCTACGTTTATGCAGAGGGTAACATTGCCTTCGGTGGTGACATTTAGAGCGGACTGTTTCATCTTCATCTTGCAGAAAAACCCAAATTCCTTTCTTCCATTCTTAAATTTAACTGATCTCATCCCAGATGCTATGGTTATTTGCCTCTAGCTTCCAAAACACAAGTAAATGGCAATACCATCTGTTAACAGCTAGCTATGTGAAAAGGTCACCAGCCTCTCCCATTGTCTCTTTACTCCAAGTTAAGAGTTATCAAAACAGAGAGATGTTTATTTAGTATGAACTCTTGAGTTTCTTCTGGTGGTAAAAGGAGGGTCAGAAAACAGGACTCAACTTAGGTTGCCATAATATATGACTATGAAGTCAGAAAAAGGACAGCAAAAGCCTAAGGAAAACAAGAAATACTTACAATAGGAAAAAAGCAGAAATTAAGGAATTCGAAAACCAGACTAAGTAAGTCTTTCTGTAAGAAGTCCATCAGCTTCTATAGGAAAAAATATACAGATCAATAAATATGTAGACAAATACTGTTTTTCATTGTTTCAATAGGTCAATATAGAAAATGCTCAATAGGCTGTATGAGCATTTCAAAGGGCTCCAAAAGGCACTTGAGGAAATTCAACATTCATTCTTGAATTTTTTTAGACGGGTAATAATATATATGCATAGCAAAATACCCAGAAGGGTATACAGAAAGATAGTCATCAAAATGTTAAGAGCATTTATCTCTGGGTGACAGAATTTGGGGCCATTTTTCTGTCTTCTTTACACTTCTCCATACTTTTTGAATTGTTTACAATGAGCATTTATCATTTTTATAGTCAGAATAAAACTTCTAAAGCCATGTTCATTTTTCTAACTGTCCCAAACATGATTCAGTGTGAAACAAAATACACACAAAAAACTACATCAAATTCAAAACCAATCATAGTCGTATTTGCTTTGTGACAAAGTAAGAATCACACATTTTGTATCACAATGGAGAATGAAAAGAGAGATCTCATGAAATTACCTACTACTCTCCTGTCAGATTACTCCCCAACACGTGGAGGGCAGTGGGATCCCAATGAATGAGTGAGCCCAGTGGCCTGAGAAAGCCAACCAGAGGCTGACCTCACCTCAGAGACTGGGCTGATAGAGCTCACAGGGAGCTTCACCTAAATGTCACTGTGCTAGCACCTAAAACAAGACCTAATGACCACAATTAATTTTGTATAAACAAGTCCAATAGAACTGAAGACTAGTGGATGAAGTTAAGTTAGTCTAAACTACCCTTAAATTAATAAGCAGACTTGGGAAAAACACTCCCTCTCAAATTTTTAAAGGCCTCTTTCTAGTCATTAATGGAAAGTGCATGAGGGCGATATCTATACATTTGTAGGCATAAACCCCTTCTTTATGTGGGGTCACAGGGATGGGCATGCAACCCAGACCTGGCAAGTTGGCTCACCCAGTACAGGGATTGGTCCAAGAGATGGGCACATAACCAACAGGACCAGTCAGTATCCCACCATTAAACTGGAGACTGGGAGACTCTGGGACCATGTAAGCCAGCAGCCAGTGGGGCTCATCTTACCACCACTTGGAGATGTACCTGAGAATGAATCCAAGGGAAAGCAAGCAGTCTAGAAACACAGAGAGACAATGCTGAGGAGTTCTTACGACATGCCAAGCACTATTCCAATCACTTTATGTGCATTAACTCATGAAAAATTTTAACAATCCTATCCGCATATTACCTATGGAAAAGGAGGCACAGAGGGCTTCCCTTGTGGTGCAGTGGTTGATAATCTGCCTGCCAATGCAGGGGACACGGGTTCGAGCCCTGGTCTGGGAAGATCCCACATGCCGCGGAGCAACTGGGCCCGTGAGCCACAACAACTGAGCCTGCGCATCTGGAGCTTGTGTTCCTCAACGAGAGGCCGCGATAGTGAGAGGCCCGCGCACCGCGATGAAGTGTGGCTCCCGCTCGCCGCAACTAGAGAAAGCCCTCGCACAGAAACGAAGACCCAACACGGCCAAAAATAAATTAATTAATTAATTATTTAAAAAACTGAGACATAATTGGCTATAACATTATTAAAAAAAAAAAAAGGAGGCATAGAGAATTGAGTAATTTGCCTGAGGTCACTCAGCTAGTAAATAGCCCAGCCGGGATTTAGACGCAGGTGCTAGCCACAATGCTGCAGTTGCCTCTCCAGCCCAGGCTTACACTCAGCCAAACCCATCCTCATATTTCCTACTTGTCAGTTTTATGGTATATGACCCCTGGTCTGCAGAGTGGTGCCGCTGGGTTATTGATCTGAGAAGGGCCTGTTTGTCCTCTGCCAGGTTTTAAGCAGCCTTCTACAGGGGCACGTAAGAGGTGCTCCCAGGGTGAGGCAGAACCCAGAGTATCCATGGCTGACAATTGCAGTTGTGGAGACAGTCACCACTATCCTTGCACATCTGACCTCACAGTTACAACACAGTCACCAGCCTACCTGATGCTCAAACACAGTAAGCCTCACACAGACAACAAACGAAAAAATAAACTGGAATTCGTCAAAATTAGAAACTCTTGTACATCAAAAGACACTATGAAGAGGGGAAAAAAAACCCCACAGAATGAGAGAAAATATTTGCAAATAATTACATCTGATAAGGTATTACTATCAAGAATGCCTATGGGCTTCCCTGGTGGCACAGTGGTTGAGAGTCCGCCTGCTGATGCAGGGGACACGGGTTCGTGCCCCAGTCTGGGAAGAACCCACATACCGCAGAGCTGCTGGGTCCGTGAGCCATGGCCGCTGAACCTGCGTGTCCGGAGCCTGTGCTCCACAACGGGAGAGGCCACAACAGTGAGAGGCCTGCGTAACGCAAAAAAAAAAAAAAAAAAAAAAAAAAAAAGAATGCCTAAAAAACCCCTATAACTCAACAACAAAAATATAAGTAACCTGTTCCAAAACAATGGGCAAAGGATTAGAATGGACATTCCTCCAAATAAGACATGAAATGGCCAAACACATGAAAAGATGCTCAAAATCACTAAGCTTAGGGAAATGACAATTAAAACCACAATGAGATACCACTCCGTGCCCATTAGGATGGCTATTACCAAAAAAATGGAAAATGAAAAGTATAGGTGAGGATGTGGAGAAGTTGGAACCCCTGTATATTGCTGTTGGGAATGTAAAATGGTGCAGTCGTGGAAAACAGTCTGGCAATTCCTCACAAGGTTAAGATAGCATTATCGTAGGATCCAGCAATTTCACTTCTAGGTATATACACAAAAGAATCAAAAGCTGGGACACAAAGACACTTGTAGTCAATGTTCCTAGCAGGTGGAAATAAGGCAAATGTCCATCAACAAATGAATGGATAAACAAAATGTGGTGGGTATACACACACACACACATACACACACACACACACAACTGAATACTAATCAACCTTAGAAAAAGAATAAAATTCTGAAACAGGCTACAACATGCATGCACCTTAAAAACGTGCTAAACAGAAACAGAATCACAGACATAGAAAACAAACTTACGGTTACCAGAGGGGAAACGGGGGCAGGGGGGAGGGATAAAGTAGAAGCATGGGATTAACAGATACAAACTACTATATATAAAATAGGCAAACAACAAGGATTCACTGTATAGCACAGGGAACTAAATTGGATATTTTGTAATAACCTATAATGGAAAAGAATCTGAAGCTGTTCACCTGAAACTAACACAATATTGTAAATCAACAATAAATAAAAATAAACAAATACTAATTAATAAATACCTTGTGCTAAGTTAAATAAGCCAGCCACAAAAGGACAAATATTGTATGACTCCACCGAGATGAGGTACCTAGACTAGTCAAATTCACAAAGACAGAAAGCAGAATAGAGGTTACCAAGGACTGAGGGGAGGGGAGAATGGGAAATTGTTATTTAATGGGTTTCTGTTTGGAATGATGGAAAAGTTCTGAAAAGGATTAGTGGTTATGGCTACACAACACTGTACAAATTGTGAGTTACTTAATGCCACTGAATCGTACACTTAGAAATGATTTAAATGGCAAATTTTATGTTGTCTGTATTTTACCACAATTAAAAGAAGCATTAAGCTATACAGAAAATCTCTGCCCATTCAAAATCAAATAGCAAAGTCTGAAAAGGGTCAGGTGACTAGATAGAAGAGAATGTATTCTTTTAGCCAGAAGGATAGAAGAAAAAAAAATATTTAGGCAACAAACGGTCAGCAAAAATTGGTAAATCTTCAGGACACACGAACAAAGCTTTAAAACGAAAAAAAGCAAAGAGTCTAGAAAAGAAACTTTCAGAAAGAATTAAATACAATAATGTTTACCTATTAGATATATGCTCACAAAGACATGTGCCAGGATAATAAAATAAATGTTCAAATTTTCAGCTACCAAAGCAGTGGAGAAATGAAGTTAAAATGCCCTGGTTTCACATGGATCTGAATGCAGAATAGAGCCTGAACATTTTAATTACAGCCAAAGTCTATCCAGGGAAACTGCAATGTCCTTGGGAGCTTTCAATCCTTTCCAAAGGGCTAACACAAAAATTTTTAAATATAAGTCTGCCATAAAACTATCCATTAGAGACCAGCATATTTTAATAAAATGAGCTGCGAACTCCATAACTGCAAAGCAAGGTCATGGGATTGTAAATTACTCTGCAATCCTCTGTTTTCGACTGGAGCATTTTGGGTTCTCCCAAACCTTTAACTTGGCCCACATTGGGTAAATGGGGGCTGGGGAGTCATAACACTACAGGAATATTGGTTTATTTAAGAGGAGACTAGATTCAACCCCAGGATGTGCCATTAAGTTACTGGGTGACATTGGGCAAGTCACTCAATGTCCCTAAGCACCAACTTCATTTGTGTGAAATAAAGAGACTGGACAAAATAACCTCTGAATTCTCTTTAACACGCTATGAGTCACATTTTTTAGGATAATTTTTTATTCAATTTATTTAAACTAAAAAAAGAAAGGACAAAAAACAATATGAGTCATCTTCTATTCCATCTTTTCTCTTGGTGACATCTTTTTGCTTCTCTTTTCTAAATACGTCAGTATCCAAATTGAAAGCTGCAGTGTTTCATAAACTTCTCATAAAAATGTTATTCATTCAATCCCTCTAAACTTACTCTCCTTATCTCCCAGTTGTCTGCATCCAAAGATGATTAGAGAAACCTCTCTTCATTGTATTTATTTGTACACATCACTTCAATCTGCAAGAATTTGCACCTAATTTCATTTGCTTCTAAAAATTTCAAAATTCTCTTGTATGAATACTGTGCATAATCTTATTTTAAGACTAAATCCTTTTCGCCAAAAAAAAATTCACGCTTTAAAGTGTTTACTTGTTTTATTTTTTCCATTAAAACAGGAAAGTGACATATGGATAAAGAAGGATGCTAAATGAATGCAGATTTGATATGGATGATTTCCAGCCAACTGCTGCCCTTTCTCTCCTGGCTTGATGGCTAATCACCAAAATACATTTCAGAGCTCTTCTCTTTACTCATATATTTCATTTGAGAATGAGTTCATTTCTGTTTCAAATGGTCCCATTTGGGAAAACCTAGATCCCATCAACAACAGCTTGAGAATAGAATCGAGGAGTAGAAAGGCAAGAAAGAAGAGAGGCATGGACATATATACACTAACAAACGTAAGGTAGATAGCTAGTGGGAAGCAGCTGCATGGCACAGGGATATCGGCTCGGTGCTTTGTGACCACGTGGAGGGGTGGGATAGGGAGGGTGGGAAGGAGGGAGACGCAAGAGGGAAGAGATATGGGAACATATGTATATGTATAACTGATTCACTTTGTTATAAAGCGGAAACTAACCCACCATTGTAAAGCAATTATACCCCAATAAAGATGTTAAAAAATCAGTCTGTGTAGAGAAAGGAAACTCTGGCTCTCAGTGTGCAGTCAGTCTATACAGGGAAGATTCTATTCTTCTTTTGTATTAAGTAATCAAACAGTTTAATAACATTTATTAGTCTTTAGTCAGGACTAAACTCCACAGCTGACCTCCTTCCCCTGGTGCAACCACAAGCGGTGGCTGAGTTGTTAATACAGTCCTGCTCTGACATGCACATAATAGACCTGCCATGCCTGGAATTTTCTCAATATAGCTAGAAATTGTGTTTAGCAGAATTTTAAAAACAGAAAGACCCCAGCTTTTAATTATATAGGCAACTATATTTATACCAGCATCTGTATTTTATATGAAATTTCTTAAATTATTATTACAATAACATTTTAAATAATGAAGACTATAAAGCTAGATCTATGGAAATACTATATGAACCAATCCAGGCTCGAACCAAAGTGGAACTCAAGTGTCAAAATAAATCCCACTAATTTGATTCATTCATTTATTCATCAAACACAGATTGAGCAACATCTTTTTGCAACTATTCTAGGCATTGTGGGGGACCTATAAAGCTTACATCATCACATCCCATGGCAAAATGTAAAAAGTGCTTCTGGGAGGCATAAAGACAGTTCCTTCCCTGCTGCCCCTGAGAAGCCCCTTACAAAGATTCTGATGACCTGGGAAACAGAGGTGAGGTCGTAGCTTCCTCCAGACTCTAACGAGCCTGTGCCAAGAAGGCATTATGACACCTTTGACCCAAAGATGGACGTCAACATGGATATACGGCTGGAGGGGAAAGCTGAGCTCACCTCAGGACAGACAGGACCTCTGCACGTAGAGCCAGTCCCTCAGCTGTTCGGCCCTGACCTCCCCTGGAATCCCAGAAGTTGAGAGAAATGAGACACCTCAGAGAAGCCATTACGAGAATAGAGAAGAATAGAAAGGCAAGAAAGAAGCCCTACCAATAAAATTAATCTTTCCTCAGCCTAAATCAAGACAGGATGATCTGCCTCTCAAGAGCTCATTCCATCCAAGAAGCAGAGAGAAGATGAAACACAAACTAACTCTGAGCTAAAAGAAAGAGGAGTAATGCTCTCTGAGGGGTGGCAGAAGAGGAAGGAGTAACAAAACGAGCCCACATTCCAGAAAATCCTGGTTTGAACTGTGGGAAGAAATAACACATCGGAGGGAAAAACAGAACAGCCCAAGCTGCCAATGAGTGACCAAGAGATTAAACAGCCTGAGGAACTGATGACAAGTAGATTTCCAATTACAGCAGTGATATAATTGAGCACACAGGATCACTCATCCCCAAAGACTAGAAAAGACTCAACTCAGTCTGAAGGCAAGTTTTTACTTTAGAACTCACAAGTTGCTCTTGCAAAAAATTCTGCCCCACCGTTTCTTCTCCAGCCAGATCAGATATGTGCCCCACAGACAGCCAGGAGGTGAAACGAGTGTCAGCAAGTACTGATGAGTGGCTTGAAAATCCAGCTTTTAGAACCTCTAAGTACAGAAGTCTCACACTCAAGAGAGGAAGATTAAAAGAAGTTGGGAGTGAAAGGACTCACCAGTTGTCTGTTTGGGCTGGGAATAGAAAGACACTGAAGAGCTGGAAGAGCAGAGAGAAGCCAGGAGTAGAAGTCCCAATGTTGGGCAGAATTATCATTGGCAATGGAAGGCAAGACTGTGAAACACCGTGAGTCATAGCCTTAAAGTCAGAAGAGCCAAATCCACCCCACACCCCAAAATCTGCATTGCTCAGCTAGACCCAGAAAACAGACCCATGATCATCTTGTCTAGAAAAGCATATGATAGCACTCCCTGTGGGACATAATCCCTTTACTGATACTAGCTTTGACCCAATTCCATCCTCCCTTGGGTTTCCAGTAAAATCTTCTGAAACTGTAATTTTCAAAAAGTGAAAAACATGACTCTCATCCAAATATCAAATGAACATGTGTCAAAGATGTTATCCAACTTGTTAATTAATGAGGGAAACATTAAGATGGTAAAGCTCCTTCAAAGAGCATTTTCAGGATCTAGATTTTCATAAGCATGTGGAACAACATTTGAACAAGATCACGATGTTAAATACAAAACTGGCTAATGACCTAGAGAGCAATAAGCCATAACCTTTGGGGTTATCTATTATATTGGACAGAAATTATTTGCCAAATCTACATGTTAACATGTGACTTCACTGAGTCTGGAAATTTTAATGAAAAATAATGGTTGGGATGAACAAAGCATATTCTCCTGCCTAAATACCCCTTGGGTGGAGCTGCTAAACTATGTCCCTAGGTGATGTTAAAAGGACATATTACCTATCTTTCTGTCTTACTTCCAAGTTTTAAATAAGTTTTCTTAACTCCTTGGTGCTTTACTTTATAATAGAGCGTAGGCAAATCTCATTAACCACAGAAGCTAGAGAACCTCCCCTCCTCAAATTTTTTAAAACTGGACTGTCCATAGAAAATGTTGACCGTGGCCTTGACTGACTGGCAAGAGGAATGGTGTATGAGGAAAGAGAAGAAATTCCTGATTTGAAAGGTCACTCAGATGGCAATGGGAAACAACTAACCCCTGCTAATCTTAGCCATCTGCCAGCCTACCAGACCTTACTGACTATGTCACTCTTAAGTCTGGAATTCAGAAGGGGAAGTTGTTCACCTTCCTCTGTGCTGATCAGCCACCTGCGTATAGTTCCCTCAAGATGGAACCACTGCAGTTAGAAATCCAAAGGTATCCTCTGCAGAAGCAGCACTTCTCAGGTGGATGAGGTACAGACTACCCTTTGAGTGTGGTACAAAAAGCAACTTCAAGGATCCCTCAAAGAGATCAAGTGTTTAAATCAGTTGGTGTGGATCTCCAGACGTCTGTCCAAGAAGATGCTCTTGGTGCACCCAACTCCACATAGGACCAGGAGTAATTAACTATCTCACCTAGAACTTATACCAGAGAAAAGAACCCAGTATCTTTCAGTGAATATTGACCAAAACCAAAACACTTCCCTCCTTGAATCTTGGCTTTCATACCCTGTTTTGCATATGATTTTTTTTTAAGTATTTTCTGTTAGGACAAACAAAGGGTCAGTGAAAGACATTTCACACAAAGACACAGAGTTGTAACCTAGGAACAAGATTGAGACAGGTGTGAAAGTAAGTGCCAGGTATACAGAAGAGATTGGTGGTTCAAATGAATTTTGCCAAAGGATTTGCCTGGCATCTATTAGTTCTTGTACTGGCTTGAAGTGGTGGTAATATGAAAGGTACCTTGTTACTTCCTAAAAGTAAGAATCAAAACCACAATGAGGGACTTCCCTGGTGGTCCAGTGGTTAAGACTCCACACACGGGTTCAATCCCTTTTCGGAGAACTAAGATCCCGCATGCCGCATGGCAAGGCCAAAAAAAAGAAAAGAAAAGGAACCAAAACCACAATGAGATACCACTTCATACCCACTAGTATGGCTGTAATCAAAAAAACAGAAAGTAACAAGCATGATGAGGATGTGGAGAAAATGGAACCCTCATACATTGCTGGTGGGCATATAAAATGGTGCAGTGGCTGAGGAAAAAAAGGCAGTTTCTCAAAAAGTTAAACGTAGAATTACCATAGCAGTTCTACTCCTAGGTATATACCCCAAAAAGTTGAAAACAGGTACTCAAACAAATACTTGTACACATATGTTCACAGCAGCACCATTCACAATAGCTAAACAACAGAAACAAACCAAATATCTACCAACCAATAAATGGATAGACAAATTGTGATATATACATACAATGGAATGCAACGGTATTCAGCCATAAAAAGGAATGAAGTATTGATACATGCTACAATGTCGATGAACTTCAAAAATATTATGCCAAGTGAAAGAAGTCAGTCACAAAAGATCATATGTATGGTTCCATTTATATGAAATATCCAGAAAAGGTAAATCCATAGGGAAGGAGAGCAGAACCATAGTTGCCAGGGACTAAGGGGAGAAAGGAATGGGGAGTAACTACTTCATGGATATGGGATATTTCATTTGGGGCAAGGAAAATGTTTTGGAACTAGATAAAAGTGTTGTTTGTACAACACTGTGAATGTGCTTAATGACACATAATTGTACACTTGAAAATGATTGATTTTATGTTATTTGAATTTCACCGCAGTTTAAAAAAAGAGAGGAAATATCAACAATTATAAAAATAGTGTAGATTTCAAACAGAAAAGAGCAAGTTTACACAATGGCCTTCAAAACGTAAAAATACCCAGAGTAGGGTTTCCCTGGTGGTGCAGTGGTTAAGAATCTGTCTGCCAATGCAGGGGACACAGGTTTGATCCCCGGTCCGGAAGATCCCACATGCCGCGAAGCAACTAAGCCTGTGCGCCACAGCTACTGAGCCTGTGCTCTAGATCCTGTGAGCCACAACTACTGAGCCCACGTGCCACAACTACTGAAGCCCGTGTGCCTAGAGCCTGTGCTCCGCAACAAGAGAATCCACCACAATGAGAAGCCTGTGCACAGCAACGAAGACCCAACAAAGCCAAAAATAAATAAATTAAAATAAATTTTTTTAAAAAAAGAAAATACCCAGAGTAAACAAGGACAGAAGAGGGAGCAAGAAACACACAGACATACAGAATTTACATGAAAGAAAAGTTCTGAAAATACAATGATTTTTTTTTTCCCCAGGATCATGTCACTACTCTCCTCCTTGGATGAATTGTTATATCTTCTAAAAATAGAATTTAAAAATAAATAAACTCTTCAATACCGAGAAAGAAATAGTGAACACTCATAGAATTTACAGCTTGAAGGGTTGGCCTGAGAGGTCATTCAGTCCAGTTGTCCTTATTATACAAACGGGAAAGCAAGAGAGACTCAGAGAGACTGCCTAAATGCCTTTCCCAAGGTCGCACAGCAGAGCTGGTGCTAGCAGCAGCCCACGGTTGGTTGGAGACCATGCTTTCCAAGATAGAAGCTCCAATTATGTTCTCTGTGGTTTTATTTTTTTCTCTTGAATCACATATCTAAAATGTTTCTAGGCCTATAGCAAGTCAGTGTCAGCCACTCCCTCCTCAGCTTGCCAGTATTCACATCCAAGGACAATCAGGTTAAAATTAACATCGCTAGAGCAGCGTTACATGGAAAAGGCCCAAACACGCAGCCTAGCGTGTGTAAGATGTCAGCAGAGTACGCCAGCGCACTCTGGCCTTATTCCTAGGGAGGGGATGGGGGATTAAGAGACTGTATGTATGTGCAGCCTACCTGTCAACTAGGGTCAACACATCCTTTGAGAGTCAGTCCAAAGGGCTTGACCTCCTCTCTCAGATCCTGTCATCCAGATCATTCCTTCCAGCCCTTGCCTTCTGTACTAGAGGGCTGATGAAGCAATTTTCCCAAACAATGACCATTCTCTCCCAAGCCCAGCTGTCTAAATAACGTTGCTGGGTTTTTTTCCCAACTGCATATATGTCCTGGGACTTCTTTTGAACTTGCTGGTGCATTCCCTTCCTCCCCTCCCTACACCAGTTACCAGAATGGGTCACTTCTTTATGGGGCCTCCACAGAAAGCAGAGTCTGCAGTAAACAGATATTTTGACTCAAGGTTATAATGCAGATAAGGAACGGTCACAGCCAAAGCATAACTTGAAAGTTTCCTACCCCAAGAGGGCTACCACAAACTGGATACCAGCGCCTCAAACACTGCTATTTAACTTTGCTAAAAGGGGCCATTTGTCTTCATTAAATTTTCAAACTTTTAGCTCCTGAAATACAGGTTTCTTATTAAATGTGGATTTATGTCAGTGCCACGAGATGCACCTAATCCAGCATAATGTCGTGCCAGAAAGGCCTCTCTCCCCTAATTATTTAATTTCGAATAAAAGTGGGATTTTATTTTGGGATTAAGAGTGGGCTCTGGAATTAGAATATTCATGTTCAGATTTTGGCATCACTTATATCTATGTGGTCTTAGGCACCATACATAACCTCCTATGACCTCAGTTTGCTCATGTATAAGATGACATAACAATGAGCACCTACCTCTTCAAGCCACTTTGAGAAAATAAAAAGTTTGCAGTACATATATGAGTGCCTGGCACATTCTAAGAGCTCAGTAACTGTTATCTATTGTTATCCTTCCCTAGGCGGGGCATGGTAATTACCCTTCAGTCAGGGAGAAGAACCCGCCTGCAGTCAGGAGTACTCTACTGCTAATATTTTTTGGGCAACTGATCTTCGGGAACAGTTCATACACTAACCTGTCTGTTCTGAATTTCCACAGGCTCCAAAAAGATTCATGAGTTGGAGACAGATCTACAGCTCTATGCAGATCTTATTCCCTTTCTAACATCCCAGAAAACCTCTGCTTGAATATCTCCAGCAAAAGGAAACTGCCCCTTGGCTGTCCATGTGACTTGTGGATGGCCTACTGTTTCTAATTTTGTCCTGTGGGTCCACCCAGCAGAAGGTACTTAGCCCTTCAAACATGTAAATACATTATCAAGTTTCTAGGCTGAATAACCCCATGTTCCTAAAGTGTTATCCCAGGGCCTGATTGATACAGTCCCTTCTACAGGAACTCCTGCTTGTTAATACGTTTCAGAGCCACCCAATTCCTGGAAGGGAGGCTGCCCAGCTCTAAGGTGAGGCCAGGCTGGGGAGAGGATTGTAAAGAAAGCCAGGGGACCAGATCTTCTTCATCATTCTACCCACTAACGCGCACCCCCATCACTCTACGCTTCTGAGAATCTTCAGAGATATGGCATCAGCTTTTTTCAAACATTTCCTGAGTTGGATGAGATGTCAGTGATCTTGCAGTGGGGTATCCTAACTAAGCAACTTATCCTTTCCACATAACTTTAGGAAGGGAGGAGAAAGGAAATACAGAGTGTTCAGTGAATATTATGTGTCAAGCTCCATGCTGAATTTTTTTAAATTGTATTTATTTTCTCTATTTATTTATTTTTGGCTGCGTTGGGTCTTCGTTGCTGCACATGGACTTTCTCTAGTTCCGGCAAGCAAGAGCTACTCTTTGTTGTGGTGCACAGGCTTCTCATTGCGGTGGCTTCTCGTTGCAGAGCACGGGCTCTAGGTGCATGGGCTTCAGTAGTTGTAGCACGCGGGCTCAGTAGTTGTGGCGCACGGGCTTCACTGCTCCGTGGCATGTGGGATTTTCTCAGACCAGGGCTCGAACCCGTGTCCCCTGCATTGGCAGGCGGATTCTTAACCACTGCACCACCAGGGAAGCCCCATGCTGAATATTTTTCATATGTTACTTCATTTAAATAAACAACAAACATAAGGGGCATTCTAATTACATTCCCCATTTTAAAGATGAGGAAACCGAGACTCAGGAAAGTCTAAAGCTTGCCCTCAATCACAGAGTGCTTAAGCAAGGGTATGAACTCAGGCCACCCAATATAAAGTCCCTTGTGCTTTCCTCTCTACCAGACCTGTCTTCCAGGGCTCATCTCAACTTGCTCAAGGACTCAGCTACTACACAAACTACTCACTTACACTGAGCCTGCAATTGCTGGCCTTGACTGGGCTCCACCAAGCTACCATAGTACTGAAGTATCCCTCTAGACCAGGGCTCAGCAAAGCACAGCCTGTGGGCGAAACCTCACCATTGCCTCTTTTTGTAAATAAAGATTTAGTGGAACATAGTCACGCCCATTTATTTTCATACTGTCTATGGCTGTTTTCACACTGCAATGGCAGAGACTGTATGGTCTGCAAAATCTAAAATATTAATGAGGTAGCCCTTTCTTTGCAGACAAAGTTTGTCAACCCTGCCCCAGACCCACATTATATTGGCAACTATCTCATTATCCCATGGACAATCGTAAAACCACAAGCAAGAGGAACAATGGAATCATAACCCTTTGTTATTTCTCTCATGGATCTTTCTTACATATATGTCTATAAGCTGGTACTTTTTCCACATTAACCATAATCTACTTTTCTAGGATAGGCTACACCACCTCAGAACTATTGTAACACCTGTTTCAATCTCTATTTTCATGTGGTAATTTCTCATTTGCCATAAGAGGTGGTGTGTGGACAGTGGTTTCTATTTTTCCAGCATCCAGGCAGTTACCTTTCCCACCGTGTGCAGCTTTGGTAGGACTTTCAGTCAAGGTGCCCTGCCCTCCTCTAACCAAAGATAGGCTTGAGACCCAATGGCCCATTAGGCCTCCTTTCCCACAATTTCACATCTGGAATATCATGACTCATGGACAGAAATTTAGTGAGTTGTTTTGTACATGCATCAGTGCCCTTCCAAGACTCTTCATTCCTGCTGCTCTGCAAATTGTCCTTTCCAAGCCTCGTTCTTCAGATGTAAATTCCTTTTTAAATTAAGTTGGCCAGATCAGTGTGTCACTTGTAACCAGACCCAGCTGATACAATAGGTCCATAAAAACCTGCAGGGTAGGAGAATTTGTCTCTAAGGAATCTGATTCCTTCTGAAGAAAATAGTACTAGGGGAGAAAGGTCTTGATTTGAATGTATAAAACCTTAGAAGAGGGCTTCCCTGGTGGCGCAGTGGTTGAGAGTCCGCCTGCCAATGCAGGGGATACGGGTTCGTGCCCCAGTCCGGGAAGATCCCACATTCCGTGGAGCAGCTGGGCCCGTGAGCCATGGCCGCTGAGCCTGCACATCCAGAGCCTGTGCTCCGCAACGGGAGAGGCCACAGCAGTGAGAGGCCAGCGTACCGCAAAAAAAAAAAAAAAAAGATATTTTTAATTCAATTATCAAATACAGAAACATATAAAGGAATATGAACACCATTTCACAGATATTAAATTAGTCCCAATAGTTAATGACAGTGATTTCCTATTGCTGATGTAATTTTAATTCTTTAGGACTAGCAGCTAATTTCTTTGTGACAACATAGTACACCATTAGTATTAAGCATCAGAGACTACCTCTCCATGGCTTCCCGTTGGGGACATCTGCTCATCTGTGATGGCAAAGGCACAGGTGAGGGTTTTTAATGCCTTTAACATGTAACTGACAAGATAACAAAGCAGAGCTCACTACATCTGATTCTTGACATTCACACCAGAGGGTGTTTGGGGATGCTAGGAAGGTCCCCAAAGGAGAGAAGAAATGAAAATTTCCTCTGCGAAGGCAATTCCTGCATCACTTGAACTGTAGGAAAGAACTCTCCAGATCACTTAGCCCACCGACTATCTAAGGAAGGAATCCCCTTCAGAAAATCCCCTGAAAAATCACGTGTCACTAGAGCTGTCCAGGTGAATACCATCAATGATGGTGAGCTCATTACATTTAAGGCAGCTTGATTGATTTTTAGATAGCACAAATTGTTAGAAACTTCTAACAACTCTGAATTGAATAAAACCACACACACAGAAAACGCTACTCCCTCTTCCTTGTGGCCATCCTTCACACCTACCTTGATCATACTTTTCATAGCCCACTAAATCTTCTCAACTCCTAATCTCATACCACAGAAGCTCCAAATCATTTTTATTGTGGATGCATTGAGTTTTTACTTTCCTACCTGTAGAGGTCAATCAGGTCCTGTCAGGAAAGGTATGGCTCACTGAAATTTAGTAACTTGAGGACAGTTTAACAAAGGGACCATTTACAAAAGTGTGAGCACAGGGTAGGGAAACTAAAAGGGATTGTACAATACCCCAGGGTATTACCACTCCAGGCTTGAACGAACAAGGAAAGCAGTTAGCAGAACTGGATACAGGGCCAGCCAAGTAAAGAGGATTGCCTGGCAGGAGCTGTAACCTTCAGCTTCAGAGGGCAGCCTCACAGGACAGGGCTTGGTGGAATAAATACCCCTCCCTCACTCTTCTCCTTGACTCTAATCTCCTGCCAGAGGTTTTCACTGGCTAAACGTAATTGGAAACTTGAGGGAAAGGGAGTGCATCAAAGCACTTTATACAAGTTAGATTCCTGGGGCACAGAGCAGAGCGGTGAGCAGACCTGAGGGGCAAATGGAAAATATCTAGCACAGAAGATATCTCATGTCTTGTCTGCCCAACATGCATTCACTTTTATTCTGGTAACAATACCTCAATTTTCTTCTAGGGAACCACTTCCCACCCACTCTCCTGTCACATGATTTAAGCCCAGTTGATCACACCTTGAACAGCAGGAGAGGTCATGTGACTCAGGACTCAGGCCTGTCCAATCAGCATCACAACCCTCTTAATAATAGTGATTGACTCAGAGATAAACATTAACTCAATTAAGGACAATGCGAAGCAAACACTGTTCTTCTGCAGGAGAGGAATGTTCTCCTTTCCCCCAGATTGGTGGATATTAGCCTGGAGCTACTGGAAGCCACAGCGCCCCCCAAAAGAAGAGCCTGGATAAAGAGAAAGTTAACTCAGAGGAAGGCAGAGCCAAGAGAGAGCAAGACTCAGCCCTGATAACATTGTTTGAGTTCCTGAATCCAATTGTGCCTGAAATCTACCCTGACTATCCCAGCCTGAAATTTAAATGATATTGAAAAGAAAAGTTCCTATAGTATAAAGAGCACTGTTGGGACATAAGTTCAAAGTCTGGCTCCATCACCTTCTAGCTAGGCGACATTGGGAAAACACTTCACTTTATGATCTTCAAGTTCCTTGACTTTAAAACAGGAAATTATAACGCCCTGCCACCCTCCTAGGCTTATTGTGAGTACTAAACAAGACCACAGATTTAAAGGTCCCTTGTAAACTGTACGGCACTGTACAAATGTCACAGATTCTTCTTCAGGTCACCCCCACCTTCAGATGTGCCACACTCGGGACCTTGGTAATGCGGTGTTCCAGTCAGGGGCACACAACATTCTAAAATTACTTCCAAGGCTGAGTAATGACATATTGGAAAGCAGCTGTCAAGAGCAGTGGCAATCTCCACATTGCCAAATAGAAAAAAAGAAAGAAAGAAATTAACAGAATCGGCTTTATTTTAAAGAGACAGACTGGAATCAGCAACTAAGAAATAAAATAATGAGAAAAATTCCACCAAATTAAAAACTATGTCTGAAACAATGTCAGGGCAGAGAAGATGAGAAACAGGCAAACTGAAGAAAAGTGGTCCATGCTCTGGGGTGCTGTGATTCAAGCTGCAATAGTCACAGCTGGGTAGCAACAGAGTCAAAATCAAAAACCATGGAACAGACAAGACGGAGTGCTTCCCTGAGGACAGAGAACTGTTGAAAGGAAAAGCCCATACGTTACAACTATAAAATACTGGGAAAGAAATAAAGCTAGAGGCCAGCAAGTGTGGCAGTAAACCCAAGCTCAGAAAAACAGAAAGATATCAAAGGTTTCACTGCTGAAGCCAACCTGATGGTGAGCAGGGAAGCTGAGAGCACTTCACCAAGTGGCTAAACCCCATGTGGAAATTTCAAAACTGAAATGGGAAAAATCCAAAGCACAGCTAGGAAAATGTGTTACCACAGAGGCAAAAGAGAAAAACATATGTGCAAAATGCTTCAATGTGCTTCTCAGGAGCTCACCTCACAAATACAAATACCAGGCTTGGATAAAGCACTTGGCTTTTTGCTGGTCCAGCAGCTCGATTCTACTGTAGATTAAAAGCAAAGAGCAGAGGAAAAATTAACTTGAATTTATAATCCATATGCCACGTGCACCATAGTTTACCAATGGACTAGAAACTGAAAGAAGGGTTAAGTCCAAAGGAAAGTAAAATCTTTCTTGTCCAACTGAAGAAACATAAAGTGCTCAAAAGAAATGTATATTTCAAAAATGATTTTCAGCATCTGAGCAAAGGACTGTGCTAAGTGCTACATAGGACAGGAGATGAAAGCAACATAGTCCTTCCCCCTGCCCCGCCTCACCCCCAAACAGCTAGTAATCCAGTTGAGAAGGAAAATCCCACTAGACAAGACAGAATGTAGAATGGAACACAGTGAGTAAGACAAACCAGACTTAGGTGGCTATAGAGCAGGTTTCTGCTCAGTGAAAATCATGAAAAAAGAGACTCACATGACAATTTTCTTCCCTTGTTTGAGTGGGCAGAGGAAGTGAATAAATCAGCTTGAAAGCATTGGTTGATACTTTCCTCTGCCTCCCAACTACCCCTCCCCCAAACACAGCATCATCAAGTCCTGCCCCTTCCACATCCAGACTGTACCTCGAGTCCTTCTTCCCTCAATCCCTGTTGCTCCTACCCTTGTTCAGGCCACTGTACTCTCTTGCCCGGACCACCCAGATTATCAGCTTATTCCCATTCTCTTTCCCTTATTATCAGTCTTCTACCCAGCATCCAGAGTAATGTTTTTAAATGTAAACTAGAGCAAAACCCTTCCATGGCTGCCAAGACTACAATGAAATATCAACTCCTTCAAGACCCTGTATCTTCCAGCCTCTGACCACTCCTTCAGGTTCATTTCCTCACTCACTCCAGCTTCACTGACTGCTCAGTTCTCTGAATGCCCCACACTCTTTACCACCAAAATACTTTACATATGCTGTTCGCTGTCTGTGATGCTGTTCCCTCCCACTCTTCCCATAAGTCTTATTTGCCTGGAAGTCTCAATATAAAAGTCACTCCCTCAGACAAGTCTTTCTGAGCCCCCACCATAAACTAGGTCTCAGAGCACCATGTACTTTTCTTTATCATAGTTGGTAATTATGTATTTATTCTGTGTCTGACTCCTCACAATACTAAAAAGCGAGGAAATTTTCTTCTTGCTCCCCACTATACACCCAGGTCCTAGAATAGTTTGTGGCACCCAGCAGGGGACCAGAAAATATTTGCTGAATGAACATACATGCTCAGCACTAACATGGTGTACAAGAGTAGAAAATATGTCCTCTTTATTCAAAGTGATTCCAATCTAATATATGCAAAACAAATGGAAGCAGAAAAAAATAGAAGAAAATCACATGGAGATCAGATTATATGGAAAGTGCCACAGAGGTGCATAGGCAGTCCATGTATCTTTTTTTTTTTTTTACGGTACGCGGGCCTCTCACTGTTGTGGCCTCTCCCATTGCGGAGCACAGGCTCTGGACACGCAGGCTCAGCAGCCATGGCTCATGGGCCCAGCCGCTCTGCAGCATGTGGGATCTTCCCGGACCGGGGCACCAACCCGTGTCCCCTGCATCGGCAGGCGGACTCTCAACCACTGCACCACCAGGGAAGCCCCCATGTATCTTAGAAAACAGAAAACACTAAATAAAGAAAAGGTATTCTTTTAGGTCATTTCTATCTTCAGGGAAATCCCCATGGAGTCATTGGTAACCACAATTTTCTACAAAGGTAGAACCAAAAATAAAGAAAAACAAAAAGCAAAATAAAACCCACCTACCTGTCCATAAGCAGAGACTAAAGGATCTCAGCTTACTAACCCAGGATTGCAACAAACGGATAACCAACTGTGCCAGCAGCACTGAAGCTGTGCTGGCCGCCAGTGCAGGTCCCAAATTTGCACACCTGAGCAGTACAGAAATTAGAAGAAGAAAGTAACGCCAAAATTGGTTCCACTTGGAGACATAGCATTGGAAAGCATCACACCCACACTTACAACAAGGAACAAGCTAGACAAACGGCAAATTAACAATTTTTCATGAACTCATCAGAAAGCGGAGGTCACGGAGCCAATAACCAACCCAGAATCTGAGGAAAAACAGGCATCCACAGGAAGAAACAGGACCCAGGCCTTTGCCTGGCTGGGACAAACACCTCTGGATACCATATAAGCCATTAGGAAGAATTTAGCTAGAAATGTTTAACAAATTGCTGAAGGCCAATCGTAGGCTTGCTAAGGGCTACAGTAATAGGAAAAGCTGGGTGAACAGTATGTGGGAGCTTCCTGTACTATCTTTGCAACTCTTCTGTTAAGTCTAAAATTATTTAAAACAAAAACTGATGGGAGACTCATGAACACTACTGAGCGTGGACAGAGGCAAACAGAAAAAAACATCTCATGGGAGGTCTCGCATCCCAGGCATGCATGGTACTCTCAAAAGAATATCCATGTAGATGACCTCACTCACCAAAACTATGAAAAAAAAAAAACAGGAATTCTAATGACTCAGCCCACAGAACCAACAACTAGAAGTTCTTCACCCCTGAAAAACTACAGATGTATTTATTTTGCATTCCTAGAAATTATAATAAAGGTTCACATCACATTAATGGAAATAAATTCAGAAGGGAGGTATGGGATGCATGCAGCAACGGGACGCAAAAAATCAGAACACCCGTTGGTAAATTTGAGTAAGAACTGACTATAAAAATAATGAGGATGGGGGCAAGGGGTATATGAGAACTCTCAATACTTTCCACTCAATTTTGCCATGAACCTAAAACAGCTCTAAAAAATAGTCTACTTTTTAAAAAAATACATAAATGATAACTTTTTTGTACTGAAAAACAAAATGGAATTAAAATACTAGATAAAAATGGTACAGAAGATGGAAAAGCCTCTCACAGCAGACCATGGGAAGAATATTTAAACGAAGTTAAACCATTCTAAAAATACTAATCTTCAGGAGGAAGACAGAAATATTGATTTACTATAGACTTTGTTAAAAAATATATGATTAAGTACTTCTGTTTAAAACTCAGGTTCAAGATGGCAACACACACACTGAATCTACAAATACAAATAGAACAACTTCCTCTGAAAAAACCTAAAAACTGAGCAACTTCTATAAATGGGGCCAAGGAGAAGGCCCACAGGCAGCACGTGGGAAGGGCTGGGACTCAGTCTCGGCATAAACGCCACCCCTACTCCTCCCCCCGCCCCCCCCCCTCGCCCCAGTCAGGAGGGAACTCAACAGCCAGAGTGTCTCCGAGGAGCAAAGGATCTGAACCCCACACCAGGCACCCCAACTTCCAAGACCTGCACCTGAGAGGCGAGCCCCCAAAACATCTAGCTTTGAAAACCAAGGGGCTCTTATGCCCAAGACCCACAAGGCTGTAGCGACGTGAGAAACAGCTTTTCCGGGCCTGGCGCTGGGACTCACCTGCTCCAGGGCCCCGTGCGGAGCAGCCGCTGGGCGCCCAGACTTTGTGGTCGGGAGGCTCGTCTGCTTGTCCTGCAGCTTCAGCCTGAGGTCAGGCCTCTGATTTGACACACATCTGGGGCCTTATGGGAGTGCTCTCTGCCTGGGAGACTGGCGGGCGCTGTATCCGGACCCGTCCTCCGCCTAGCCCAGCCGGACGCCAGCTTAGCGCCACCGAACATCCACCGCCTCCCAGAAGGCAGCTCCTACGCGCCTCTGCTGCCCAGGGCGGTCTTTGCAGCGGCGGCCAAAAGATGCCCCGTGATCACCTGGCTCTGGGAGCAATTCCCCATTGGTCAGAAAAGAAGCCAGAGCTTAGAAAGGTACGAAGCCTGCCAGGTCTCAGAGTTCGTAATGGTGGACAGTGGTGGAAACTCAGGACGCCAGAGCTCAGGCTTCCCTAGGTAGACACTAGCTTTCTGCATTTGTCAGCTTGAGTGAAAGGCCCTGCATGCTTTTTGCTTTGCAAACTTTCCCTCATCTCTCAAGTTGCACCCCTTCAAGAAGTGTTCCCTGGCCCCTCAGTCTGGGCTTCCACAGGACACAAGGCACACCTGAATCTTAGTCCTTTACCACACTGGATGTGTTACTTTACCTGATTCCCAATTAGACTGAAAGATCCCTGAGGGCAGAGGCTAATTCTTTTTTTTTTTCTGTTTTTAACTTATAGTTGATTTATAAGTTTCAGGTGTACAACATAGTAATTCACAATTTTTAAAGGTTGTAATCCATTTATAGTTACTGCAAAATATTGGCTATATTCCCTGTGCTGTATAATATATTCTGTAGCTTATTTATTTTATAAAGAGTAGTTTGTACCTCTTAATCCTCTACCCTAGCTTATGCCTCCCCCCAACCCTCTCCCAACTGGTAACCACTAGTTTGTTCTCTGTGAGTCTGTTTTATTTTTTAGACTCCACACGTAAGTGATATCTTACAGTATTTATCTTTCTCTGTCCAACTTATTCCACTAAGTGAGATACCCTCCAAGTCCATCTATGTTGTTGCAAATGGCAGAATTTCATTTTCTTTATGGCTGAGTAATATTCCATTGTGTATATATACCACCTCTTCTTTATCCATTCATCAGTTGATGGACACTTAGGTTGTTACCACCATATCTTGGCTATTGTAAACAATGCCACTATGAATGTTGGGATGCATATGTCATTTTGAATTAATGTTTTTGTTTTCTTCAGATATACAACCAGGAGTGGAATTGCTAGGTCATATGGCAGTTCTATTTTTAGATTTTTGAGAAACTACCATACTGTTTTGCACAGTGGCTGCACCAATTTACATTCCCACCAACAGTGTAGAAGAATTCCCGTTTCTCCACATCCTCACTCATATTTGTTATCTGTGGTCGTTTTGATGATAGCTATTCTGACAAGTGGGAGGTGATACCTCATTGTGATTTTGATTTGCATTTCTCTGATGATTAGTGATTTTGAGCATCTTTTCATGTGCCTGTTAGCCATCTGTATGTCTTCTTTAGAAAAATGTCTATTCAGTTCTTCTGCCCATTTTTTAATCAGGTTGTTTTTGTTTTTTGATGTTGAGTTGTATGAACTTGTAGTATATTTTGGATATTAACCCCTTAAGGGTCATATTATTCCCAAATATTTACCTCCAAGCAGTAGGTCGTCTTTTTGTTATGTTGATGGTTTCCTTTACTGTGCAAAAGCTTTTAAGTTTAAGTAGACCCCATTTGTTTATTTTTGCTTTTGTTTCCTTTGCCTTAGTCAACAGATCCACAAAAATTTTGCTACAATTTATGCAGACGCTAATCCTTAATAGACTTTTTATTCCCAGGTCCTGGCACAGCTTCTTTGTGAATGAAAAAGAATTAGACACTCCTTATGAATCAACAGATGATAACTCTATTTCTCAATAAGGCTCTGCACCCAATTTGTGTGGGTTTGTTCCCCACGCCAAGCAGTCCTCCAACACCAGCTGGGTGTCCTACAACTTAGCTGTTTCCCCTGGCAACGGTGAAGAGACTTCCTCATCTGCTACAGCCCTAGGCTCTAGGGATTGCTTTTGCAGCCAGTGTCCCTTCTGTAGGGACTCATACAGGTGATGAGCCAAGGCTGTGTTTTGCACGTCAAGTAGATTAAACGTCTTCAGCTAGAAACAGAGAAAAATGGCAGAGGTCCATTCTGGCAGGAGACTGTGCACAGCAGATGTGACTGATCAGTTCTGATTTTCTTTGCAGCAGCAGTTGCTCCCGTTTCTCCTCCTACACCTGGTCACTACCATGTCCTCTACCGAGGGTGTGGAAAAACGCAGTTGGGCCGGCATGGGGAGACATACTGCCTAGTTGGTGGCTACGGGGCCTACGGGGATGTTCCTTTGGCCAAGCCAGCAAAGGTGGAAGCAGAGACGCCAGTCTCCAGACGTTGTCCCAAGAGAAAGCACAATCCGGAAAAGTCGGACAAAGACCTGGGTTGCTCCAGAACCAAAACCCAGCGATTGCAGCATTCAAGCAGCTCAGGAATACAAGGTGCTTTGATTCTAAAGCAGGGTGGCCCAACCTCTGGTTACATCCCCTCTGCAACAACCCCAGTGAACGAGAGTCCCATCTTTGCTTTTTCAAGGTCGGCAACAGGGAGTCCCCTCCTAAAGAAGGTTCTCTCTCATTGCCACCCTATGAAAGGCTGCCCCAAAGGTGGTTCCTTCCTGTGGGTCTGATCAGGCTAAGGGCAGAGTTGTCTCTTTCCTTCTCTGAGTCGGACCAAATCGTCTCAGTAACACCTCTTCGCACTGTTGACCATGTTTTTCAGAGGGGGCTGAGCTGAGCGTTCATCTCATCCTTTCATGGTGCAGGGAGAGAGGATTCTAATGATTTTTACGTCTAGGGGAGAGGGCAGTGGAATGATGACGTTGTCATCCTGTACTATGTCGCTTTTTTCATGAATTTGTTTTCCATTTCATGTTAAAATGGGCCCACCGTTCCCTCTCTGTGTGGTCATTCAGCAACCAAGTTTTGCACCTTTAACAGCTCTGTCATTGTCACTTGGAAATGTTTGAAATGGCATGAGCTTGTCATCACATTCCTATCAACTGTATATCGGGAGCCCCGACATGAACATGACCATTGAGCAGAACACCTCTCCAATACCCGTGTAACACTGGGTAGGCCCCTTAACCTCTTGGTTTTTTTAAGTCCTCAGTTGTAAAAATGTGAGGGTGCTATGAATTAATATTTGGGGCCGGACAAGGTCGAGAAGTGTGTCTTTGCTTTTATTCTTCCAAACTGGAATATCTTCCGTCTCTTCCCCGTGGGTCCAAATCTCACATGTCCTTCGGGCCCACTGCCAGGGAGCCTTTCCTGATTCCCCAGTCCACACAAAGCTCTGCCTCTTAGGGTCAGTGCCATACAAGCAAGCTGTCTCTTACGTTAACCTTGCGTCTCAAGCACATCTCAGAATGTGGGTCTCTCTTGCCCTCCTGGGGCCCCTGGGGCTGGGCCAGCCCACCGGCATTCCCGACGTGGGCTGTCTACTAGACTAGGGCATGGGTGGGAGGGCCCAGATGTGAGGGGCCCGGCAGAGTACCCCTGCCTCCACCCTTCTCTCCTCTACAAGACTGCCCCTCCTCCTGAAGCCTGCCCCTCAAGACACAGTTTCCTCATATGACCTCGCTGGGTAGTGATGCGCTCACAGGCCTTCTCACAGTTACCTTGGCAGGGTAACTATGCAAACTTGCTGCCCTCAGAGAAACTTCCCTACCCTGGAGGGAACTTCTTTCCTTGGAGAAAGTTCTCCACCAGATACAAATCTCTTTGGTTGTCTGAGAGAGAATGTCTGACCATATCTTCTATATTTACTCAAACCTGTCCTCTGTTCCCTGGGAGGGCAGTGCAACAGGTACACCGAGTCCGGCCATCTGTACAAGAGGCATGGTGTACACACAACCTGCCCTGGCTGCCACATTTTCCTGTGGGGTTTGCCCACCACATACACCTAAGCACTTTCCCAGCTCTAAGTAGTACCAGGGACCAGGGACACCTTCAGAGACCCACAGTGCTCACTGCTGAGGAGAAGTGAAAGGTCATCCCAGGACAAGTGTGCAGGAAGTCTCTGATTTTTATAATTGTAGCCTTCCCATGGGGGCTAGAGGATGCTTCCATTCAGACCCTTTACTTATTGGCCTCTTAGCAAAAGACAAGTGCGTTTTTGTTGGCAAATGGTAAAAGGAGCAGTTTGAGGAAGAGGGCCACTCTTGAACCGCACCTGCCAACGCAGGCACATCTGTGCTGTCATGTAGGCGTCTCTATCGGTCCCCTCAGACACATCCCATCCTGAGTTGCTGAGTATAGGGGAGAGGGTGGTGCCATATTGATGGGAAGACCAAAAGAACGAAGGGGGGTTGATGCAGTACTAATGAGACTGGAGGGCTGAGGAGATGGTGTCCCAGGAGGCTGGGTTCATGTGAGCCTAGAGCTGGGACCCAGAACCCGGTTCTGAGTCTCCTGCTCACTCTGCCTCAGGATTTGGCCTTGTTCTAATCTACATAAAAGTATCAGAGGGCTAGAGTTCAGTGTGGTTGAAACAGGCAGTATAAATTGGACCCAAGAGGGGTTGCCAAGGTGGGCTGGGTTCTTAACCAATATATATTGGATTATTTTTTTCAAAACTTGAAAGACATTTCCATGAAAGCCTCAGAAGTGACAGACTGCAAGAAAGGTTTTCTCTGTTGTGGAAGGGAGAGATGGAGAGGATCATGATTGCAATTACTTTCAGGTTCTACTATTTTCCCTGGAAACGGTGAAGAGACCTCCTCATCTGCTACAGCCCTAGGCTCTAGGGATTGCTTTTGCAGCCAGTGTCCCTTCTGTAGGGACTCATACAGGTGATGAGCCAAGGCTGTGTTTTGCACGTTAAGTAGATTAAACGTCTTCAGCTAGAAACAGAGAAAAATGGCAGAGGTCCATTCTGGCAGGAGACTGTGCACAGCAGAAGTGACTGATCAGTTCTGATTTTCTTTGCAGCAGCAGTTGCTCCCGTTTCTCCTCCTACACCTGGTCACTACCATGTCCTCTACCGAGGGTGTGGAAAAACGCAGTTGGGCCGGCATGGGGAGACATACTGCCTAGTTGGTGGCTACGGGGCCTACGGGGATGTTCCTTTGGCCAAGCCAGCAAAGGTGGAAGCAGAGACGCCAGTCTCCAGACGTTGTCCCAAGAGAAAGCACAATCCGGAAAAGTCAGACAAAGACCTGGGTTGCTCCAGAACCAAAACCCAGCGATTGCAGCATTCAAGCAGCTCAGGAATACAAGGTGCTTTGATTCTAAAGCAGGGTGGCCCAACCTCTGGTCACATCCCCTCTGCAACAACCCCAGTGAACGAGTGTCCCATCTTTGCTTTTTCAAGGTCGGCAACAGGGAGTCCCCTCCTAAAGAAGGTTCTCTCTCATTGCCACCCTATGAAAGGCTGCCCCAAAGGTGGTTCCTTCCTGTGGGTCTGATCAGGCTAAGGGCAGAGTTGTCTCTTTCCTTCTCTGAGTCGGACCAAATCGTCTCAGTAACACCTCTTCGCACTGTTGACCATGTTTTTCAGAGGGGGCTGAGCTGAGCGTTCATCTCATCCTTTCATGGTGCAGGGAGAGAGGATTCTAATGATTTTTACGTCTAGGGGAGAGGGCAGTGGAATGATGACGTTGTCATCCTGTACTATGTCGCTTTTTTCATGAATTTGTTTTCCATTTCATGTTAAAATGGGCCCACCGTTCCCTCTCTGTGTGGTCATTCAGCAACCAAGTTTTGCACCTTTAACAGCTCTGTCATTGTCACTTGGAAATGTTTGAAATGGCATGAGCTTGTCATCACATTCCTATCAACTGTATATCGGGAGCCCCGACATGAACATGACCATTGAGCAGAACACCTCTCCAATACCCGTGTAACACTGGGTAGGCCCCTTAACCTCTTGGTTTTTTTAAGTCCTCAGTTGTAAAAATGTGAGGGTGCTATGAATTAATATTTGGGGCCGGACAAGGTCGAGAAGTGTGTCTTTGCTTTTATTCTTCCAAACTGGAATATCTTCCGTCTCTTCCCCGTGGGTCCAAATCTCACATGTCCTTCGGGCCCACTGCCAGGGAGCCTTTCCTGATTCCCCAGTCCACACAAAGCTCTGCCTCTTAGGGTCAGTGCCATACAAGCAAGCTGTCTCTTACGTTAACCTTGCGTCTCAAGCACATCTCAGAATGTGGGTCTCTCTTGCCCTCCTGGGGCCCCTGGGGCTGGGCCAGCCCACCGGCATTCCCGACGTGGGCTGTCTACTAGACTAGGGCATGGGTGGGAGGGCCCAGATGTGAGGGGCCCGGCAGAGTACCCCTGCCTCCACCCTTCTCTCCTCTTTAAGACTGCCCCTCCTCCTGAAGCCTGCCCCTCAAGACACAGTTTCCTCATATGACCTCGCTGGGTAGTGATGCGCTCACAGGCCTTCTCACAGTTACCTTGGCAGGGTAACTATGCAAACTTGCTGCCCTCAGAGAAACTTCCCTACCCTGGAGGGAACTTCTTTCCTTGGAGAAAGTTCTCCACCAGATACAAATCTCTTTGGTTGTCTGAGAGAGAATGTCTGACCATATCTTCTATATTTACTCAAACCTGTCCTCTGTTCCCTGGGAGGGCAGTGCAACAGGTACACCGAGTCCGGCCATCTGTACAAGAGGCATGGTGTACACACAACCTGCCCTGGCTGCCACATTTTCCTGTGGGGTTTGCCCACCACATACACCTAAGCACTTTCCCAGCTCTAAGTAGTACCAGGGACCAGGGACACCTTCAGAGACCCACAGTGCTCACTGCTGAGGAGAAGTGAAAGGTCATCCCAGGACAAGTGTGCAGGAAGTCTCTGATTTTTATAATTGTAGCCTTCCCATGGGGGCTAGAGGATGCTTCCATTCAGACCCTTTACTTATTGGCCTCTTAGCAAAAGACAAGTGCGTTTTTGTTGGCAAATGGTAAAAGGAGCAGTTTGAGGAAGAGGGCCACTCTTGAACCGCACCTGCCAACGCAGGCACATCTGTGCTGTCATGTAGGCGTCTCTATCGGTCCCCTCAGACACATCCCATCCTGAGTTGCTGAGTATAGGGGAGAGGGTGGTGCCATATTGATGGGAAGACCAAAAGAACGAAGGGGGGTTGATGCAGTACTAATGAGACTGGAGGGCTGAGGAGATGGTGTCCCAGGAGGCTGGGTTCATGTGAGCCTAGAGCTGGGACCCAGAACCCGGTTCTGAGTCTCCTGCTCACTCTGCCTCAGGATTTGGCCTTGTTCTAATCTACATAAAAGTATCAGAGGGCTAGAGTTCAGTGTGGTTGAAACAGGCAGTATAAATTGGACCCAAGAGGGGTTGCCAAGGTGGGCTGGGTTCTTAACCAATATATATTGGATTATTTTTTTCAAAACTTGAAAGACATTTCCATGAAAGCCTCAGAAGTGACAGACTGCAAGAAAGGTTTTCTCTGTTGTGGAAGGGAGAGATGGAGAGGATCATGATTGCAATTACTTTCAGGTTCTACTATTTTCCCTGGAAACGGTGAAGAGACCTCCTCATCTGCTACAGCCCTAGGCTCTAGGGATTGCTTTTGCAGCCAGTGTCCCTTCTGTAGGGACTCATACAGGTGATGAGCCAAGGCTGTGTTTTGCACGTTAAGTAGATTAAACGTCTTCAGCTAGAAACAGAGAAAAATGGCAGAGGTCCATTCTGGCAGGAGACTGTGCACAGCAGAAGTGACTGATCAGTTCTGATTTTCTTTGCAGCAGCAGTTGCTCCCGTTTCTCCTCCTACACCTGGTCACTACCATGTCCTCTACCGAGGGTGTGGAAAAACGCAGTTGGGCCGGCATGGGGAGACATACTGCCTAGTTGGTGGCTACGGGGCCTACGGGGATGTTCCTTTGGCCAAGCCAGCAAAGGTGGAAGCAGAGACGCCAGTCTCCAGACGTTGTCCCAAGAGAAAGCACAATCCGGAAAAGTCGGACAAAGACCTGGGTTGCTCCAGAACCAAAACCCAGCGATTGCAGCATTCAAGCAGCTCAGGAATACAAGGTGCTTTGATTCTAAAGCAGGGTGGCCCAACCTCTGGTCACATCCCCTCTGCAACAACCCCAGTGAACGAGTGTCCCATCTTTGCTTTTTCAAGGTCGGCAACAGGGAGTCCCCTCCTAAAGAAGGTTCTCTCTCATTGCCACCCTATGAAAGGCTGCCCCAAAGGTGGTTCCTTCCTGTGGGTCTGATCAGGCTAAGGGCAGAGTTGTCTCTTTCCTTCTCTGAGTCGGACCAAATCGTCTCAGTAACACCTCTTCGCACTGTTGACCATGTTTTTCAGAGGGGGCTGAGCTGAGCGTTCATCTCATCCTTTCATGGTGCAGGGAGAGAGGATTCTAATGATTTTTACGTCTAGGGGAGAGGGCAGTGGAATGATGACGTTGTCATCCTGTACTATGTCGCTTTTTTCATGAATTTGTTTTCCATTTCATGTTAAAATGGGCCCACCGTTCCCTCTCTGTGTGGTCATTCAGCAACCAAGTTTTGCACCTTTAACAGCTCTGTCATTGTCACTTGGAAATGTTTGAAATGGCATGAGCTTGTCATCACATTCCTATCAACTGTATATCGGGAGCCCCGACATGAACATGACCATTGAGCAGAACACCTCTCCAATACCCGTGTAACACTGGGTAGGCCCCTTAACCTCTTGGTTTTTTTAAGTCCTCAGTTGTAAAAATGTGAGGGTGCTATGAATTAATATTTGGGGCCGGACAAGGTCGAGAAGTGTGTCTTTGCTTTTATTCTTCCAAACTGGAATATCTTCCGTCTCTTCCCCGTGGGTCCAAATCTCACATGTCCTTCGGGCCCACTGCCAGGGAGCCTTCCCTGATTCCCCAGTCCACACAAAGCTCTGCCTCTTAGGGTCAGTGCCATACAAGCAAGCTGTCTCTTACGTTAACCTTGCGTCTCAAGCACATCTCAGAATGTGGGTCTCTCTTGCCCTCCTGGGGCCCCTGGGGCTGGGCCAGCCCACCGGCATTCCCGACGTGGGCTGTCTACTAGACTAGGGCATGGGTGGGAGGGCCCAGATGTGAGGGGCCCGGCAGAGTACCCCTGCCTCCACCCTTCTCTCCTCTACAAGACTGCCCCTCCTCCTGAAGCCTGCCCCTCAAGACACAGTTTCCTCATATGACCTCGCTGGGTAGTGATGCGCTCACAGGCCTTCTCACAGTTACCTTGGCAGGGTAACTATGCAAACTTGCTGCCCTCAGAGAAACTTCCCTACCCTGGAGGGAACTTCTTTCCTTGGAGAAAGTTCTCCACCAGATACAAATCTCTTTGGTTGTCTGAGAGAGAATGTCTGACCATATCTTCTATATTTACTCAAACCTGTCCTCTGTTCCCTGGGAGGGCAGTGCAACAGGTACACCGAGTCCGGCCATCTGTACAAGAGGCATGGTGTACACACAACCTGCCCTGGCTGCCACATTTTCCTGTGGGGTTTGCCCACCACATACACCTAAGCACTTTCCCAGCTCTAAGTAGTACCAGGGACCAGGGACACCTTCAGAGACCCACAGTGCTCACTGCTGAGAAGTGAAAGGTCATCCCAGGACAAGTGTGCAGGAAGTCTCTGATTTTTATAATTGTAGCCTTCCCATGGGGGCTAGAGGATGCTTCCATTCAGACCCTTTACTTATTGGCCTCTTAGCAAAAGACAAGTGCGTTTTTGTTGGCAAATGGTAAAAGGAGCAGTTTGAGGAAGAGGGCCACTCTTGAACCGCACCTGCCAACGCAGGCACATCTGTGCTGTCATGTAGGCGTCTCTATCGGTCCCCTCAGACACATCCCATCCTGAGTTGCTGAGTATAGGGGAGAGGGTGGTGCCATATTGATGGGAAGACCAAAAGAACGAAGGGGGGTTGATGCAGTACTAATGAGACTGGAGGGCTGAGGAGATGGTGTCCCAGGAGGCTGGGTTCATGTGAGCCTAGAGCTGGGACCCAGAACCCGGTTCTGAGTCTCCTGCTCACTCTGCCTCAGGATTTGGCCTTGTTCTAATCTACATAAAAGTATCAGAGGGCTAGAGTTCAGTGTGGTTGAAACAGGCAGTATAAATTGGACCCAAGAGGGGTTGCCAAGGTGGGCTGGGTTCTTAAACAATATATATTGGATTATTTTTTTCAAAACTTGAAAGACATTTCCATGAAAGCCTCAGAAGTGACAGACTGCAAGAAAGGTTTTCTCTGTTGTGGAAGGGAGAGATGGAGAGGATCATGATTGCAATTACTTTCAGGTTCTACTATTTTCCCTGGAAACGGTGAAGAGACCTCCTCATCTGCTACAGCCCTAGGCTCTAGGGATTGCTTTTGCAGCCAGTGTCCCTTCTGTAGGGACTCATACAGGTGATGAGCCAAGGCTGTGTTTTGCACGTTAAGTAGATTAAACGTCTTCAGCTAGAAACAGAGAAAAATGGCAGAGGTCCATTCTGGCAGGAGACTGTGCACAGCAGAAGTGACTGATCAGTTCTGATTTTCTTTGCAGCAGCAGTTGCTCCCGTTTCTCCTCCTACACCTGGTCACTACCATGTCCTCTACCGAGGGTGTGGAAAAACGCAGTTGGGCCGGCATGGGGAGACATACTGCCTAGTTGGTGGCTACGGGGCCTACGGGGATGTTCCTTTGGCCAAGCCAGCAAAGGTGGAAGCAGAGACGCCAGTCTCCAGACGTTGTCCCAAGAGAAAGCACAATCCGGAAAAGTCGGACAAAGACCTGGGTTGCTCCAGAACCAAAACCCAGCGATTGCAGCATTCAAGCAGCTCAGGAATACAAGGTGCTTTGATTCTAAAGCAGGGTGGCCCAACCTCTGGTCACATCCCCTCTGCAACAACCCCAGTGAACGAGTGTCCCATCTTCGCTTTTTCATGGTCGGCAACAGGGAGTCCCCTCCTAAAGAAGGTTCTCTCTCATTGCCACCCTATGAAAGGCTGCCCCAAAGGTGGTTCCTTCCTGTGGGTCTGATCAGGCTAAGGGCAGAGTTGTCTCTTTCCTTCTCTGAGTCGGACCAAATCGTCTCAGTAACACCTCTTCGCACTGTTGACCATGTTTTTCAGAGGGGGCTGAGCTGAGCGTTCATCTCATCCTTTCATGGTGCAGGGAGAGAGGATTCTAATGATTTTTACGTCTAGGGGAGAGGGCAGTGGAATGATGACGTTGTCATCCTGTACTATGTCGCTTTTTTCATGAATTTGTTTTCCATTTCATGTTAAAATGGGCCCACCGTTCCCTCTCTGTGTGGTCATTCAGCAACCAAGTTTTGCACCTTTAACAGCTCTGTCATTGTCACTTGGAAATGTTTGAAATGGCATGAGCTTGTCATCACATTCCTATCAACTGTATATCGGGAGCCCCGACATGAACATGACCATTGAGCAGAACACCTCTCCAATACCCGTGTAACACTGGGTAGGCCCCTTAACCTCTTGGTTTTTTTAAGTCCTCAGTTGTAAAAATGTGAGGGTGCTATGAATTAATATTTGGGGCCGGACAAGGTCGAGAAGTGTGTCTTTGCTTTTATTCTTCCAAACTGGAATATCTTCCGTCTCTTCCCCGTGGGTCCAAATCTCACATGTCCTTCGGGCCCACTGCCAGGGAGCCTTTCCTGATTCCCCAGTCCACACAAAGCTCTGCCTCTTAGGGTCAGTGCCATACAAGCAAGCTGTCTCTTCCGTTAACCTTGCGTCTCAAGCACATCTCAGAATGTGGGTCTCTCTTGCCCTCCTGGGGCCCCTGGGGCTGGGCCAGCCCACCGGCATTCCCGACGTGGGCTGTCTACTAGACTAGGGCATGGGTGGGAGGGCCCAGATGTGAGGGGCCCGGCAGAGTACCCCTGCCTCCACCCTTCTCTCCTCTACAAGACTGCCCCTCCTCCTGAAGCCTGCCCCTCAAGACACAGTTTCCTCATATGACCTCGCTGGGTAGTGATGCGCTCACAGGCCTTCTCACAGTTACCTTGGCAGGGTAACTATGCAAACTTGCTGCCCTCAGAGAAACTTCCCTACCCTGGAGGGAACTTCTTTCCTTGGAGAAAGTTCTCCACCAGATACAAATCTCTTTGGTTGTCTGAGAGAGAATGTCTGACCATATCTTCTATATTTACTCAAACCTGTCCTCTGTTCCCTGGGAGGGCAGTGCAACAGGTACACCGAGTCCGGCCATCTGTACAAGAGGCATGGTGTACACACAACCTGCCCTGGCTGCCACATTTTCCTGTGGGGTTTGCCCACCACATACACCTAAGCACTTTCCCAGCTCTAAGTAGTACCAGGGACCAGGGACACCTTCAGAGACCCACAGTGCTCACTGCTGAGGAGAAGTGAAAGGTCATCCCAGGACAAGTGTGCAGGAAGTCTCTGATTTTTATAATTGTAGCCTTCCCATGGGGGCTAGAGGATGCTTCCATTCAGACCCTTTACTTATTGGCCTCTTAGCAAAAGACAAGTGCGTTTTTGTTGGCAAATGGTAAAAGGAGCAGTTTGAGGAAGAGGGCCACTCTTGAACCGCACCTGCCAACGCAGGCACATCTGTGCTGTCATGTAGGCGTCTCTATCGGTCCCCTCAGACACATCCCATCCTGAGTTGCTGAGTACTAGGGGAGAGGGTGGTGCCATATTGATGGGAAGACCAAAAGAACGAAGGGGGGTTGATGCAGTACTAATGAGACTGGAGGGCTGAGGAGATGGTGTCCCAGGAGGCTGGGTTCATGTGAGCCTAGAGCTGGGACCCAGAACCCGGTTCTGAGTCTCCTGCTCACTCTGCCTCAGGATTTGGCCTTGTTCTAATCTACATAAAAGTATCAGAGGGCTAGAGTTCAGTGTGGTTGAAACAGGCAGTATAAATTGGACCCAAGAGGGGTTGCCAAGGTGGGCTGGGTTCTTAACCAATATATATTGGATTATTTTTTTCAAAACTTGAAAGACATTTCCATGAAAGCCTCAGAAGTGACAGACTGCAAGAAAGGTTTTCTCTGTTGTGGAAGGGAGAGATGGAGAGGATCATGATTGCAATTACTTTCAGGTTCTACTATTTTCCCTGGAAACGGTGAAGAGACCTCCTCATCTGCTACAGCCCTAGGCTCTAGGGATTGCTTTTGCAGCCAGTGTCCCTTCTGTAGGGACTCACACAGGTGATGAGCCAAGGCTGTGTTTTGCACGTTAAGTAGATTAAACGTCTTCAGCTAGAAACAGAGAAAAATGGCAGAGGTCCATTCTGGCAGGAGACTGTGCACAGCAGAAGTGACTGATCAGTTCTGATTTTCTTTGCAGCAGCAGTTGCTCCCGTTTCTCCTCCTACACCTGGTCACTACCATGTCCTCTACCGAGGGTGTGGAAAAACGCAGTTGGGCCGGCATGGGGAGACATACTGCCTAGTTGGTGGCTACGGGGCCTACGGGGATGTTCCTTTGGCCAAGCCAGCAAAGGTGGAAGCAGAGACGCCAGTCTCCAGACGTTGTCCCAAGAGAAAGCACAATCCGGAAAAGTCGGACAAAGACCTGGGTTGCTCCAGAACCAAAACCCAGCGATTGCAGCATTCAAGCAGCTCAGGAATACAAGGTGCTTTGATTCTAAAGCAGGGTGGCCCAACCTCTGGTCACATCCCCTCTGCAACAACCCCAGTGAACGAGTGTCCCATCTTTGCTTTTTCAAGGTCGGCAACAGGGAGTCCCCTCCTAAAGAAGGTTCTCTCTCATTGCCACCCTATGAAAGGCTGCCCCAAAGGTGGTTCCTTCCTGTGGGTCTGATCAGGCTAAGGGCAGAGTTGTCTCTTTCCTTCTCTGAGTCGGACCAAATCGTCTCAGTAACACCTCTTCGCACTGTTGACCATGTTTTTCAGAGGGGGCTGAGCTGAGCGTTCATCTCATCCTTTCATGGTGCAGGGAGAGAGGATTCTAATGATTTTTACGTCTAGGGGAGAGGGCAGTGGAATGATGACGTTGTCATCCTGTACTATGTCGCTTTTTTCATGAATTTGTTTTCCATTTCATGTTAAAATGGGCCCACCGTTCCCTCTCTGTGTGGTCATTCAGCAACCAAGTTTTGCACCTTTAACAGCTCTGTCATTGTCACTTGGAAATGTTTGAAATGGCATGAGCTTGTCATCACATTCCTATCAACTGTATATCGGGAGCCCCGACATGAACATACCATTGAGCAGAACACCTGTCCAATACCCGTGTAACACTGGGTAGGCCCCTTAACCTCTTGGTTTTTTTAAGTCCTCAGTTGTAAAAATGTGAGGGTGCTATGAATTAATATTTGGGGCCGGACAAGGTCGAGAAGTGTGTCTTTGCTTTTATTCTTCCAAACTGGAATATCTTCCGTCTCTTCCCCGTGGGTCCAAATCTCACATGTCCTTCGGGCCCACTGCCATGGAGCCTTCCCTGATTCGCCAGTCCACACAAAGCTCTGCCTCTTAGGGTCAGTGCCATACAAGCAAGCTGTCTCTTACGTTAACCTTGCGTCTCAAGCACATCTCAGAATGTGGGTCTCTCTTGCCCTCCTGGGGCCCCTGGGGCTGGGCCAGCCCACCGGCATTCCCGACGTGGGCTGTCTACTAGACTAGGGCATGGGTGGGAGGGCCCAGATGTGAGGGGCCCGGCAGAGTACTCCTGCCTCCACCCTTCTCTCCTCTACAAGACTGCCCCTCCTCCTGAAGCCTGCCCCTCAAGACACAGTTTCCTCATATGACCTCGCTGGGTAGTGATGCGCTCACAGGCCTTCTCACAGTTACCTTGGCAGGGTAACTATGCAAACTTGCTGCCCTCAGAGAAACTTCCCTACCCTGGAGGGAACTTCTTTCCTTGGAGAAAGTTCTCCACCAGATACAAATCTCTTTGGTTGTCTGAGAGAGAATGTCTGACCATATCTTCTATATTTACTCAAACCTGTCCTCTGTTCCCTGGGAGGGCAGTGCAACAGGTACACCGAGTCCGGCCATCTGTACAAGAGGCATGGTGTACACACAACCTGCCCTGGCTGCCACATTTTCCTGTGGGGTTTGCCCACCACATACACCTAAGCACTTTCCCAGCTCTAAGTAGTACCAGGGACCAGGGACACCTTCAGAGACCCACAGTGCTCACTGCTGAGGAGAAGTGAAAGGTCATCCCAGGACAAGTGTGCAGGAAGTCTCTGATTTTTATAATTGTAGCCTTCCCATGGGGGCTAGAGGATGCTTCCATTCAGACCCTTTACTTATTGGCCTCTTAGCAAAAGACAAGTGCGTTTTTGTTGGCAAATGGTAAAAGGAGCAGTTTGAGGAAGAGGGCCACTCTTGAACCGCACCTGCCAACGCAGGCACATCTGTGCTGTCATGTAGGCGTCTCTATCGGTCCCCTCAGACACATCCCATCCTGAGTTGCTGAGTATAGGGGAGAGGGTGGTGCCATATTGATGGGAAGACCAAAAGAACGAAGGGGGGTTGATGCAGTACTAATGAGACTGGAGGGCTGAGGAGATGGTGTCCCAGGAGGCTGGGTTCATGTGAGCCTAGAGCTGGGACCCAGAACCCGGTTCTGAGTCTCCTGCTCACTCTGCCTCAGGATTTGGCCTTGTTCTAATCTACATAAAAGTATCAGAGGGCTAGAGTTCAGTGTGGTTGAAACAGGCAGTATAAATTGGACCCAAGAGGGGTTGCCAAGGTGGGCTGGGTTCTTAACCAATATATATTGGATTATTTTTTTCAAAACTTGAAAGACATTTCCATGAAAGCCTCAGAAGTGACAGACTGCAAGAAAGGTTTTCTCTGTTGTGGAAGGGAGAGATGGAGAGGATCATGATTGCAATTACTTTCAGGTTCTACTATTTTCCCTGGAAACGGTGAAGAGACCTCCTCATCTGCTACAGCCCTAGGCTCTAGGGATTGCTTTTGCAGCCAGTGTCCCTTCTGTAGGGACTCATACAGGTGATGAGCCAAGGCTGTGTTTTGCACGTTAAGTAGATTAAACGTCTTCAGCTAGAAACAGAGAAAAATGGCAGAGGTCCATTCTGGCAGGAGACTGTGCACAGCAGAAGTGACTGATCAGTTCTGATTTTCTTTGCAGCAGCAGTTGCTCCCGTTTCTCCTCCTACACCTGGTCACTACCATGTCCTCTACCGAGGGTGTGGAAAAACGCAGTTGGGCCGGCATGGGGAGACATACTGCCTAGTTGGTGGCTACGGGGCCTACGGGGATGTTCCTTTGGCCAAGCCAGCAAAGGTGGAAGCAGAGACGCCAGTCTCCAGACGTTGTCCCAAGAGAAAGCACAATCCGGAAAAGTCGGACAAAGACCTGGGTTGCTCCAGAACCAAAACCCAGCGATTGCAGCATTCAAGCAGCTCAGGAATACAAGGTGCTTTGATTCTAAAGCAGGGTGGCCCAACCTCTGGTCACATCCCCTCTGCAACAACCCCAGTGAACGAGTGTCCCATCTTTGCTTTTTCAAGGTCGGCAACAGGGAGTCCCCTCCTAAAGAAGGTTCTCTCTCATTGCCACCCTATGAAAGGCTGCCCCAAAGGTGGTTCCTTCCTGTGGGTCTGATCAGGCTAAGGGCAGAGTTGTCTCTTTCCTTCTCTGAGTCGGACCAAATCGTCTCAGTAACACCTCTTCGCACTGTTGACCATGTTTTTCAGAGGGGGCTGAGCTGAGCGTTCATCTCATCCTTTCATGGTGCAGGGAGAGAGGATTCTAATGATTTTTACGTCTAGGGGAGAGGGCAGTGGAATGATGACGTTGTCATCCTGTACTATGTCGCTTTTTTCATGAATTTGTTTTCCATTTCATGTTAAAATGGGCCCACCGTTCCCTCTCTGTGTGGTCATTCAGCAACCAAGTTTTGCACCTTTAACAGCTCTGTCATTGTCACTTGGAAATGTTTGAAATGGCATGAGCTTGTCATCACATTCCTATCAACTGTATATCGGGAGCCCCGACATGAACATGACCATTGAGCAGAACACCTCTCCAATACCCGTGTAACACTGGGTAGGCCCCTTAACCTCTTGGTTTTTTTAAGTCCTCAGTTGTAAAAATGTGAGGGTGCTATGAATTAATATTTGGGGCCGGACAAGGTCGAGAAGTGTGTCTTTGCTTTTATTCTTCCAAACTGGAATATCTTCCGTCTCTTCCCCGTGGGTCCAAATCTCACATGTCCTTCGGGCCCACTGCCAGGGAGCCTTCCCTGATTCCCCAGTCCACACAAAGCTCTGCCTCTTAGGGTCAGTGCCATACAAGCAAGCTGTCTCTTACGTTAACCTTGCGTCTCAAGCACATCTCAGAATGTGGGTCTCTCTTGCCCTCCTGGGGCCCCTGGGGCTGGGCCAGCCCACCGGCATTCCCGACGTGGACTGTCTACTAGACTAGGGCATGGGTGGGAGGGCCCAGATGTGAGGGGCCCGGCAGAGTACCCCTGCCTCCACCCTTCTCTCCTCTACAAGACTGCCCCTCCTCCTGAAGCCTGCCCCTCAAGACACAGTTTCCTCATATGACCTCGCTGGGTAGTGATGCGCTCACAGGCCTTCTCACAGTTACCTTGGCAGGGTAACTATGCAAACTTGCTGCCCTCAGAGAAACTTCCCTACCCTGGAGGGAACTTCTTTCCTTGGAGAAAGTTCTCCACCAGATACAAATCTCTTTGGTTGTCTGAGAGAGAATGTCTGACCATATCTTCTATATTTACTCAAACCTGTCCTCTGTTCCCTGGGAGGGCAGTGCAACAGGTACACCGAGTCCGGCCATCTGTACAAGAGGCATGGTGTACACACAACCTGCCCTGGCTGCCACATTTTCCTGTGGGGTTTGCCCACCACATACACCTAAGCACTTTCCCAGCTCTAAGTAGTACCAGGGACCAGGGACACCTTCAGAGACCCACAGTGCTCACTGCTGAGGAGAAGTGAAAGGTCATCCCAGGACAAGTGTGCAGGAAGTCTCTGATTTTTATAATTGTAGCCTTCCCATGGGGGCTAGAGGATGCTTCCATTCAGACCCTTTACTTATTGGCCTCTTAGCAAAAGACAAGTGCGTTTTTGTTGGCAAATGGTAAAAGGAGCAGTTTGAGGAAGAGGGCCACTCTTGAACCGCACCTGCCAACGCAGGCACATCTGTGCTGTCATGTAGGCGTCTCTATCGGTCCCCTCAGACACATCCCATCCTGAGTTGCTGAGTACTAGGGGAGAGGGTGGTGCCATATTGATGGGAAGACCAAAAGAACGAAGGGGGGTTGATGCAGTACTAATGAGACTGGAGGGCTGAGGAGATGGTGTCCCAGGAGGCTGGGTTCATGTGAGCCTAGAGCTGGGACCCAGAACCCGGTTCTGAGTCTCCTGCTCACTCTGCCTCAGGATTTGGCCTTGTTCTAATCTACATAAAAGTATCAGAGGGCTAGAGTTCAGTGTGGTTGAAACAGGCAGTATAAATTGGACCCAAGAGGGGTTGCCAAGGTGGGCTGGGTTCTTAACCAATATATATTGGATTATTTTTTTCAAAACTTGAAAGACATTTCCATGAAAGCCTCAGAAGTGACAGACTGCAAGAAAGGTTTTCTCTGTTGTGGAAGGGAGAGATGGAGAGGATCATGATTGCAATTACTTTCAGGTTCTACTATTTTCCCTGGAAACGGTGAAGAGACCTCCTCATCTGCTACAGCCCTAGGCTCTAGGGATTGCTTTTGCAGCCAGTGTCCCTTCTGTAGGGACTCATACAGGTGATGAGCCAAGGCTGTGTTTTGCACGTTAAGTAGATTAAACGTCTTCAGCTAGAAACAGAGAAAAATGGCAGAGGTCCATTCTGGCAGGAGACTGTGCACAGCAGAAGTGACTGATCAGTTCTGATTTTCTTTGCAGCAGCAGTTGCTCCCGTTTCTCCTCCTACACCTGGTCACTACCATGTCCTCTACCGAGGGTGTGGAAAAACGCAGTTGGGCCGGCATGGGGAGACATACTGCCTAGTTGGTGGCTACGGGGCCTACGGGGATGTTCCTTTGGCCAAGCCAGCAAAGGTGGAAGCAGAGACGCCAGTCTCCAGACGTTGTCCCAAGAGAAAGCACAATCCGGAAAAGTCGGACAAAGACCTGGGTTGCTCCAGAACCAAAACCCAGCGATTGCAGCATTCAAGCAGCTCAGGAATACAAGGTGCTTTGATTCTAAAGCAGGGTGGCCCAACCTCTGGTCACATCCCCTCTGCAACAACCCCAGTGAACGAGTGTCCCATCTTCGCTTTTTCATGGTCGGCAACAGGGAGTCCCCTCCTAAAGAAGGTTCTCTCTCATTGCCACCCTATGAAAGGCTGCCCCAAAGGTGGTTCCTTCCTGTGGGTCTGATCAGGCTAAGGGCAGAGTTGTCTCTTTCCTTCTCTGAGTCGGACCAAATCGTCTCAGTAACACCTCTTCGCACTGTTGACCATGTTTTTCAGAGGGGGCTGAGCTGAGCGTTCATCTCATCCTTTCATGGTGCAGGGAGAGAGGATTCTAATGATTTTTACGTCTAGGGGAGAGGGCAGTGGAATGATGACGTTGTCATCCTGTACTATGTCGCTTTTTTCATGAATTTGTTTTCCATTTCATGTTAAAATGGGCCCACCGTTCCCTCTCTGTGTGGTCATTCAGCAACCAAGTTTTGCACCTTTAACAGCTCTGTCATTGTCACTTGGAAATGTTTGAAATGGCATGAGCTTGTCATCACATTCCTATCAACTGTATATCGGGAGCCCCGACATGAACATAACCATTGAGCAGAACACCTCTCCAATACCCGTGTAACACTGGGTAGGCCCCTTAACCTCTTGGTTTTTTTAAGTCCTCAGTTGTAAAAATGTGAGGGTGCTATGAATTAATATTTGGGGCCGGACAAGGTCGAGAAGTGTGTCTTTGCTTTTATTCTTCCAAACTGGAATATCTTCCGTCTCTTCCCCGTGGGTCCAAATCTCACATGTCCTTCGGGCCCACTGCCATGGAGCCTTCCCTGATTCGCCAGTCCACACAAAGCTCTGCCTCTTAGGGTCAGTGCCATACAAGCAAGCTGTCTCTTACGTTAACCTTGCGTCTCAAGCACATCTCAGAATGTGGGTCTCTCTTGCCCTCCTGGGGCCCCTGGGGCTGGGCCAGCCCACCGGCATTCCCGACGTGGGCTGTCTACTAGACTAGGGCATGGGTGGGAGGGCCCAGATGTGAGGGGCCCGGCAGAGTACCCCTGCCTCCACCCTTCTCTCCTCTACAAGACTGCCCCTCCTCCTGAAGCCTGCCCCTCAAGACACAGTTTCCTCATATGACCTCGCTGGGTAGTGATGCGCTCACAGGCCTTCTCACAGTTACCTTGGCAGGGTAACTATGCAAACTTGCTGCCCTCAGAGAAACTTCCCTACCCTGGAGGGAACTTCTTTCCTTGGAGAAAGTTCTCCACCAGATACAAATCTCTTTGGTTGTCTGAGAGAGAATGTCTGACCATATCTTCTATATTTACTCAAACCTGTCCTCTGTTCCCTGGGAGGGCAGTGCAACAGGTACACCGAGTCCGGCCATCTGTACAAGAGGCATGGTGTACACACAACCTGCCCTGGCTGCCACATTTTCCTGTGGGGTTTGCCCACCACATACACCTAAGCACTTTCCCAGCTCTAAGTAGTACCAGGGACCAGGGACACCTTCAGAGACCCACAGTGCTCACTGCTGAGGAGAAGTGAAAGGTCATCCCAGGACAAGTGTGCAGGAAGTCTCTGATTTTTATAATTGTAGCCTTCCCATGGGGGCTAGAGGATGCTTCCATTCAGACCCTTTACTTATTGGCCTCTTAGCAAAAGACAAGTGCGTTTTTGTTGGCAAATGGTAAAAGGAGCAGTTTGAGGAAGAGGGCCACTCTTGAACCGCACCTGCCAACGCAGGCACATCTGTGCTGTCATGTAGGCGTCTCTATCGGTCCCCTCAGACACATCCCATCCTGAGTTGCTGAGTATAGGGGAGAGGGTGGTGCCATATTGATGGGAAGACCAAAAGAACGAAGGGGGGTTGATGCAGTACTAATGAGACTGGAGGGCTGAGGAGATGGTGTCCCAGGAGGCTGGGTTCATGTGAGCCTAGAGCTGGGACCCAGAACCCGGTTCTGAGTCTCCTGCTCACTCTGCCTCAGGATTTGGCCTTGTTCTAATCTACATAAAAGTATCAGAGGGCTAGAGTTCAGTGTGGTTGAAACAGGCAGTATAAATTGGACCCAAGAGGGGTTGCCAAGGTGGGCTGGGTTCTTAACCAATATATATTGGATTATTTTTTTCAAAACTTGAAAGACATTTCCATGAAAGCCTCAGAAGTGACAGACTGCAAGAAAGGTTTTCTCTGTTGTGGAAGGGAGAGATGGAGAGGATCATGATTGCAATTACTTTCAGGTTCTACTATTTTCCCTGGAAACGGTGAAGAGACCTCCTCATCTGCTACAGCCCTAGGCTCTAGGGATTGCTTTTGCAGCCAGTGTCCCTTCTGTAGGGACTCATACAGGTGATGAGCCAAGGCTGTGTTTTGCACGTTAAGTAGATTAAACGTCTTCAGCTAGAAACAGAGAAAAATGGCAGAGGTCCATTCTGGCAGGAGACTGTGCACAGCAGAAGTGACTGATCAGTTCTGATTTTCTTTGCAGCAGCAGTTGCTCCCGTTTCTCCTCCTACACCTGGTCACTACCATGTCCTCTACCGAGGGTGTGGAAAAACGCAGTTGGGCCGGCATGGGGAGACATACTGCCTAGTTGGTGGCTACGGGGCCTACGGGGATGTTCCTTTGGCCAAGCCAGCAAAGGTGGAAGCAGAGACGCCAGTCTCCAGACGTTGTCCCAAGAGAAAGCACAATCCGGAAAAGTCGGACAAAGACCTGGGTTGCTCCAGAACCAAAACCCAGCGATTGCAGCATTCAAGCAGCTCAGGAATACAAGGTGCTTTGATTCTAAAGCAGGGTGGCCCAACCTCTGGTCACATCCCCTCTGCAACAACCCCAGTGAACGAGTGTCCCATCTTTGCTTTTTCAAGGTCGGCAACAGGGAGTCCCCTCCTAAAGAAGGTTCTCTCTCATTGCCACCCTATGAAAGGCTGCCCCAAAGGTGGTTCCTTCCTGTGGGTCTGATCAGGCTAAGGGCAGAGTTGTCTCTTTCCTTCTCTGAGTCGGACCAAATCGTCTCAGTAACACCTCTTCGCACTGTTGACCATGTTTTTCAGAGGGGGCTGAGCTGAGCGTTCATCTCATCCTTTCATGGTGCAGGGAGAGAGGATTCTAATGATTTTTACGTCTAGGGGAGAGGGCAGTGGAATGATGACGTTGTCATCCTGTACTATGTCGCTTTTTTCATGAATTTGTTTTCCATTTCATGTTAAAATGGGCCCACCGTTCCCTCTCTGTGTGGTCATTCAGCAACCAAGTTTTGCACCTTTAACAGCTCTGTCATTGTCACTTGGAAATGTTTGAAATGGCATGAGCTTGTCATCACATTCCTATCAACTGTATATCGGGAGCCCCGACATGAACATACCATTGAGCAGAACACCTGTCCAATACCCGTGTAACACTGGGTAGGCCCCTTAACCTCTTGGTTTTTCTAAGTCCTCAGTTGTAAAAATGTGAGGGTGCTATGAATTAATATTTGGGGCCGGACAAGGTCGAGAAGTGTGTCTTTGCTTTTATTCTTCCAAACTGGAATATCTTCCGTCTCTTCCCCGTGGGTCCAAATCTCACATGTCCTTCGGGCCCACTGCCATGGAGCCTTCCCTGATTCGCCAGTCCACACAAAGCTCTGCCTCTTAGGGTCAGTGCCATACAAGCAAGCTGTCTCTTACGTTAACCTTGCGTCTCAAGCACATCTCAGAATGTGGGTCTCTCTTGCCCTCCTGGGGCCCCTGGGGCTGGGCCAGCCCACCGGCATTCCCGACGTGGGCTGTCTACTAGACTAGGGCATGGGTGGGAGGGCCCAGATGTGAGGGGCCCGGCAGAGTACCCCTGCCTCCACCCTTCTCTCCTCTACAAGACTGCCCCTCCTCCTGAAGCCTGCCCCTCAAGACACAGTTTCCTCATATGACCTCGCTGGGTAGTGATGCGCTCACAGGCCTTCTCACAGTTACCTTGGCAGGGTAACTATGCAAACTTGCTGCCCTCAGAGAAACTTCCCTACCCTGGAGGGAACTTCTTTCCTTGGAGAAAGTTCTCCACCAGATACAAATCTCTTTGGTTGTCTGAGAGAGAATGTCTGACCATATCTTCTATATTTACTCAAACCTGTCCTCTGTTCCCTGGGAGGGCAGTGCAACAGGTACACCGAGTCCGGCCATCTGTACAAGAGGCATGGTGTACACACAACCTGCCCTGGCTGCCACATTTTCCTGTGGGGTTTGCCCACCACATACACCTAAGCACTTTCCCAGCTCTAAGTAGTACCAGGGACCAGGGACACCTTCAGAGACCCACAGTGCTCACTGCTGAGGAGAAGTGAAAGGTCATCCCAGGACAAGTGTGCAGGAAGTCTCTGATTTTTATAATTGTAGCCTTCCCATGGGGGCTAGAGGATGCTTCCATTCAGACCCTTTACTTATTGGCCTCTTAGCAAAAGACAAGTGCGTTTTTGTTGGCAAATGGTAAAAGGAGCAGTTTGAGGAAGAGGGCCACTCTTGAACCGCACCTGCCAACGCAGGCACATCTGTGCTGTCATGTAGGCGTCTCTATCGGTCCCCTCAGACACATCCCATCCTGAGTTGCTGAGTATAGGGGAGAGGGTGGTGCCATATTGATGGGAAGACCAAAAGAACGAAGGGGGGTTGATGCAGTACTAATGAGACTGGAGGGCTGAGGAGATGGTGTCCCAGGAGGCTGGGTTCATGTGAGCCTAGAGCTGGGACCCAGAACCCGGTTCTGAGTCTCCTGCTCACTCTGCCTCAGGATTTGGCCTTGTTCTAATCTACATAAAAGTATCAGAGGGCTAGAGTTCAGTGTGGTTGAAACAGGCAGTATAAATTGGACCCAAGAGGGGTTGCCAAGGTGGGCTGGGTTCTTAACCAATATATATTGGATTATTTTTTTCAAAACTTGAAAGACATTTCCATGAAAGCCTCAGAAGTGACAGACTGCAAGAAAGGTTTTCTCTGTTGTGGAAGGGAGAGATGGAGAGGATCATGGTTGCAATTACTTTCGGGTTCTACTGTTTTCCCTGGAAACGATGAAGAGACTTCCTCATCTGCTGAAGCCGTAGGCTCTTTTGCAGCCTGTGTCCCTCCTTAAGGACTCATAGAGGTGATGGGCCATCGCTGTGTTTTGGACGTCAAGTAGATTAAACGTCTTCAGCTAGAAACTGGGAGAGACCTTAGAGAGGGAAGTTCTGGCAGAGACTGTGCACAGCAGAAGTGACTGATCAGTTCTGATTTTCTTTGCAGCAGCAGTTGCTCCCTTTTCTCCTCCTACACCTGGTCTCTACCATGTCCTCTATCGAGGGTGTGGAGAAAAGCAGTTGGGCCGGCATGTGGAGACATACTGCCTGGTTGGTGGTTACCGGGTCTACGGAGATGTACCTTTGGCCACGCCAGCAAATGTGGAAGCAGAGAAGCCAGTTGCCAGACGTGCTCCCAAGGGAAAGCACGCTCCAAAAAGGTCGGATTGCGACCTGCGTTTCTCCAGACCCACAGTCCGGCGATTGTAGCTTGGTGCCAGGAGGCGGACCCCTCAGAATCTTGCAGGTGAGCCATCCTGAAGAGAGTGCGACGGTTTAACTGCCTAAGCCAGCGAATGCCTCTTCCTGCAGTGACCCTGCCCCCCCCCAACTGCCCACTGCCACAGATTAGAACCTGTGTCATTTTGTCTGTGCCTTCCCCAGCCAGGAGCCTCTTTCTACACTAAATGTCCATAAGCCAGGAGCCTCAGAAACTGAGGTTTGTTTTGAGAGTCTGCCCTGAACATCCGAGGGCTAAAGCTGGCCTGGAAGAAAACCTGCTGTTCTTCTGCTCAGTCCTCAGGGGCCCCTTTGTGAGCTGAAGAAAGAAAAGTCTACACTCTTCGAGCCAAGGAGGATGCAGGAGCAGAGACAGGGTGCAGAGAAGCCTTAGCAGTCTACCACATGTGCTCCTGCCCTGAGCCTTTGTCAGCGGCCACCACCACAAACCAGGGGGGAGCTGGGATTTTTGAAATGGAAAGCAGCAATCTGTGGCTTCCCAAAGAGCCTCCTGCCTGGGGTGTCAGGAGGCAGGACAGAGAGACCCAGGAAGACCTGCTCCCTGAAACAAGAACAGGATGGAGAATCAAGCAGCACGCACCCTGCCCCGAGGTTCACATGCTCCCTTATTGCCAGCCCTTTCTGTCCCCAGTGGGGTCCCTTAATGCTCAATAAAATGTTTTTGTGTAACAGATTTTTAGGGTCGCCAGTGCTCAGACTTAGGTCACTACCCCTGCGCTAGGCACTCCTGCCATGCGGGAAAGGTTCCAAAGGTGGAACAGCTCCAGGGGGTGCCAGGGATCAGAGGAAAAACTTGAGAGGCTGGGGATGAAGGAGTTTGGGCACAGCCCCTAAAGCATCTCAGTGGTTGAGCTTCTGTGAGAAGGCACATCCCCAGTGTGTGTGTGTGTGTGTGTGTGTGTGTGTGCGCGCGCTGGTGGGAGGGGGTCCCTAGAGGAGGCAGCTGGGGGAGGGCCTGAGGCTGGAAATGGGGAATGGCGTGCGGCCTCTGAGCAAGTGCAGGCACTTAGCCCTTGAGGTTTCTGGGAAAGCTAGAGCCAAAAGGGCCACGAGATAAGGCAAGTGTAGCAGCAGAACCCAGGTGCCAGGTCTTCCTCAGAACCTATACTTCTCCACGAGGCCGGGCCTTCCACGCTGAAGTAGAAGGGATCCTGGCCAGAAGGTCAGCCAGCAGCTCTGGGAGGAAGGTTGCTGCGGTGGGGGCTCTGCTGCCATGGAAACGACTTCATTTCCTTCCACTCAAATAGCCTGCTGACTGACTTCCTGCTCTGTTGAGTAAAAGGGTCGCTGACTCTCCCCAGAAGGTTGTTCAGTTCACATCCCAGAAGTCCCTCTATTCAGGCCCTGGGGAGGTGTAGTGACTCCTGAGGGCGCTCTTTCCTGAGGCTGGGTGACAGAAGTGGGGGGGTTCCTGATAGTTCCCAGGTGCTGGTTGAAGTGCCCAGAGAATGGTCATGCAGGTTGGGGAGTCAAGTAGGTGGAGAGAGAAGGTCGGGGGCAGAGGGCCCCTTCCTGAATCCAGAGCTCACAACGTTACCCCCCCCCCATTTCCAGAAACTATCTCTTCCCCCACACCAGCCCCCATGGCCCAGTACCGGGAAACCGGGAGCCCAGAGCACTTGTGGCCACAGAGACACTCGCACGCAGCCCTCGGGGTGGGCGGGGCCGGCTGCAGGCAGATGGGGACGAGGTGTGCTCCCGGGAGGCCTCAGGCTGAAGGTGGCCCCAGCTTGGACAGGAAGGTTAGAGGTGGGGGGAGCAACCTAGGGCGCCCCCTCGGAGCAGTGGGAGTGGGAAGAGGGGCGGGGGCGGAGGAAACCCGCGATGGGAGGCGAGTGGGCTCTCAGCAGAGGCCAGGTTAGCCCGCGGGAGCTGCCTCTGAGCAGGCGGCGGGAGGGCAGTGCCTCCCTGTGGCTGCCGGGCTTCGCGGATCGCGGCTCTCCGCACACGGGTCGCAGGGTCCTGTGACGCTGTATCCCCTCCTTCACCCCGCCCCCCTCGCGAGGCCGCGCCGCTGGGTGGCCTGAGTCCACGGTCAGAACCCCATCGCCCGCCCCTCTCAGACCCGCCTCTGCCCGCCTGCCTGGCCCTGCGCAGCTTGCGGCCCGGGGAAGGTCCCCGCGCACTCAGCCAGCGGCCTCTGCTGTGTCTGCTGCTCCTGCTGGGTCTGCTGCTGCGGCTGGTAACCCGTGCAGACCACACCGGGCACCTCCAGCACCCCAAGTCCGCGGGAGCGCACGAGGGCCCTGATGCGGGACTTCCCGCTTGTGGAGGGGTGGCTGCAGTGTGTGCGGGCTGCTGGGGGCCGGTGGGGGCCTAGCCTGGCCCTGGGCAGAGGAGGAGGTCTGGAGCATGCAGAGCTAGTGGGGAGGCTCCCTCACACCACCGCTGGATGTCCTGTCCATCATCTACAGATGCCCTTCCCCTTCTCTGTCATCCCCTCCCTGGTGGGAACCCCTCAGCCCAGGCCGCAGCTGCTCCATAGTCTGTGTGACAGTGTGAGGTGGGGACACCCAGGCTGGCCCAGGCCTGGCAATGTGTCCTGCCTGATCTCAAGACCTAAGGAGCCCACCCATTTGCCTTGACCTCCCTCCAGCCACAACGAGATGCCCCTGGTCCTGAGGCAGTTTTACCACAGTGGGCTACAGGATGTTAATCTGCGCAATTTCAGCCATGGTCAGACCAGCTTGGACAGGCTGAACGATGGTCTCAGAGGTGCCCAGGTACCAAAGGGACACACAAGGTGCCACCATGGCTGCTGGGGAATGTGGGGCCCTTTGGGGGCCTCAGAGACCACAGGTTAGTCACATTGGAACTAAGTTACCACAGTGACCTAGAAAGTGCCATGCCATGGATGCTGGGGGCTACAGGGGTCACAGTGAGCCAGCCTGACGGGCATCCAAGTACCACAGAGAAAGCAACGCATTACATGTGACTTCTGGGCACAGTGAGTGCTGTGCCAGCTGAGCCCCAAGGAGTTCCAAAGCCCAAACTAAGCCCTGGCCTTCCCTCAGTTCTGGTCAGCCTACGTCCCATGCCAGACCCACGAACGGGATGCTGTGCGCCTCACCCTGGAGCAAATTCACCTCATCCGCCTCATGTGTGCTTCCTATTCTGAGCTGGAGCTTGTGACCTCAGTTAAAGGTAGAAGGGGGACTTCCCTGGTAATCCAGAGGTTAAGACTCCACGCTTCCACTGCAGGGGGCTCGGGTTTGATCCCTTGTGGGGGAACTTAGAGCCCTCATGCTGCGCGACACGGCCAAAAAAACAAACAAAAAAAGGTAAACAGACTGGTGGTGGTAGGTGTTAGGGACTTCAGTAAGCTTCCCCTGCCTCTGAAAATGATCATCTGACCTACCTGCCCTCAGCTCTCAACAATAGCCGGAAGTGGGCTTGCCTCATTGGTGTGGAGGACGGCCACTCACTGGACAGTAGCCTCTCCATCTTGCGTACCTTCTATGCGCTGGGTGTGCACTACGTGACACTCACCCACACCTGCAACGTGCCCTGGTAAACACAGTGCAGATGGTGAGGGCCCAGTGAGGCAGGGATCTGCCCAAGATCACGCTGGGGCCCAAAGCAAGTTTACCCCTGGGATCCGGCCCTGAACCTGGGTGGGGAGGGGAATGGAGGTTTGCAGAAGAAGACTGAATCCCCAGAAGGGCCCTGCTACTGCCAGGCACAGCCCAGTTTGGTTCCCTCCTCTTGCACCAGGTAGTTGCACGTGTAGACAGTTCGACAGAACCTCTTTCTAGGCTCTTGTAGCCAAGTCACAGCCACCAGTCAGACTGCCTCCTGGGCATCCTGCCGGACGCAGAGCTCAGCAAAGGGTATCCACCCCTTCTCCAGCAATGTCAGTCAGCTGACATGCTTTGGCGAGGTAAGGACCCGGGTTTCATACCCTGCCCCACATGAATGTACAGCCCCGCCTGTTCCCTACAGATAAATGCACACAAGGTAAATGCAGCCCTGATGCCCTCTCCCCATCCTGTCCCTGTAGAAGGTGGTGGCAGAAATGAACCGCCTGGGCATGATGGTGGACTTGTCCCATGTCTCGGATGCTGTGGCACGGCGAGCCCTAGAAGTGTCACAGGCACCTGTCATCTTCTCCAACTCAGCTGCCCAGGGTATGTGCAAGAACACTCGGAATGTTCCTGATGATATCCGGCAGCTTCTGGTGAGAGACTGCCCTGGCCCTCAAACCTAAAGTGAGAAATTCAAACCAGGAGCCCTTGAACCTGAGTCTCTTCTCCCTCAATTTCCTCAAACGCCAGGTTAAATATCTTCTGCCCCCAAAACCCACGGTACACAACCCCTGAACCCTTGAGCCCTAGGTGGGGGTCTAGGTGGTAAGATACTCCTCCAAACCCGGAAACCCAGGGCCAAGACACCACCCAGACCAGGGCTGCGGCTCCTCCATTCACACGAACCCAGAGAGGAGACGACTCTGACCTCAAAGCCGGGGCTGAACACCTTCCTCACAGGGGCCAAGAGAGTGAACAGGCAGGTGACTGTGCTGGGGGCCAAGCTGACGGTCCACCGGTTCGCCCCTGCAGAAGAAGAACGGTGGCATCGTGATGCTGTCTTTGTCCGTGCGGGTGCTGCAGTGCAACCCGTTAGCCAACGTGTCTACTGTGGCAAGTGAGCCTCACCCTGGGCTCTCTGAAAACTCTGATTTGGAGCTGAAGCTGGGTCTAAATTTAGGGAGGACTTCAGAAGAGCCCCAGTGGTTTGACCCACTTGTTGGCAATAGGTACATCTCCCAAAAACCCAATAATGGACAGTACACAGCACCTTGGTGCCATGTAGAACTGGAGCCACAAAATCAAAACTGCGATACCGATGGGTATCAGGGAGGCTGTCAGACACTGCTTTATGTCAGAAACAGAAATAAAATATCCACTATCAGAACTGTTTGACTTTTTTTCACATCTTTCTGACAAAATTCGTGAAGTTGTGAGTACCACAAGCGTCATTACACTTCTGTTCAAGATGTAATCTCTGGCTCACAATCACTGTTTAGCTTCTGTATACTGCAGTGTACATGAAGGTCTGTATTAGTCTGGTTGGGCTGTTATAGTGAAACACTATCGACTGAATGACTTAAACAGAAGAAATTTATTTTCTCATAGTTCTAGAGGGTGGAAGTCCAAGGTTAAGGTATTGAATACCATAAGAATTGGTTTGTGGTGAGAACAATCTTCCTGGCTTGCTGATGGCTGTCTTCTTGCGGTGTCCTCACATGGCCTTTCCTCTATGAGCAGAGGGAGAGAGATCTCTGGAATCTATTCCTCTTCTTATAAGGACACCATCAGTCCCTGTCAGATTATTACCCCACCCTTATGACTTCATTTAACTTCAGTTACCTCCCTAAAGGACCTATCTCCTATCTTCTACAGTAAAATTGAGAGGGGCTTCAACATATATTTTTTGTGGGGACACAATTCAGTCCATAACAACATCTTAAGATAGCTTTCTCTGATTTTCATCTCTCACTAATACCTTCCTCTTTGTCTAGGAATTATTCAAGTTTCCTTAATTAATTTTTTAAAAAAATTTCTTACATTATCCCTTCCCTTTAAATGCTCTCTTCACTTCTTAACTGGCATTTCTTGGAAATGAAGGCACCTTTCCTCACAATGTATTGATTACTCTCCCCACTGTAACACAGCGTCTTCTCCCATGACTTTCCTGAAATGGTTCCATTTTTTTCATAAAAGTTTAGTCATCAAATCACATGTTTTATTTTCAGTTCCTATAGGATTTTCCCTTTGGGAAACAACTGACTCCTTTAAATGGTGCTTCTTTTAAAACTACCTTCCTTTATGTTTTATAGCAATCTTATGATTTCTGTTGACATACCACCTAGCTTCTTTCTGATCATTCTTTTTATTTTTTTTTTTCAGTTGTTTCTCTCCTCACTCCTTAGCGCTAGATACTACATACAGTTGGTTTTCTTCTCATCTCTTATATACTCTCTCTATTACTCCAGCAGCTTTGTTTACCATTAAATATATTATCTGCCAGGCACCTTCCATATGTTACCAACATCTCTCCCTCTGTCTTTGTCATTTCAGTCTTCGCTATGCTCTCTGAGCTCTCACAGGGAGATCTATTTAACACAGGAATCTCAGTGGAAAATACTAGTAAGTTATTTCTCTACTAAGTAAAGCCCTTACAGATCACATGGTCCTGATCCATCTTGCAGCCACATCATCTGGACTATGTGACCTCCGATGTCACAATAGCAGAGGACCAGACCAGAGGGACATTGGCTCCTAATGACCTCAGCTCAGAAGTGATACACTTTATTCTGCTTCTTTGCCACTGGCCACAACTAATCAAAGGAAAAGAGTCTAACTACAAAGGAGGATGAAAACTGTAGATAAGCACATAGGATATTTGATGAGCACTATCTCGAGGTGACATCACCTCCCATCAAACTTTTACTTCACAGAGAAAACACAGACTATAAAGCAAAAACACCCCTAAATAACTTTTTCTCTTTACATACAAGGATAGCTTTTCTACATAGTTCACCTATTCTCACTTCCTCAGTAACTTCCATTCATTTTCCCATCTCATTGGTATTGTTAAGGTTTTCCTCTTTAGCAATTTTATTTTGGCCCCCTCCCATTAGAAAGCTGCCCCCTTCCCATTAAAAATTACTCTTGCTTGATGCCAAGTAATTCTCTAGCTACCTTTCCTCTCCTCCTAATTTCACAGTACAGTTTATCAAAAATTTGTATTTATTCTCACTGTCTGTATTTTCTTATCTTTATGTACCTCGTGACTCACACAATTTTGCTATTTTCTTCTTACTTATCTGCACTGGAATTGCATTCACTGACATTTAATTTGTGATTAAATTGAATGAATATTGTTTGGTCATTATATCACCTTTCAGCAATATTTGATTTTGTTGATCAAGTTTGTCATCTCAGAAAAATCTTTCACCTTAACAACAGTAGCATCTTAATTTGCTACTTCTTCCTCCTGCCTCTGGACATTCTTATCTCTTTCACTGGGCACTCTCACTTTGCCCTCTCCCAAGAGATGTGTATTTCTCAGAAGCTCTCTTCTGCCCTTGATAGATGGTCTCATCTACTCTTGTGATTCCAGCCACCATATATATCACAGATCTTGACCTAAAACGTACATATCTCTCTCCTGAGTCTCTTACAAACCTAACTAATTGCAAAGTGAAAAACTCTGCCCAAATATAACATGGACACTTAAAATTAATTATGTGATATTACTGAACGATTAATTTTACCTTCAATACTTACTTCCACTATTCATCTCTCTACATCATTTATACCACCACTATTTGTACAGTTGCCCAAGTTGGATACTGAGGAAACACTGAAGACTCTGGACTCTGACAACCCTCAGAATGGGAGAAAATATTTGCAAACGAAGCAACTGACAAGGGATTAATTTCCAAAATATATAAACATAAATAAATTTGTAAAATATATAAGCGACTCATGCAGATCAATATCAAAAAAACACAACCCAGTGAAAAAATGGATGGAAGACCTAAATAGACATTTCTCCAAAGATGGTCAACAAGCACATGAAAAGATGCTCAACATCACTAATTATGAGAGAAATGCAAATCAAAACTACAAGGAGGTATCACCTCACACTGGTCAGAATGGTCATCATCAAAAAATCTACAAACAATAAATGCTGGAGAGGATGTGGAGAAAACGGAACCCTCCTACACTGTTGATGGGGATGTAAATTGGTGCAGCCACTATGGAGTACAGTATGGAGGCTCCTTAGAAAACTAAACATAGAACTACCATGTGACTCAGCAATCCCACTTCTGGGCATATACCTGGAGAAAAGCATAATTCAAAAAGATGCTTGCACCCTAATATTCATTGCAGCACTATTTACACTAGCCAGGATATTGAAGCAACCTAAATGTCCATCAACAGAGAAATGAATAAAGAGAATGTGGTACATATATACAATGGAATATTACTCAGCCATAATAAGGAATGAAATAGTGCCATTTGCAGAGACATGGATGGACTTAGAGACTGTCATACAGAGTGAAGTAAGTCAGAAAGAGAAAAACAAATATCGTATAATATCACTTATATGTGGAATCTAGAAAAATGGTACAGATGAACTTATTCGCAAAGCAGAAATAGAGACACAGATGTAGAGAACAAACACATGGATACCAAGGGGGGGAAGGGGGGGATGAATTAGGAGATTTGGATTGACATATACACCACTATGTATAAAATAGATAACTAATGAGAAACTATGGTATAGCACAGGGAACTCTACTCAATGCTCTCTGGTGACCTAAATGGGTAGAAATATAAAAAAGAGGGAATATATGTATAGGTATAACTGGTTCACTTTGCTGTACAGCAGAAACTAACACAACATTGTAAAGCAACTATACTTTAATAAAAATTAATTTAAAAAAATAATAAAACTCTGGACTCTGTATAATCATCCCTCACCTTCACAATTAATTCAGTAACCAAGTACTGTCTAACCTAAATTCCTACTGTCTCTCAATATTGTATACTATTATGCAAGTCTCTTGCCACTACTTGGTCTGAGCTACATTTTCTCTTATTTATGGAACATAAAAAGTCTCTTAACTTTTAACAGAATAAATCTTTTAACAGAATAAATATTCACTGAGTACCTACAACACTGGTAAATAAGGACATTGTTCACATGCAGTTTACAATGTAATAGGGGAAATGAACTCTAAAATATAACTATACCTCTCACAGGTAACTGGACAGCCAAGTTTTATAAGAACACATAGAAAGGGAATTTAATCTCTAACGGAAGTCATGAAAAGCCAGAGAGTCAATGTTTATTCTGAAACTTATATGATGAGAGTGCATTAACCAAGGATTGAATGAGTAAAGAATGATAAAAATTGATGACATAACCTGGAGAAAGTTCAGCATTAAGAGAAGTCTAACCCTGAAATCTATTGAGTATTGCTGAAAATTTATGGAAGAAGGAGATGCTAAGTAAGGATAGAGAAACCAGATAAGGGTGGACTAGTAGGCAAGAGCACAGTGCTTGAAGCCTTTTCCCCAAAATTAAAGAGAAGCTATCAAAGAGCTCTAAGCCGTTGAATGAAATTTAGGTTGCAATGCAGAGAATAAACAAGACAGAAATAATACTGGAGTCAGGGAAAAAGTGAACTGGGATGTTACATCCGAGTAAGAAATGTAAAAGATATGACAATGGACATAGAGAACAATGGACGTGTGTGTGTGTGTATTTATATTTATACATATATATTTTTATACATATATAGTATAATTATGACAACTCTTAGGGATTGTTCCAATCAGAGTTTAAGGGAGGGGAGAAGAGTAAAGAATGACTCTCAGTTTCTTGCTTGGTTAATTGGGGTTAAAACAGTTTGCAATAAAAAAAAATTAGCTTAAGTCATTTAATCATTTTAAATGCATTCTGAATCCTATACAAATAAGTTTGAGAAATTTCAGAAAATTGTGTTTCCTTAAGTTTTGCATAGCTTTTGTTATGCCATGTGAATTCCCTTCTTTTTCATATGATTAAAGAAAAGTTATGAAAAAAATAAGAGAGAAATGAGAGAAAATAAGATCTTATGAAAAAGTATGAATAATATTTATCTGTATTTGTGCTTACTGTAATTTCTTATTGTTTATCTCTCCATATACATATTCTGAGATATCTTTTCAGACCTGCTGAATCAATCTGTGAGGATTAAGTTTAACTAATCACTCAGACGAACCTAAAATTGGTTCACCTACAGGAATAACCAACATAAGAGAGCAGTCATGGTAGTCTCAAAATTAGAGAAGACTTCCTAATTATTCCCATTATGTCAAAGAGAGAATATGAGTAGGTACTTCAAGTATCCAAACTTCCTATGATTAGATTCTGCAAAAGCATTTTAAATAGAAAAAATGCATAGAAGAAAGGTTAAGACAAAACTTCCCCAGGATAAAATGGATCCCATATTTTCACCAGATGCCTTTACTTAGGAAAAACAAATGTTAAAGAATTGTAACACTATCCAACCTGGCAAACAAAATACAGAAATTTTCACCACTAAGCCTGAGCTCAGTACAACTCTGATTTACTGTTTTTTCAAGCTTTACACAGAAGTCTCTAATTTTAAAATATTTATAAGTAACCCATTTTGTAGGAAAACACCTATCTTTCATCATAAGAATTATGACACTTTATACTTTTATTCCAGCCTAACTTTTATACTTTATTTTCTACCATTTGGCAACTTATACCTTATGCTTTAGTCAAAAAAAACTCATTTACAATCACTTGAATATACTGTATTGGTTCTCAAGTCCAGGATGTTCCTTCGCCTGGTATGCCCCTGACCTTCTCTCCATGTGGAAAATTCCTACTGACATTCAAAACCTAATTCCAAGACCCCCTCATTGTTGGCATCCTCTTCAATATCCCCTAGCAGGATTATTGACTCCAAGTTCTGTTTTACAAAGTTACATTTTTATGATCTATTTATTTAATAGCCTATCCCTATTCGATTGTAATGAGTTGTTCATGCATCTCTCACACTCTCTTTCGAGTTCCTCTGGTCTTTATTTTTTCTTTTATCTCTTACCCATAAGCACAGTGCTTGCCCCATAGTACGTGCTCAACGTGTTGGCTGAGTGAAAAAAGACACCTTTTAGCTCTAATCATTTGTGAAATTTCATTTAAAATGACATCAGATTACCCTTTCTTTCCTAACTTAATTTCCAGTACTATAGAATGTACACTGAGAATACCGTCAGTGGTCTAGAGAAACAGTGTTCTCAGTGGACTTCATGCCTCTAGTCAGCCCCCTTATAACTTTCTCTGGCATACAACTGCCAGACATGTTCTTAAAAAAAAAAAAAAAACAGATGTACCAACCCCTCACCTATTGGAAAACTTCCAGAAGCTCTCCATTCCTTATTGTATCTTTTCTAGTTGATTTTTTAAATACCTCTGTCTTAATCTATTCAGAACTGCCTTTTCTACCTTTGGCTTTCATTTTCAATTTCATTCATATCATTATCTGCACTTACCCATAGAACCTAAGCATATTTCAGTTTCTTATGCAAGTTTCCTCACTAGAGGTCAAAGGGGCAAGGACTATTGTGATAAAATATTAAATAAATAGATGATAGGACTTTGTTCTATTGGTCTGGGAAAATTACTACCTGAAACAAAATAATTCTGGGAACTGAAGGGATCAGACCAGTCAGCTTTGTTTACTTCAGACTCAAATCAATGTCTTGTCTTAACCTGAGCTCTGGTTACATTTAGAAAAAAGTACTGTAAAGACAGTGAATGAGCAAAGCCACTATCTGAGACGTGTCTGGGTCCTTAGTATAGTAACTGGGGGAATGGTAAGCATTGGTCAATGTTTGCTGATTGATGACTCAATAGATCTGGTTAAGCCTCACCGTCAGAATTCCAGATTTTTTAACAAGCTTCTCAGTCTCTTCATCCCAAAGAAGAAACTAAAGAAAACCAGATGACAAGAATTTCAAATTGTAAAATATCCTGGTTGTCAAATTTAAATAGGGATATCCTGTGCAATGGAGAGGCTGGCTGGTGCCAATTTCACATTTTGTTCTCTAGTGTCTGGGCGAAGCCTGCTCTGCCAGTGAGCTGACAGGTCGAGAGCACTCCAGCTTCCACAGACACCTGAGAACCTTCTGTTTTTCATGGTGTTCCTGCCTTACCTAAGGGAAGGACTATATTCACAATGAAAAGAGTTATGCTTAATCACCAGTAGAGAGATTCTTCCACTTTCTGGGTGCCCACGTTAAGAGTCTGGTATAGTTAACACTCCCTCTAACATAGATCATGTATAGAAATGAGAAAACTATCACCTAATATGGCCAGAGAGATTAAGGGAGTTGACCCAGCTGACCCCAGGAGACACCTCTAATTCAAAACCTAAACCATTAACATAGTGATTGTGATCAAGGAGACTTACAGCACATAAGAGATTCAAAAAGCATATTAATCCACCTCCGGCAACACTGCCAGTTTAAAAGAATGATTAACCTTCTCTCCCACTTGATTCAACCTGGCTATGTATTATACCACTCAAATGCCAGCAGACTCTATGCTTATGGCTTCCATTACGTAGCACTTAGTATACACGAAAACTTTCTTCAAGAAGTAATTACTTTTGAAACCATAAACATTTCAGTTGGGAAAAGAGATAAAGAAAGGAGGTGCAAGTAAAGGGAACAAGGAAAAAATAAGAAAATACCCTCAAATATAAACATGTTGATTCAAAAAATAATTGAAAGGGGACTTAAACGATACTAGGTGAGCATTTATTCTGTTTCTGCTTTAAATAAGGCATTCTGTTCTATTTGTTAGGTGTTGTACTTGTTTATTATCTAATGTCTGTTAAAAACCTCTTGAAAGAGATGTATTCATTCTGGTATCCTAAGCACGTATCTGGATGAACAGCACAAGCAATGGGAAGCCATGGGGCATAATGGACCTTGCAAAGGCTCTGGAATCCATCTCTTACTTACGGCCTTTGAGACTCAGGCTCCTCCTCTATGTAATGTTCCTAAAACTTAGTGGAGATAGAACACTAGGGACACAGAAGGTCAAAGTAGGTATTTACTACTACTTTTCAAATATCTTCCTTTAGGAAAACAAATATGTTTTATTTGCAATGACACTTTCTTGTGAATTTTATTCTTCTAAAGAAGAATATTTTTAGTGAACAATTTACTCGTTTGCCTCCCTGTGCTACGTTATTGACAATACTCAAATAAGGGTGGTTTTCTCTCAAGCAGTTACCTCCATGTGATTTGTACTTCAGACCTTCCTAAAAGCATGTTTTCCTGCTCTTTCTTTCCACCCCATTCCAACTCTACTTAAAATATTGTGATCCTCTATTAAAATGCGAGGAACCCTGGGAAAATAAGGAGAAGCAAAATGTGTGTCACTGCCAGCTCTGGTATTCATATATCAGGCTAAATTATAACTGATGAAGACAGAAATGGGACCCATATCTGTCTGACTTCAGAAATCAAAAGTGTAGCTACTACAAGCTGATGAATTGGAACTCAGATCAAGGCCTAGAGTGGAGAGGAATCCTCTGATCAGAAGGAGAAAGTAAACAAAGGGCAGCGTTTAATTATTTAATAATAAGTAAGAGAATGACTATGGTGTTTTTACAGAACAGGATATAATATTGAAATAAAATCCCCCAAAGTGACACAGAAACATAATGCAATCCTCTTAAGCTACAACCCTTCCTAAACCAAACCATACCATTCTCTTCACACAGCCTGGAAAGTCAAAAGAAAGGGGATACTGATCTGCATCACACTGGCATTAGAAGCAGATCTAGTTTTAATGAAGTTTTATTTCATGGACTAAAGTTTCCCCAAAGAAAGGGTAAGCTTTTTTTCTCAAGAAACATCACTGTGTAATAATCAAGGAGACAGGGATGGTGGTATTAATTGTTCTAAGTACAGGGATTTGTTTTGCAGAAAGAAGTACCAATCAGAAAGAGAACTGACCAATAATTACTTAACAAAACTGCTTCAGAAGTAGATTTCTAAATCTACTTTTAGACTAATTGATAGTTAGAAAAATATTACTAAGTTTATTCATTTAGAGGAAATCTGTGCAAGCCTCTGAAACCAAGAGGTGTTGTATCAAAAGAGATAAGGTCACTAGACACTTATGTAAGAGCTACTTCTTCCTCAAATGGCCACCATATAGTCATGTCTGACTATTACATTATCAAGAAGTAACAATGCATCTTTAGGAAACTAGTATGAAAGAAAAACAAATAAAATTTTTTGCAGGTGACTCTTTGATCTCATAGGTGTTTGTTAATTTTCCAAAGTTGGGACTGGATCCTGCCTTTAGAAAATGCTCCTTGAAATATCGCACTGAAAATCTTCTCTTTTACTCCTTATTGTAAACACTGTATATGTTTTTAAGAAGACCAATAAAAAATAAATAAAAATAAAATAAATAAAAATAAATAAAATTTATTTTATTTATAAAAATAAATAAAATAAATAAAAATATTATTTTTCTAGTAGTGAAATTGTGGAGAATACAACTTGCATTTTTACTGTATTCCCACAAAAAGAGGAAGTTCTTTTCCACAAAGACTCTCATCAGTGTGAACTCTGGGAGAGAAGTATTTGTAGTTGTCTCATGCTTTGTGGTGAGAGACTCGCACTTTTTCCCCTGTCTCTGTTGTGGGAAACAGGGCACACTTTGGGCTGAGAATTCATGCTGTGGTAGGAAAAAAAAGAAATTAAAAGTACCCTCGTTAACACTGCTCTTTAACAAGTTCAGCGAATGGGCTTCAGCCATTCTAAACAGCAGCAATTAAAAAATACTTTAAATTTCATACATTTCTTCCAGTAGGATGATAAGCTGAGGTATGTTAACTTTAATTTTATGGTTTGGGTGAATATAGAGTTCGATTACTCCCTGTCAAAGCAGAAATCAACCTCTTACAGGGAATAAATGCTAATTTAGAAAAACAGAGTAAGTACGTTATATTAAGTATATTTGTTTCTTTCCTGTGCACTTTGGCTGCACAAGCTCTAACCAGTTTCCGGAGCGACCATCAGTGCTCCCTAAGAATGCCAATGCAGTGTTCTGTCCAGTCAGTGGGGTGCAGAGACCAGTCAGAATGCTGATGCTTTCCACAAAGGAGTTGGGACTAGGGAGGCAAATGCAATCAGGGAATTATATCTGTCTTGTGTGCCTGCTACAAAACAGTGTCCTCTCAAGACTACTCTATCCTTTCTTTGCTTTATACATGTATGTGTAAGTTTGTATATGTAAGCTTTACAAGTCTGTAATAAGAGAAAACTGAAAAGGCCCAGGAAAAAGACAAAACTGCTTCAACAAAGAAAGGTCTATCTGTTCCAGTTGAAGAAGTTATAGAGTTAATAACAGGAAATATCCATCCCCTGAAACTGTATGAAACATGGATGCTTCCAAAATTTACTCAAGGTCTCACTGACCAGGCTATAAGTAATTTTAATTATTATTTCTTATGATTATGGTAGAATGGTAACAACTATTAAATCATATTCCCATAAAAAAGAATGGTGGATATAGTCAAGTGATTGGAACCATACTATAGTCACAGTAAAGCATGCAGTATTCATATATTTCCTATTTCAAAACTTGTATTGTGTTATTCCTCCTTCTCCTCTTTTAGCTTCCTCTTACAGAAGAGAGAGTGTAAAAGTTTCCCCCAGATTAAATTAATAGCTCCCTCATTATGCACTGGGAGAAGAACTAAGCTTTAAGGAAAGTGCTACTGACTGCCATCATGGATTTCACTGTAAATGGCATCAATTTATTTCAGAGTGACAGTGTGCATGTCCATGATAGTGTATGGGTTCTACCATTTTAGCTTCTTCCACATTTTGTATATTTTGAAAAGACTCCTTTCTCTTGATTATTGGCATGGGTTTTTAATCTTAAACTATAGTAAAATGTAATTGGAATGTTTAGGAATAGGAGGGAAATTGTGTTACTTTAAAGTCCTGTTTAAACAAAATTAATCCAACAGAAATTCATTATTCATATCTTAGTATTCATCCCTTTTATGACCTTCAGGAAAGAATATGAGTTTTTAACATAGAAAAAGACATGAAAGATTTACATTTTTCTCCCTCAGAATGGGAGAACATATTTGCAAATGAAGCAACTGACAAAGGATTAATCTCCAAAATTGACAAGCAGCACATGCAGCTCAATAACAAAAAAACAAACAATCCAATCCAAAAATGGGCAGAAGACCTAAATAGACATTTCTCCAAAGAAGATATAGAGTGCCAACAAACACATGAAAGAATACTCAACATCATTAATCATTAAGGAAATGCAAATCAAAACTACAATGAGATATCATCTCACACCAGTCAGAATGGCCATCATGAAAAAATCTAGAAACAATAAATGCTGGAGAGGGTGTGGAGAAAAGGGAACACTCTTTCACTGCTGTTGGGAATGTGAATTGGTACAGCCACTATGGAGAACAGTATGGAGGTTCCTTAAAAAACTACAAATAGAACTGCCATATGACCCAGCAATCCCACTACTGGGCATATACCCTGAGAAAACCATAATTCAGAAAGCGTCATGTACCAAAATGTTCATTGCAGCTCTATTTACAATAGCCCGGAGATGGAAACAACCTAAGTGCCCATCATCGGATGAATGGATAAAGAAGATGTGGCACATATATACAATGGAATATTACTCAGCCATAAAAAGAAACAAAATTGAGTTATTTGTAGTGAGGTGGATGGACCTAGAGTTTGTCATACAGAGTGAAGTAAGTCAGAAAGAGAAAGACAAGTACCATATGCTAACACATATATATGGAATCTAAGAAAAAAAAATGTCATGAAGAACCTAGGGATAAGACAGGAATAGACACAGACCTACTAGAGAATGGACTTGAGGATATGGGGAGGGGGAAGGGTAAGCTGTGACAAAGTGAGAGAGTGGCATGGACATATATACGTAAAATATATAGCTAGTGGGAAGCAGCTGAATAGCACAGGGAGATCAGCTTGGTGCTTTGTGACCACCTAGAGGGGTGGGATAGGGAGGGTGGGAGGGCGGGAGACGCGAGAGGGAAGAGATATGGGAACATATGTATATGTATAACTGATTCACTTTGGTATAAAGCAGAAACTAACACACCATTGTAAAGCAATTATACTCCAATAAAGATGTAAAAAAAAAAAGAAATGAAAGATTTACATTTGATGATCTTTTGTTATTACACGTATCTCCTATTCTACCTTGCAAATATTTTCTTCATTAAGTCTTTAATTAAGTATTTTTGTTACCAGGCCTGTTTGGGGAAACTCACTTTCATTGAGTCCTTTGTAATTTTGAAGATTTTATTTCAAAGTTTCAGTCAAGAAAATTTATTATTCCTCCCAAGGAATGACTTACCAAGGAGGCAACAAGGGAGCTGTGCTCCTGGACTGGGAGCGGTGTTTGGTCACTGGCATTGTTTAGAATTGCTGGTGCGTGAGGATAATAACAAGCAAACTGGATTTTGGTCAATTTCATTATTGTTCTTAGGTTCTCTGCAAACAATGCCCTTGCTTACTGCTTATCTCTACGGTGGAGCGCTTCTACTCCACCTCCCACCACTTTGGTATGCTACTGAGCTCAAGTTCTTCTTTCTGGAGTTGAAGACTGACTAAAATGGTATTAGAGAAGGAGAATTTTATGATCTAAACTGGGTGTCCACAAACTATGGCATGCAGGCCAAATCTGGCCTTATGCCTATTTTTATAAGTTTAGTTTATTACTTTTATTTAATGTATTCTCTTTGAGTACTTTTGTCCTACAACCATAGAGTTGGATAAACACTATATACCCTCAAAGCCTAAACTATTTACTATCAGGCCTTTTACAAACAATGTTCCCTGACCCTTGATCAAGAATCAAAGCATTACTTGCTTTGTGGACATGTAAGCAAGACAGTTATTTCACATCCATATTATAGGTCAGTAATTTAACAAGTATCTTTGTTAAATGTTTACCATTGACCAACATTATATTTACCTTTTAATTTTTCTCTGTTTTGTAGCTCCTGCTATGTGAATATTTGTTAGCAATGACTGATGTGGAAACTACATATGCAGATTTTATTGCTTCAGAAAGAACGGGTAGAAGAAATGCAATACATGATATCCTGGTTTCCTCTGCAAGTGGTAACAGCAATGAATTAGCCTTGAAATTAGCAGGTCTTGATATCAACAGGACAGGTGAGTCGTTTGACATCCATCTCTATGAACATGAAATGATTTGCAGCACTTTGCTAAGTAGGATTAAACCATGAAAAAACACCTTTGAAAGTAACTGAATAGAAAGTTATAAACAGTCTAAGGCAAGATAAAAGGCAGGTACTAATCTCTTAATCACTCCCACTCTGTTTTCAATGACTGCACCTTACAGGGTTTCCCACTCAAATGCAGAATCCTTAATCTGATTTTACTAATGCAATCAATAAAACACGAGTTTTTTTTTTTTTTTTTTTTTTTTTTTTGCGGTTCGCGGGCCTTTCACTGTTGTGGCCTCTCCCGTTGCAGAGCACAGGCTCTGGACGCGCAGGCTCAGCGGCCATGGCTCACAGGCCCAGCCACTCCACGGCATGTGGGATCTTCCCGGACCGGGGCACGAACCCGTGTCCCCTGCATCGGCAGGCGGACTCTCAACCACTGCGCCACCAGGGAAGCCCTGTTTTTTTTTTTTTTAATCCTAATCTCTATAAAAGCTCTGAAATATCTTACGTAGAACATTTAACAAAGTTGGAGCTCCTGCCTTTGACAGTTTGGCCACCTGTAACATGTAATAGCATTAGATATTTAACGAGATTCACAGATGAGTCTGACGGATCTCGATTCCAAGAACCATTTCAAAATAAAAGGGTCTCCAGGACCATTGTTATTGAGAATGGAAGTAAAATAGTCTATTACATAAATAAGTCTTAGGTAAGAAGTTCTTTTAGTTTTCCTTTCATGATAGACTGAGTTTGAAAATTTTGTCTTACTATTGGGCCTCGAACTCCTACCTACCAAATTTAACTTTACCAATGAAAAAGTAAAATAAGTTTGACATGTCAAAGTACTTCTGAAACCCCTGATGGCTCTTCCATCCATAGCTTTTGCAAATATCAAAGCTGAATGTATTTCCCTGAAAAACACTTGTGCAAAAAATAATCTTTAAAAGTAAAAAGGAGTTCACAATTAAGGAACCACAGTGTTATATATGTGAAAAACACTGGTCAGTTTCTGACTCATGGTAACAGCTTGATAATTCTTTGCTATTAGAATTTTCATGGCAAAGCCTTCCAGTTATTGGAAAACTGAGTCAGAGTGTGTGTGTGTGTGTGTGTGTATATATATATATATATATATATATATATATATATAAATGAAATAGCTCAGCAACATTACCTTAAAATACCTACTGACAGAACTTTATTCAATGACTACAGGTCAGCAGGTCATAGATTGGTCTTTTAAAACTCAGGTTGAAAATAAAACTTTAATAATCACTCCCATGGAGTATATAGACTGATGTATATGTTAGGTTTCATTGTTTCTCTGTTACTACAAGGAGTTAATTTTCAAAATAGCTCTGAGAAAGGCTATAGGGAATTATTCCAATTTGGCGGCATGAAGTAAGTAAATATAATTTTTCTGCAATCTTTGAGAATTTACTAATCTTTTTCATAAAATTTGTGTTTTATATGAATACTCTATTTTAAATAATGTGTATTAATTTTAGTCACTCTTACTATGAGGACATTTTTATTCATAGTGTAGTTTAATTTCTTCTTTTTTTTGTTTTCACTGAAATTAAGACCCATTAATCTCAAGACCTTTCTTATACAAGAGACTATAGTCTCTTAACATAGTCTATTAGACTACGTTAAAATTTAAATAGGTTGACATGTTATATTAATAAATAATTTTATATTTGATATTAATATGTTGTAATTAAATAATTTAAAATAACTCAAATATCTTTATGCTTTCAGATGTATTCTTTTTCAAATATTTCTACATGTTAATTGCAATTCTGTAGGTCCTGAAAGAATTTTCTGTTTCTCTTCAAATCACAGAATCCAGAATAAGGCAAAGTATAAACAGCACTGACTTTATTTATGACCATTAATTAGTCTATATAACTGAATAGTTATTTCTCAAATAACCTTGAGATAGCACTAGTTTTATCTGTGATAATTTTTGGCCAAAATAGTCATGGCCCTGCTGACAGTTTGCTGGCCCATTCTCTCTCTGAAAGAACCAGTCCAAATGCAAGGTTCTATCTTTGTCTTCTCTCACTCCGACCTTGGGCCTAGTATGATTGGCACTTAATAAATAAAATCTATAATTAAAATTAATACAGGGAGATCACCTCATGTAAACAATGTAAATGTATTAAACAAAAACAGAAGAAATCTTTTTCAACCAGTGTGAGTGCACTGAGTATATTCAATAAAAACAATCAAGCAATCAAAAATAATAATACACAATTTCCATGTCTCTTGTACCTCAGTGTAGAAAATTTGTATAGGGACTTATTTCTGATGGTCAACCATTTTTCGAAATAGTTCCAGTCTGTGCACTGGAATTCTCACACAGCCCATAGGTTCTCCAGATCCTCTGATGCGTCTGGTAATCTAAAGAGATTAATGGTATTCTCTGTAGAAAGCCCTCAACTTGCTCTGGAACTTGAGGTCAGGCTATAGTAAGGTTGTGTAAGCAAATGCTGTCTTTTTAATCTGAGTATTACATATTCACTCTGGAGTAAACCATTAGGTAATTCCTAAAGAGTTAGGAATTTTGGTAACATTTACCAAAGAACATTTACCTTGATTCTTTTGTGTCCTTTTTTTTTTCCGCTAAATGACCTTATTTATTTATTTATTTATTAAATAACACATCCATTCTGCCTTGTTGTCTTTGCAAAATAGGTCATATCCTCTTGTGAGTCCTTTCAGATTTGAATTGCTTATCTATGTGTGCTCTTAGTTTTATGATCTTGGGTCAATTCTAGTGCTGTTTAGTTCACAAAATATTTATGTGTCACATCCTAATGCTTGGCTTCTAAGAAAAATCAGTGAAAAAGATGAATGGAGTACTTGACTTTATAGTACTTAGGGTCTAGAGAGAAACAGACAAGGAAACAAAAAATAAAACACACTGTGATAAAAGCTGTTGGGGATAACAGGATTTCATGGGAGCACGTCACCCAGTAGAAATCTGGAGGCTCAGCAATATCTTGTTAGAGAAAGTAGAAGTCTAATTTGAAGTCTGAAGGATCAAATGAACCCTGAGGTGGGGTGAAAGGGGAGTGACTCATTGGAGGGTAGAGCAGCCTGGTTATAAAGTGAAGGGTACAGTAGATGATAGGGTAGTGCTGTAGGCAAAAGATTCAGCAAAATGCCCTAACACAACAGGAACTAAGTGCAAGAGATGAGACATCTGGAATCAAATAATTCAGGGTCTGAAAAGCTAAGTTGAAATATTTAGACTTCAGTTAAGAGCAATGGAGAGCTACTGAAGAGGATTTTAGGAGAGTGGTGATGTGATAGGATTTGTGTTTTAGGAAAATCACTTTGACAGGTGTGTGTGTGTGTAACAGACAGGAGGAAGGCAAGACAGAGAGAAGGAAAGCAAAATAACCCTGGTCTTGCTGAAGATGGAATGATAGGGAAGGAAGAAATCTCAAGTTTACACAGGAAGCGGGACATCCTATTGTCTGGCAGTGGATGGCAGAGATAAGAATGTACAGAGATACTCAAGTCAATACCTGAGGGCCTCTATCTTCTCAACAAAGAGCTATTATAATACACCAAGAGAGTTAAGTGTTAAATAAAGTTAAAAGATGAGGTAGATTAGAAAATGTGGGTTTGAAGCAAGAGCAGTCTTCAAAGCTGTTGTATTTTTTCCAACAGTTCACTTAGTTGCACAGGTTTCTAAGATGAAAAGGGTGACTCTGTACTTGATTTAGAATTGTGTTCTACAAGTGGAGGACAGAAGAGATCGAAGACGTAGGGGATTGATAGGTGTATGGTTCTCATGACAACCTGTGCCAGGAACAAACTCAAATACATGGCGGGGCTGGAGATAAAAGCAAGTTAGCAGCGTGAAGCTACGTTAAGATTTCATAGTGATTAAGGACGGCTCTGCCTAGTTGTACTACCATCTGGCACCCTTCACATAGATGGAGAAATGGGTAGTTTATGGTCCCTGAACTCCTGAGCACTACAATATAAACTCAGTAGAGATGTGAGAGCAAAAGCGATTGCTGATGAGTGGGGTGAGGTATGTGGAGAAAGTTGTAGGAGGGGTAAGTAGAAAATGGAAATAATTAGAGGTACCACTAAGTGAGAGCATGTGAGAATCAGAATGATTATATAGTTTTGAATAAAGATGAAGGAATTAGAGTCTGATTTTTTTGATCTGATGGCATTTCTAGATGACAAATCCATGATATTTTCATGGGAATGGAGGGCTGAACTGAGTGTATAATCTGTGCATCTGTAAGTGCATGAGGGGATGGGTGGGTGGGGTTCTCAGGGAAGATCAAAACCTAAGCATTTGAGATTTTCTGTGTGGGTGTGGATGTGTCTAGATAGTGTTTTATAAAATTTGTACTTTTGCAAATGTAGAGGAATAGGAATCAGATTTTCTAAACACCACCCAGGGAAGGCAGGTGTATTTCTCTCTGTGTGTGATATTCCTCCAATGAACTAATAAGATTCTGTGGCATCCGACTGCAAATCAAATTTTCTGTAGGTCCCCTCTCTGGAATAGCTGTTTGGGCCATTTGCATAAAGAGGTAGTTATCCGTCAAAGAAGAGGACAATTTTGTGTTAATAAAGGATTGTTTCTATCAAGTTAAAATAAAAATGTTAAGAACCATAAATGTGGACGGTTGTATGGACAGCCTGTATGAGGAGTGATGTCACAGAACATGGTGTCTGGGTATCGCAAAAGGCAACACAAATCCTTAACCAGAGAGCAGTTACCAGGAAAACAGTAGGCGGCAGCTATGAGGGAAAGTAGTGTGTTGTGCGGGATAGCACGTGTGGTCTGAAACCCGTGATTAGGAAGTGAGAGAAAGCCTTTCCTAACTTTGGATCCTGTGATAAATAATTAGTTAACGATGAGTATAAGAGTGTTTACTGTTGCATAAAGTTTCAAAATATTCCTTGTGAAGGACTGAGAGGGAGGAAAGCAGAAGCAGGGAGAGATGAAGCAAAGAAACACGGGAGAATAAAAAGGACAGGCAATAACTCCAGAGCCTAGAAGTTTCAGTAGTGACCAGGGATTAAAGGAACAGGAGATGTGATGTAATTAGATTAAACGCAATCAGAAAATAGTTTGAAGTTAGTCAAACAAAGGAATTAAGGGAGTTCCGTCAAAGAGAATGTTTTACTTGGTAACTCGCTATTCTAGCAACATACCAGCACACCAGAGAAACTTCAAAGACTGTTCTCAAAACAAAGAGGAGAGTCTGACATTGTTTTCACATTACTTAGAAAACATAAATTAAATTTAACTGGACCCATTATGAAACCACACTGAATTCCATCATCAATAAGGAAAGACCTATTACTAGTGTAACCAAACAATAATTTTCCTGACTTCCTCATTTTTTCCTGCTTTTTTATGGCCATGGAGAAACTAGAGGAATATTTAAGAATGTTGGAATTTGGGCAAAGTGAGGGAAAACTGCAGTCCTGGTCTCAGACTCCGTTTCAGCTTCCCACCATTTGCTCTGTTCTCTCTCTCTCTCTGTAAATAAAGAGTGAAAAAGAAAGCAGAATGAAGTGTTTTATTAGGGAAGTTATGTCTTCTTTTCCATCCCTATTCTCCTTATGCAGTAATTCTGAAGAATCAATAGAAGGAACTGAAAATCAGCCTGTGATCTGTTCTTAAAGACCCCTAGAATGTGAAAAACAACCTATTTGAGTGAATTTTAATAATTTTTTGCTAATAAATATTTAACCATAAGCTGGGGATGCTTAAAGGAAAGATAATATGAAAAAATATTCTTACTGTTATTATTTTTATTGCCTAGTATGCATCCCTGGCTCCCAGTTGTCTTAAGGGTGGTAAGGCTGGGAAGCAGACTGCAGCCAGGACCAACTCCAAGAAAAAAGTGTGCTAAGTAGAATTTAGTCCTGAGCACACAGCACCACTAGCTGGAAGGATGCTGTAGGGCAATGACACATTCAGTTTATCTTGATTACCTGTCTTGAGAAGCATAATTTTCACTAAAATTTGCTTTATTCTGAAATTAAGTTTTGTAGTAAGTGTACATGTATATGGGTATCCTTGTGAGTATGGGAACATTGAAGGTAGTTCTACCGTATATCTTGCAAGTCAAATTTTTAATGACATTATTACAAAGCAAGAACACCTTCCCCCCTTCTAATGGTGGCTACGTTTTGCCATTAAATTAAAACATTGCATTTGATTATGTAGAACAACAATGTCTGTCAGTGGCTCTTTTTTTTTCATTAAACATCTTTTGTAAATTGACCTTTCTTTTTTTTTTGGCCGCGCTAGGTCTCGGTTGCTGCGCCCGGGCTTTCTCTAGTTGTGGTGAGCGGGGGCTACTCTTCCTTGTGGAGAGTGGGCTTCTCATTGCGGTGGCTCCTCTTGTTGCAGAGCATGGGCTCTAGGCACACAGGCTTCAGTAGTTGCAGCACGTGGGATCAGTAGTTGTGGTGCAAGTGCTTAATTGCCCCGCAGCATATGAGATCTTCCCCGGACCAGGGATCGAACCTGTGTCTCCTGCATTGGCAGGTGGATTCTTAACCACTGGACCACCAGGGAAGTCCTAAATTGATCTTTATACAATGAGAATAGCAATGGCACACAATTCTGCCTTTCAATGCTAGAAGCTTTTGTCCATTGAAGCAATTATAATGAGAGCATTTTAAGAGTTAAAAAGCACTTTAAGCTGTAATAGAGTAATATTTAAGGAACTTCTAATGTGTAAGTAGGTGCTGAACTATATATTTGGGTTACAACTTTTAATCTAATGATTATATATATATATATATATAGTTTAATAAACATTACTTAAACTCTTCAGTCTAGAAGAGGTCTCCTTTATCTAATTTCCTCTTCTGGGATTCATAAGAGACTAAACAAGTAATTCTCACAATTACTAACATTCTCAGACTAGGAAATCCAACAAGCTCTCAGGATAGCCGATTTCAGTGTTTAACAGCATGTGTATTGAGTATTTATGTATTTTCTTTAGTCAGCATGTTTAACTAAATCTGTATCTTGTTGCTTATTTCACTATGGATGTTGTGAATAACAAGACAGACAAATAAAGGCAACTCCATCTTTCCTTCACACTGAACTTCACACTTGCTGTGTCTCATTAAATTCTTTGTAATGATTCTTTGTCATTTGAGATTTCCTTCTCTAAAGAGGCTCCATTATACCTAAGAAAGATTTAAGTAAAACAAATGGAATGGAATAGTACACATAGATAAGAAGCTCACGTATAACTAATTTTTCTCTCTTCATCAAATAGTGGATCCTAGTACTTCAAAATAAGATAGAATTGCAAGAGGATGAGACTCATCATAATATTTATATCCCATTTTGTTTTCTTATATAGACCCAATAAATATCATCTTATGCCTTATCCTGTCATCATGATTTACATATCATGTATGAAATATTTTTCCTAGTGTCTCATGTAAAATAATAAACACTCTGGAATTTTGATTGAAAACAACTGAACAAAAAGTTAACAGTGTTATATTTTTGTTTTTATATGTTTTCAGGAGAAAATTTTAAAGTACTGTATTACAGATTATGAAGTATTTCCCTAAACCATCAGTCTATTACTTGGTACCAGTTGCAGTTTAAAAACACTAAGCCAAGAAACAGCCATTCATAAACTTTACTTATTGTAAGATCAAGTGTATACATAATGTTCTAGGCAAATTTGCCATAAGAGTGAGCTTAAACCAGTTCAGATCTACTGGCAGAATAACTAGGTAGTCACTTCAGTCAGTCATAGTTATGCCATTTCCCCCACAAACTGGAATAGTACTAGGACTAGAGAACTCCACGTACCTGGGGTGGGGAGTGGGAATAGGAGAAAACCAGAAGGAGAAAAAAACTGAAGGACAGTTAACTTTTGTACTCCATCACATTTTCACTACCCTTTACCTCTCCAGCTTCCACCACCCCACTTTACGAGTCAGCAGACAATAAAATACAGCCAGAAAAATGTTATTTTAATTATCTGATCTATTAAGACCAAAAATTATTTTATTTTTATATAAATAAATATATATAGCTTGTAATTTCAGAACTAGAGAAATTAATATAGTGAAATTGTCATAGGGTATTTATTTTTAAATATTTTTCTCAGTGGAAGAGGATACATGATTAAGAACAATATATATGTTCAAATATTCAGTTAAATGGATTATAACCTATCTAACCAATTGGGAAGGATTTCTCCCAGTGACTGACTCTGTGTCCTCAGGCATGTTACATAAATTTCTGTACTTAAATTTCCTCATCTATAAAATGAAGATATTAATATTTCATAGTTTTTGAGAAATGTTATATAGTTTTTGTAAAGTCAATTCACAAATTTAGAATAATATTTGTTCTGCAATAAGAACTCAGTAGGATTAACTGTTACTATTATAATCTATTCCTTTGAGATTCACAATTCTACAAGTATCCTTAAATTGTCTAATGATACTGTGATGCCATTATTTCAATGGGTTCAGACTTTCTCGGTCAATAAAATATTTCCTCATTTGGAAACCTATCTCACTATTTTAATATCCATTTTAAATTATTTTTGTATATAAAAACTTGTTTTGTGTTCCCAATCTGTGGCATGCTTATCCACACAGCTGCCGCCTTGGAGTCATAGTGGTTATGTTGATAGCTAGTGCTATTTCTATGCTCTTTGGACTGTCTATATTTTTGTCCAACCTAAAGATTTTACGTTGTTGATAGCAATACAACAACCTATGTCAGGGTCCATATTTTGAATACAACCCACAAATAAACTTATTTGAACTAGAGACCAGCTCACTGGTTTAATGAACTAGATTTTCACTGAAGAAATTGTTACCGACCTCAGATTTGGCTGCTCACCACTCAAAAGCCAATACTCAAGAGACAGCTGTTGGTTGGAAAAGGAAAGTTTGCTCATTCAGGAGACCAGCAACCTGGGGAGAAGGTGGACTCATGTCCAAGAACCAACTCCAGTGATTCTGCTTGGCCACGAACGTTTTTTAAGGGAAAAGTGGGGAATAATCTTAGTTAATTATTGAGGTAGGGGACCAGATTCTTTGCCATCTTCACTTGTGAGCAGGTTTGTGGACTTCTTGTGATCTTTCTTTAGATGCTATCTTGTTCACACAGTCTGCCCATGGGATTACTGAAGGGGAAACTGGGGAAGAGATCTAGCCACCCATTAACTGTTTATTCTTCATTCCTACTTCTTCAACCTAAGAAAAGAATCAACAGGTTAGACAAGGCATTGTGTGATCAAAAGATTTGAGAGGTATATTTAGGTTGGAGATTAGTGAAGCATGGGGGTACTTGGTGTAAATGTTAAGTTAAAATATAGCTTTGCTAAAGTGACAGAACAAAGGGCCTCCTGCAAAGAGTTGCTTCCTGCAAAGAGCTGCTGACAAAATCTGAGTTCCCAAATATGAGTCTTGTTTCTTCCAGTCAACCTCATTCTAACTGTCACCTACCCCCACTTTAGTCTTTCACTTCCACCTCCTTCAAACACATATCAACACCCTCCACACATAGAGTGTGGTGTGATCAATGGTTCCCATTCACAATACCGGTCAGGGCATGTTTCAGATTGGTTTATGTGAGAGGAGAAGTTGGCTAGTCATCTGCCTATATATTGTCAACCATGTCTGATAAGTTCCAGGGACTTCTACCACCGAAGGTAATAAAGAAATAATACATTATATAAATGTCTTATATTTTCTGTCTCCTGGCAGAAAATCGAATCACAGTAATTTCTTAAGAATCATGAATGGAATGGAGCAGGGACAACCTTCATTGTCTTTTATAGTCATTTAACCACCTTGAAACTTCACTGGAATCTTCCCATGTGGGTGGGTGTCCTGCCCAACAGTCTTCCTCTGTATTTATGAGTTAATTAATTTGTTATATTTTATTTTGGTGCTCCCTTTGAAAATGAAAATGTATAACAACATGATGCATTTGGCCTGCTCTGGTTAAAGTTAAATACTGCCTTTTTAATTTTCACTTCCAGTAGAATAGGTGTGACAGATGACATAGTAATTTTTCTATTTCTTCATGTTCATAAAACATTGATAATATGATTTTTACCTTCCCTTTGTTCTCAATTAAATGAAATGCTCCAATACAATTAATGTGCTCTTGCAATTTCGGTTTTCTTTAGCGGTTTCTCTTGTCTCTGATTAACAGCATTTTCCATCCATTCTGAGAACCCCTGACTGCTATTCAGAATATTCCATTATGCCTGCCAGCTGTAAATACAATTGTGAACCAATATCATTTTAATTGTTTCACTAATAACTTGTTTTAAATGATTCAACAGTCATCAGGAAAGATAAGTGCTCTTGTACCCTGCAGGCTTATGGGCCTGATGGTATGAGGCAATGCACAGCGCTGTATCAGAATAATGAAACCATGTGCAGAAGATAATGACAAAGCACTCACACTGCTGTAAAGATAAATGAAAACAGTAGATCTTCTTTCCTCAGTAATATAACATCCACTTCTATCTCCCATTTCAATCATCAGACCTTCTAAACGGATTAATGCACAAATACACGTATGCAACATGTTCCATTGCAATAGGCATATGCTCCCCTTTTTCCAGGAGACTGTGAATGATGTACTTAACAAGCTTTACAAATGCTCTTGTTAATTAACAAAGATTGTTACTTTCTCATTTGAGGGGGGCTTTATAAATTAGACTTAATTACACCAGATAATTGCAACTGCCAGGCACGGGGAAGCTCCTTCTCATTCTGTTCTTTCAGTGAAAAATCAACAATTGCAACCCTTGCCTATTTGTATAGATGAATTTAATAAGCAAACAGCCCTTTTATGTTAATGGTTTATGGGCATTCATGGGCCTGGCAGGAGAAATGTGCTGGGGGAGGGTTTGCTAATGGCAGCACATAATCACATTAATTAAAATATAATTGCCATTTAAATGTTTGTAGTGTGGAATTAGAACATGTTGGGAACTGAGAAAATCAAGCTAGAGTGCATATTAGAACCATTACTCTGTGCTCCCTGCACAGAAGTCAGCAACCTCATGTGTCATAAATGTAATTTATGAGTGCTATTTGCTTTGAAATATATGTTTTTAGTTCATTCATTAGAATGTAAAAATTTGCAGTGTCTGCTTCATGAGGTTCAAAATAAATTCACTAAAAGCTGAGACCTATGATCTGCATTTAATGTATCCCTCAACAATGATTTTTTTAAAAGCTTTTTTTTTTGCGGTACGCGGGCCTCTCACTGTTGTGGCCTCTCCCGTTGCGGAGCACAGGCTCCGGACGCGCAGGCCCAGCGGCCATGGCTCACGGGCCCAGCCGCTCCGCGGCATGTGGGCTCTTCCCGGACCGGGGCACGAACCCGTGTCCCCTGCATCGGCAGGCGGACTCTCAACCACTGCGCCACCAGGGAAGCCCAACCATGATTTTTTAAAATTATGACTTTTATAATGTCTTCAAGTAAAACTGTCTCCTTTTCTGAAGACAAATTTCAGTAGTCTCCATGCTACTAGAAACTGGGTACTTTTAGTCCATTTCTCTAATTCAGTGCAATTTTTATTGGGTCTTTAATAAATATGGTCCTTAATTTTGCTGCTTTGTTCTAGAGAAGGTCGGTGGAAACTGCTAAATGCTTTAAAATTGGGCACATGCAGAGAAGATAATTGAGAAATTTTCTTGTAAAGCTTTTCATTAGTCTATCCCTGAGATCCACTCTTTAGTTTTAAGACTATGCTTGATCTAAATCAGACCCATTTATACTGCACCTACAAAGAAGCTATGAATGTTCAAACCCTGTATAAATCGCCAAGGGGCCATGGCAATTCCTAGGAGAACAATGCTTAATTGATTCTTAATAACCTCAAAAGGATTCTAGTTTTAGGAACCAGCCAACTGTGACCAAATACCACTTTACCAAAGACTTAAACCTTCAACAATGTACAAATTGACAATAAATTTTTATATCCTTTTGTTCAACCAACCCATAAAGTCCCCAACTTCTAGAATTAAAATTTGAGCCTTCTAAGTAGAGGGAATTGACTGAAATACAGTGTGTATGACTCTGGCAGGCTCTGCATTGATATTTTCATAAACTGCTTGGACAGCTTTCCAACACCAGTAACTTGAGTATGTTACAGCTACAGAAATGAATGCTGTGCCTGCCCCAGAAAACCGACAGCCCAGCCACACTAATGAGGGATTTTTCATGTGGAGTCCTGTGCCATAGCTGATATTGTTTCTCAAGCTAAACCTTTGTTTCACTGAGGAAGCAGGGCTTCTTGGAGCCAAGGATGACTGCCCCTGTATCTTCAGCCCTGTAAGCTTTCAATATGTTCCTCAGGTGTAAAGGTAGAAAGCAGGCCAATTCTGGCAGATTTTCAGGTAGAATAAGATAAGACATTAAAAATGCATTAAGGCTGTGATACTGTCCCAATGATTAGGGCTTGATTTCTACTTGAGGTGCTTTGTTGCAATTTTCTCTCCATATTTTCTTACTTAGTTCCTTTAAACTACTGACATGTCATTTCAGGGTGGATAGTTGGGTTGGGGAAGCAGTTTCTGCCTACAAAACAAATTTTTTTTTAATGTTTCTCTTGTTCTTTATGTGTAGATCTTGGTTTGATTCATATCTGTGACCTCTAGAAGAATTATATCTACTGAAATGTCATTTCTAGTTTGCAGGGAAGTTAGAATGGTAGCCATAGAATTTACATCTGGAATGATGCCCAAGGGTGAGCCAGTGCAACCATTTAACTAATTAAGAAATTGAGATTCACCTCAAATCATGAAGTGGTTGGTCTGAAATTACATAACGAATGAATGTAAAGCTGTGGGAAACCTGAGAGAAATACCTGGATCTTTTGATTTTTCACCAAATTTATTTGCCAAAGCAGTTCCTATGTTCCACTAGAAAAACGAGGAATATCTCTTGATTTTTTGTTGCTTGCTTGCTTTTGTTGTCAGTTTGACTTACTTCATTTAATAAACATCTATTGTTAGACCCTTGACTAAGCACTGAAAGTTCAAATATGAAAAAGACATGGCCTGAGCACTGAAGTAGCCCAGGTTGATGGGAGAGAAAGAACACAAAAATAGTTATATTTAATCTCATATGGGAAGTGCTAAGATAGAAATGTGTGCTGGGTTATTAGAAATGTAGAGAGGTACTTAAGCATCCAAGGAGAAAGGAAGCACATATTTGATTAAAAAAAAAAAAGGATGTATGGAACAGAATGATGTGTGCAGAAAAATATACATACTCTTGTACCACCAAGGACTCTACTGGGAAGCAAGGGTATGGCAGGAGATGAAGCATAAGGGACTACATCCCATGCTTTATGTGGGTCATCGGATCAGATGATGGAAGGCCTTTACCAAGTTCTCCATATAAGGGTGACATGTCAGATTTGGATATTAGGTTGATCATCATGTGATAATTCAGGGGATAGATTATTGGGACAAAATCTGAGACAGAGAAACATGTCAGGAAGCAGGTGTAAGAGCACAAACACTTGCAAAAGAGCTACATGTGAGGAATGAGGAGAGAATAATGTACGATGTTTCCTGGGCTTCTGATGTAGAAGCTGGCTTTATGGTGTTTCTAACTGATCCTTTCCCTTACTTACTTTGACTTCTGCTTTACTTTGAAGATGCAAGAACTTCAATTTCGATATAGTACTTTGAAGGCAGTATAGAATAGAAATTAAGATAAGTGACAGTGGAGTGAAATGAATCTGAATTGAGGTCCTGGATCTATTATTTTACTTGCTAACTGTGATATTGCTTTACGATATTACTTCACTTGTTGGCTATGTTACTTTGAGCAAGATATTAACCACTCTCAGAGTTTCTGAATATGTAAAATGGTGTTTTTATGCAAAAATAATAATGCAATCAATGAGCTGATTTAGGAAGTGCTTAACACAGTGCCTGGAACATAGTAAGTAATCAAAAATGGTGTCTGGTATTACTGTTGCTTAATAAGAAATGAAGCTAAGGGAAATTTCAAATAAAATTGAACCTTTCAATACAAGCATCTCTACTCTTGGGATCATGAGTGATACTGTTCTTGTCTCCCTTAGCAAAGGGTGTCATGTTGGCATAGAACAGGTACTTAGGAAAATTTGTCCAATATATGCAAAAATGAATGGATGTCCCTATCCATCCTCCTCCAGATAAAGAGGACTCCAGCTTGCTGTTAGTCATTATTTAAACAGAAAGAAAATTCTACCTGCAACATTGCATGCTCCACTAAATGTTGACTGAAAAGGCAGAGTTTCCAGTAATGAGATTGGGGAATGCCATCACTCCACAGGCACCAAAGCCAGGTTCATTGCAATTCAGCACTATAGCAAGGGGACTTGAGATGCTTAATTTAGTACTATCATTATTGTTTTATATGAAAAGAGACTTAGAATTGGAAATAGCCACTCACCAGCTTTCCTGGAGTGCCCTTATTCCCGGAATGGGTAAGTGGTTTCTTTGGGCCCTCATTGACATGTACGTCTTCACATACCAACTTTCTATGGTACAGATACCTGGCAACTGATTACAGCTGTCAGACTGGAAAGGTGAGGATTATTTTCCTAATTCTAAGCATAAAGATGAGGCTGAGTCACTAAAAGCTTGCTTTCCATTTAAAAAAGAAATTTTGGGCCAAAAATAGCTTCTGGAGAACCAATTTCTGCCTTAGTTCTAACCTTCACACTATTTCCAAGAAATGTTTTCAAATGGTTGGGCAAGTAGGCAATATTTTTTAATGGAATCACTATGCTTTAATTGGGCAGCCCCTTTGTGCATAACATAATAATACAATAGGAAGCACTGCAGCCTATTAGATATTACATCACCTGTGATATAATATTGAAACAACACCAGCAGAACAAAGCAGAACAAAGCATCAACTGAAAAAGGAAAATGATGGAGAAATTTTACAGAATGCTCAGGGACAATTAAAGTATACGTGACATGGTTGTAAGATATCTGGTTCTTTAGAAAATAGACAAAATATCAAGGTCTTCACTTAATGTCTTGAATGACCATCTGAAAATATGAGAATGCCATATGGCAGCAGATTTCACTGCCATGGCTAAAGGAGAATCTATAGCACTGACTCTGACAGCTTCAAGTTATGGCACCTTTCCAAACTTGGCAGTGCTTACAGAATTCTGATTCAACTAGAAATAAAATGACCTGGATGAACACTTGACCCAAGACCAAGTGTCAAGAACTGAAGAGTAATGTCTTAGGCAGACATATTATACTTCACGCTGCTCACACACAAACACACGTATATGCCTTTTGGTTTCCTTATGTTGTGATTCCATATTATTTCATTAATCCTCCCTTATTTAATGATATCCATGTTTGTCTGCAGCTCTATCTCTGTTCATCTATCATCTATCTATCTATATCCATGATATTTTGCCATTTCCTTGACCATTAGAACATTGGAAGAGTGCCTGGAGCATCACAGAAACTCTATAAAGAATATTGTACGTTTAACAAAGGGGTTTTATCTATACAGTTGAATGTTTTGAGATATGGCTGGTCTGGTTAAAAGATGTAGCTGGATGGCAGCTAAAGTAACACGTTCTATGAGCAATAAAACTACTCAAAAACTTCCATTTTCAAATTGTGGACTGAATCCATGCTTTTAGTTTTTCATTTGTGTTCTAGATCTTTAGAAATGTTTGATATGGTACTTAGTTTATGAATCATAACTGGGCAGAAAAATAAGAAAAGTACCTCTTAATTTAATAGAAAATAGTATGAAGATTCCTACTAGGTATGTAGAAGACAAGATCAGATTGGAACTTTAGACAAAGGTAATAAAAGTTGAAAACCAGTCTCTTTCAAATAGAGACAAACAGAAAATAATTGTCAAAAATATTTACAATCTAAAATGTGATGTTAGATCTTGCATGAAGAGCGTGCTAAGAAATTATAAAATGTGTTCTGCCATCTGTTGCTTGTCACCGTCCTACAGTGAGAATTGATGTGGAAGAGGCCTCTAGAGGAGAATCCCTTGGAAATACTGATCAAGGTCTCTATGAGAGAAGGAGGGGTTTTGGAAGGAAGAGCACAGTACACACCAAAAGCAATCTCTAAAGCACTCAGAAAGATTGGATTGATGTTCTCTGGAACTTGAGATGTGCAGACAGGTGTTTAACTTCTACAATAGAATTTTCATGACGATTGACCGAGCTGACAGAGAAAAGAGAAAGAAGGTTAAGAGAAAGCTACTGTCTACAGATGACCTGTTTCCCTGGGAACCAGATGTGGGCTGATGAGGGAGTTTCTAGAGTTGCCCTCAAAGGGAAATTGCCCAAGAAGAACCACTTGAAAAGTATAAACGATCCCAAACAAAAGGATAGGTTGTCAAAAGCCCAGAGGAGGGGAGAAGTTTCAAGAGGCCAGCTAAAGGAGATTTCTGTCCCATAGTCCTAGGAATTGCAGCTCAAGGTCTCTAAAGAATGTGCAAATGCTAGTTAGAAAAGGAAAGGTCATTTTGGGAACTGTATAACACCCAGAAGGTGGGACTCCCCACACGCTGCAACTAAGTGCCCGCATGCCACAGCAAAGATCCCACAAGCCACAACCAGAGCAGCCAAAATAAATAAATATTTATTTTTAATAAATAATAAATATTATAAATAAATATTATAAATAAAAAATAAATATTAAAACAAAAATTTGCTCCTTTAAAAAAATATCAGAAGATTTCATTGCTAGAATGTGTAACTGTAGCATCCAAGACAATCTAGGTTAGAGCATAACAGAAAATTTAATTGGTTTAGAGTTTGATAGTGGTCATGTCATTATTAGTTCAGTTTAGGTTTTTAGTTACCTGGAATCAAAGAATTATTTTTATTAGGCAAAAATAACAAAAAAATGCTGTTGAAACTCATTGAGATTTCATATGAGAGGCAGGACTGAGTTAGTCCACTGAGCAGATCTGAAGGGGAAGTTACTGGGAGAATTCACAAATTCACACACTTGGATTCTGATTGTGCCCTTTACCATCCAGTTTATGCCACTGATTGTTCGTAGATTCATGGGAAAACAATGTTGTAAAAAGAGGATGCTTGCCTAAAGGTGACGGAGTCTGAGCACAAAAAAGGAATTCAGGGGCAATTAACATGAATATGAGATACAGTCCAACAGCAGAGAAAACTCTGTGGGTAGTCTTTTGTGGGTATGCGTGCACAGGCACATATGTAGGCACACGTGCGCGCACACGCACACACGCACACACACCAATGACCAGGAAGATCAGACAAGGCAGTCTCCTATGAGACTGTGTGGAACAAGAGACCGTGGCCTGGGATGCTAATGATGTCTAGGAAGAACCCAAACCCAGAGGAATAGCCACCCAGGCATTCCCCCGAGAACATGCCTCTCTCCTCCATTCTTCGCTCTCACTGTAAACGAGCCAGAATATCATCTATGACACATTATATCTCAACCTCCAAGCAGTCATTCACAGCAGACTCAGGGGAGAGTCTAAGATGGACCCACTACTGATGAACACGAAATATTTGAGGAAACACAACAACATTAAAAAGATGTACCATTAGACAGTATATTTATTATCAGATAGAAAAGAGTCAATAGAATTGTTACTCTAGTAATTCTAGTAATAATTCTTGAAAATTATTACAGAAAATTATTGAGGAAAATATAAATTTCCAATCCACTTAAGGAAAAGTATAAAATCTGAATATACGAAAATCAAAACGGAAAGTTAAATACAGCCAGAACGTAGAGATCTACATGACTTTTCACAATGATTTATCAAAGAACACAACTTTCCCCATTTTTCTGTATTCTTCTGACATTAAGTACGAGATCCTCGAAGTATTCAAAGCACACTGTTTTCTCACGGCAGCTCACACAAGGGCCATGACAAAGTCGCACTCGCCAGAAATGTTGTCCTGAGGCTGTTCAAGGACTCTGGAAATGTACCTCACCTCAAGCAACGTACAGTGTGTGGCCCATCACTCGGCACGCACAGAGGGCCTCCGAGGGATCAAGCAACGGGTCTCCAAGTGGCTCAGCCGGCCCACGGGGGTCTGGAGGTACTCAGTGATCTTGGAGGGAAAGTGATGCATACCCGAGAGGCCTAGGAGTCCTCAAAAGTGTACTTCCTTTGACATAAAGCATATAAGGGAATAAGAACTAATGGAAACAGCTAGCTGCCTCCCTTTCTGCATGGCTGCTAGGGTGCTAACGTGAAGGCAAGTTTTCACGTTGAGATTCCCTATAGCGCTAGAGCTTGTCAGGCGGACCCCAACCGCGGCCACGGAAGCACCTGGTTCAGACAGAACAGACTCATACTTTTCAGCGAAGCATTCTTACAGGGTTGACAGGCCTGTCAAGAGCAGGGAATGTCAGGTAGCTTCAAGGCAGCATGAATGCAGCCTTCAAAATGGGAAAGCAAGGCTAGTTCCAGCAGGCCCCCGTTTCCATGGGCAAATGCAGCAAACACCCCTGTGGTTTCTACCAAGTCTAAAGAGACACAGGTTACCCTGTGTTTCCTCCCCTGAATCAACTTCTCGAAGTAGGGTGTTCTGCATCAAGCGAACTGCCTCAACCAAGGAACGCCGCAGCTGCTCCTCTGGGCCTGTGGCTATTCCAAAGCCTGCAGTGTCACAGGAAGAGCAGGACTGTCTTAAATGGCAGTTAGAACGCACGCCCACTATCTCTGGGAGGCACGGTGACTTCAGGCAGGAGCTCCTAGATGGAATGCAAAGCCGAGGGTTACTCTGAGTTCAGCTCAGACTAGGGCAATGCGTCAGACTTCGACGCCATGAGGGACGTGCCACAACGGTGTTCCTGAACGTGTGCGAGTGGTGAGGAAATTAAGCTGCTCCCAAAGAGAGTGCAGTGCGTTTCCCTACTCTCGGCATACACAGAGGGGCTCTAAAGGGCTACGGGCCTGGATGTTGCTTAGCAGACCCAGGTGGGCCTGGGGGTACTCAGTGTTCCTGCCGGGAGCAGGGTGCCCACGCTAGCCTCCTAGGTGTCCAGAAAACTGTGCTGCCGTGGAAGTTACGCAGAGCAGAGGCCACCGCCTCATGGAAACTGCTGCACGCCTCCGCTTCTACACGGCAAATCAGGGCCTTACTTCCAGGCATCTCTTCACGCTGGGTGTGCCGTTAGCGACACCGCATGGTGAGATGCTGACTTTCTCCTCAGGCAGAGTGACTTCGGATTCGAGGTCCTCGAAGTACTCAAAGCGCACTGTTTTCTCACGGAAGCTCACACAAGGGCCATGACAAAGTCGGACTCACCAGAAATGTTGTCCTGAGGCTGCTCGAAGACTCTGGAAATGTAGCTCTCCTCAAGGAACATACAGGGTGTTGCCCGTCACTCGGCATGCACAGAGGGCCTCCGAGGGATCACCCAACGGGTCTCGAAGTGGCTCAGCAGGCCCACGGGGGTCTGGAGGTACTGAGTGAACTTGGAGGGAAAGTGATGCATACCCGAGCGACCTACGAGTCCTCAAAAGTGTACTTCCTTTCACATCAAGCATATAAGCGACTAAGAACTGATGGAAACAGGTGCCTGCTTCCCTTTCTGCACGGCTACTAGCTGCCTAACCTGCAGGCAAGTTTTCACGTTGAGATTCCCTATAGCGCTAGAGCTTGTCAGGCGGAGCAAAACCGCGGCCACGGAAGCACCTGGTTCACACAAAACAGACGCATACTTTTCCGCGAAGCATTCTTACAGGGTTGACAGGCCTGTCAAGAGCAGGGAATGTCAGGTAGCTTCAAGGCAGCATGAATGCAGCCTTCAAAATGGGAAAGCAAGTCTAGTTCCAGCAGGCCCCCGTTTCCATGGGCACACGCAGCAAACACCCCTGTTGTCTCTACCAAGTCTAAAGAGACACAGGTTACCCTGTGTTTCCTCCCCTGAATCAACTTCTCGAAGTAGGGTGTTCTGCATCAAGCGAACTGCCTCAACCAAGGAACGCCGCAGCTGCTCCTCTGGGCCTGTGGCTATCCAAAAGCCTGCAGTGTCACAGGAAGAGCAGGACTCTCTTAAATGGCGGTTAGAACGCACGCCCACTATCTCTGGGAGGCACGGTGACTTCAGGCAGGAGCTCCTAGGTGGAATGCGAAGCCGAGGGTTACTCTGAGTTCAGCTCAGACTAGGGCAATGTGTCAGACTTCGACGCCATGAGGGAAGTGCCACAACGGTGTTCCTGAACGTGTGCGAGTGGTGAGGAAATTAAGCTGCTCCCAAAGAGAGTGCAGTGCGTTTCCCTACGCTCCGCATACACAGAGGGGCTCTAAAGGGCTACGGGCCTGAATGTTACTTAGCAGACCCAGGTGGGCCTGGGGGTACTCAGTGTTCCTGCCGGGAGCAGGGTGCCCACGCTAGCCTCCTAGGTGTCCAGAAAACTGTGCTGCCGTGGAAGTTACCCAGAGCAGAGGCCACCGCCTCATGGAAACTGCTGCACGCCTCCGCTTCTGCACGGCAAATCAGGGCCTTACTTCCAGGCATCTCTTCACGCTGGGTGTGCCGTTAGCGACACCGCATGGTGAGATGCTGACTTTCTCCTCAGGCAGAGTGACTTCGGATTCGAGGTCCTCGAAGTACTCAAAGCGCACTGTTTTCTCACGGAAGCTCACACAAGGGCCATGACACAGTCGGACTCACCGGAAATGTTGTCCTGAGGCTGTTCCAAGACTCTGGACATGTACCTCTCCTCAAGGAACGTAGAGGGTGTTGCCCATCACTCGGCAGGCACAGAGGTCCTCCGAGGGATCAAGCAACGGGTCTCCAAGTGGCTCAGCCGGCCCACGGGGGTCTGGAGGTAGTCAGTGAACTTGGAGGGAAAGTGATGCATACCCGAGAGGCCTAGGAGTCCTCAAAAGTGTACTTCCTTTCAAATCAAGCATATAAGCGACTAACAACTCATGGAAACTGCTGCCTGCTTCCCTTTCTGCACGGCTACTAGGGGCCTAACCTGGAGGCAAGTTTTCACGTTGAGATTCCCTATAGCGCTAGAGCTTGTCAGGCGGACCACAACCGCGGCCACGGAAGCACCTGGTTCAGACAGAACGGACGCATACTTTTCAGCGAAGCATTCTTACAGGGTTGACAGGCCTGTCAAGAGCAGGGAATGTCAGGTAGCTTCAAGGCAGCATGAATGCAGCCTTCAAAATGGGACAGCAAGGCTAGTTCCAGCAGGAACCCGTTTCCATGGGCACACTCAGCATACACTCCTGTGGTTTCTAACAAGTCTAAAGAGACACAGGTTACCCTGTGTTTCCTCCCCTGAATCAACTTCTCGAAGTAGGGTGTTCTGCATCAAGCGAACTGCCTCAACCAAGGAACGCCGCAGCTGCTCCTCTGGGCCTGTGGCTATCCAAAAGCCTGCAGTGTCACAGGAAGAGCATGACTGTCTTAAATGGCAGGAAGAACGCACGCCCACTATGTCTGGGAGGCACGGTGACTTCAGGCAGGAGCTCCTGGATGGAATGCGAAGCCGAGGGTTACTCTGAGTTCAGCTCAGACTAGGGCAATGCGTCAGACTTCGACGCCATGAGGGACGTGCCACAACGGAGTTCGTGAACGTGTGCGAGTGCTGAGGAAATTAAGCTGCTCCCAAAGAGAGTGCAGTGCGTTTCCCTACGCTCGGCATACACAGAGGAGCTCTAAAGGGCTACGGGCCTGGATGTTGCTTAGCAGACCCAGGTGGGCCTGGGGGTACTCAGTGTTCCTGCCGGGAGCAGGGTGCCCACGCTAGCCTCCTAGGTGTCCAGAAAACTGTGCTGCCGTGGAAGTTACCCAGAGCAGAGGCCACCGCCTCATGGAAACTGCTGCACACCTCCGCTTCTGCACGGCAAATCAGGGCCTTACTTCCAGGCATCTGTTCAGGCTGGGTGTGCCGTTAGCGACACCGCATGGTGAGATGCTGACTTTCTCCTCAGGCAGAGTGACTTCGGGTACGAGGTCCTCAAAGTACTCAAAGCACACTGTTTTCTCACGGAAGCTCACACAAGGGCCATGACAAAGTCGGACTCACCAGAAATGTTGTCCTGAGGCTGCTCGAGGACTCTGGAAATGTAGCTCTCCTCAAGGAACATACAGGGTGTTGCCCGTCACTCGGCAGGCACAGAGGTCCTCCGAGGGATCAAGCAACGGGTCTCCAAGTGGCTCAGCCGCCCCACGGGGGTCTGGAGGTAGTCAGTGAACTTGGAGGGAAAGTGATGCATACCCGAGAGGCCTAGGAGTCCTCAAAAGTGTACTTCCTTTCAAATCAAGCATATAAGCGACTAACAACTCATGGAAACTGCTGCCTGTTTCCCTTTCTGCACGGCTACTAGGGCCTAACCTGGAGGCAAGTTTTCACATTGAGATTCCCTTTAGCTCTAGAGCTTGTCAGGCGGACTACAACCGCGGCCACGGAAGCACCTGGTTCAGACAGAACAGACGCATACTTTTCAGCGAAGCATTCTTACAGGGTTGACAGGACTGTCAAGAGCAGGGAATGTCAGGTAGCTTCAAGGCAGCATGAATGCAGCCTTCAAAATGGGACAGCAAGGCTAGTTCCAGCAGGAACCCGTTTCCATGGGCACACTCAGCATACACCCCTGTGGTTTCTACCAAGTCTAAAGACACACAGGTTACCCTGTGTTTCCTCCCGTGAATCAACTTCTCGAAGTAGGGTGTTCTGCATCAAGCGAACTGCCTCAACCAAGGAACGCCGCAGCTGCTCCTCTGGGCCTGTGACTATTCCAAAGCCTGCAGTGTCACAGGAAGAGCAGGACTTACTTAAATGGTAGGAAGAACGCACGCCGACTATCTCTGGGAGGCACGGTGACTTCAGGAAGGAGCTCCTAGATGGGATGCGAAGCCGAGTGTTACTCGGAGTTCAGCTCAGACCAAGGCAATGCGTAAGACGTCGACGCCATGAGGGAGGTGCCACAACGGTGTTTGTGAACGTGTGCGAGTGCTGAGGAAATTAAGCTGCTCCCAAAGAGAGTGCAGTGCGTTTCCCTACGCTCGGCATACACAGAGGGGCTCTAAAGGGCTACGGGCCCGGATGTTGCTTTAGCAGACCCAGGTGGACCTGGGGGTTCTCAGTGTTCCTGCCGGGAGCAGGGTGCCCACGCTAGCCTCCTAGGTGTCCAGAAAACTGTGCTGCCGTGGAAGTTACCCAGAGCAGAGGCCACCGCCTCATGGAAACTGCTGCACGCCTCTGCTTCTGCACGGCAGGTGAGGGCCTTACTTCCAGGCATCTGTTCAGGCTGGGTGTGCCGTTAGCGACACCGCATTGTGAGATGCTGACTTTCTCCTCGAGCAGAGGGACTTCAGGTACGAGGTCCTCGAAGTATTCAAAGCACACTGTTTTCTCACGGCAGCTCACACAAGGGCCATGACACAGTCGGACTCACCGGAAATGTTGTCCTGAGGCTGTTCCAAGACTCTGGACATGTACCTCTCCTCAAGGAACGTAGAGGGTGTTGCCCATCACTCGGCAGGCACAGAGGTCCTCCGAGGGATCAAGCAACGGGTCTCCAAGTGGCTCAGCCGGCCCACGGGGGTCTGGAGGTAGTCAGTGAACTTGGAGGGAAAGTGATGCATACCCGAGAGGCCTAGGAGTCCTCAAAAGTGTACTTCCTTTCAAATCAAGCATATAAGCGACTAACAACTCATGGAAACTGCTGCCTGCTTCCCTTTCTGCACGGCTACTAGGGGCCTAACCTGGAGGCAAGTTTTCACGTTGAGATTCCCTATAGCGCTAGAGCTTGTCAGGCGGACCACAACCGCGGCCACGGAAGCACCTGGTTCAGACAGAACGGACGCATACTTTTCAGCGAAGCATTCTTACAGGGTTGACAGGCCTGTCAAGAGCAGGGAATGTCAGGTAGCTTCAAGGCAGCATGAATGCAGCCTTCAAAATGGGACAGCAAGGCTAGTTCCAGCAGGAACCCGTTTCCATGGGCACACTCAGCATACACTCCTGTGGTTTCTAACAAGTCTAAAGAGACACAGGTTACCCTGTGTTTCCTCCCCTGAATCAACTTCTCGAAGTAGGGTGTTCTGCATCAAGCGAACTGCCTCAACCAAGGAACGCCGCAGCTGCTCCTCTGGGCCTGTGGCTATCCAAAAGCCTGCAGTGTCACAGGAAGAGCATGACTGTCTTAAATGGCAGGAAGAACGCACGCCCACTATGTCTGGGAGGCACGGTGACTTCAGGCAGGAGCTCCTGGATGGAATGCGAAGCCGAGGGTTACTCTGAGTTCAGCTCAGACTAGGGCAATGCGTCAGACTTCGACGCCATGAGGGACGTGCCACAACGGAGTTCGTGAACGTGTGCGAGTGCTGAGGAAATTAAGCTGCTCCCAAAGAGAGTGCAGTGCGTTTCCCTACGCTCGGCATACACAGAGGAGCTCTAAAGGGCTACGGGCCTGGATGTTGCTTAGCAGACCCAGGTGGGCCTGGGGGTACTCAGTGTTCCTGCCGGGAGCAGGGTGCCCACGCTAGCCTCCTAGGTGTCCAGAAAACTGTGCTGCCGTGGAAGTTACCCAGAGCAGAGGCCACCGCCTCATGGAAACTGCTGCACACCTCCGCTTCTGCACGGCAAATCAGGGCCTTACTTCCAGGCATCTGTTCAGGCTGGGTGTGCCGTTAGCGACACCGCATGGTGAGATGCTGACTTTCTCCTCAGGCAGAGTGACTTCGGGTACGAGGTCCTCAAAGTACTCAAAGCACACTGTTTTCTCACGGAAGCTCACACAAGGGCCATGACAAAGTCGGACTCACCAGAAATGTTGTCCTGAGGCTGCTCGAGGACTCTGGAAATGTAGCTCTCCTCAAGGAACATACAGGGTGTTGCCCGTCACTCGGCAGGCACAGAGGTCCTCCGAGGGATCAAGCAACGGGTCTCCAAGTGGCTCAGCCGCCCCACGGGGGTCTGGAGGTAGTCAGTGAACTTGGAGGGAAAGTGATGCATACCCGAGAGGCCTAGGAGTCCTCAAAAGTGTACTTCCTTTCAAATCAAGCATATAAGCGACTAACAACTCATGGAAACTGCTGCCTGTTTCCCTTTCTGCACGGCTACTAGGGCCTAACCTGGAGGCAAGTTTTCACATTGAGATTCCCTTTAGCTCTAGAGCTTGTCAGGCGGACTACAACCGCGGCCACGGAAGCACCTGGTTCAGACAGAACAGACGCATACTTTTCAGCGAAGCATTCTTACAGGGTTGACAGGACTGTCAAGAGCAGGGAATGTCAGGTAGCTTCAAGGCAGCATGAATGCAGCCTTCAAAATGGGACAGCAAGGCTAGTTCCAGCAGGAACCCGTTTCCATGGGCACACTCAGCATACACCCCTGTGGTTTCTACCAAGTCTAAAGACACACAGGTTACCCTGTGTTTCCTCCCGTGAATCAACTTCTCGAAGTAGGGTGTTCTGCATCAAGCGAACTGCCTCAACCAAGGAACGCCGCAGCTGCTCCTCTGGGCCTGTGACTATTCCAAAGCCTGCAGTGTCACAGGAAGAGCAGGACTTACTTAAATGGTAGGAAGAACGCACGCCGACTATCTCTGGGAGGCACGGTGACTTCAGGAAGGAGCTCCTAGATGGGATGCGAAGCCGAGTGTTACTCGGAGTTCAGCTCAGACCAAGGCAATGCGTAAGACGTCGACGCCATGAGGGAGGTGCCACAACGGTGTTTGTGAACGTGTGCGAGTGCTGAGGAAATTAAGCTGCTCCCAAAGAGAGTGCAGTGCGTTTCCCTACGCTCGGCATACACAGAGGGGCTCTAAAGGGCTACGGGCCCGGATGTTGCTTTAGCAGACCCAGGTGGACCTGGGGGTTCTCAGTGTTCCTGCCGGGAGCAGGGTGCCCACGCTAGCCTCCTAGGTGTCCAGAAAACTGTGCTGCCGTGGAAGTTACCCAGAGCAGAGGCCACCGCCTCATGGAAACTGCTGCACGCCTCTGCTTCTGCACGGCAGGTGAGGGCCTTACTTCCAGGCATCTGTTCAGGCTGGGTGTGCCGTTAGCGACACCGCATTGTGAGATGCTGACTTTCTCCTCGAGCAGAGGGACTTCAGGTACGAGGTCCTCGAAGTATTCAAAGCACACTGTTTTCTCACGGCAGCTCACACAAGGGCCATGACACAGTCGGACTCACCGGAAATGTTGTCCTGAGGCTGTTCCAAGACTCTGGACATGTACCTCTCCTCAAGGAACGTAGAGGGTGTTGCCCATCACTCGGCAGGCACAGAGGTCCTCCGAGGGATCAAGCAACGGGTCTCCAAGTGGCTCAGCCGGCCCACGGGGGTCTGGAGGTAGTCAGTGAACTTGGAGGGAAAGTGATGCATACCCGAGAGGCCTAGGAGTCCTCAAAAGTGTACTTCCTTTCAAATCAAGCATATAAGCGACTAACAACTCATGGAAACTGCTGCCTGCTTCCCTTTCTGCACGGCTACTAGGGGCCTAACCTGGAGGCAAGTTTTCACGTTGAGATTCCCTATAGCGCTAGAGCTTGTCAGGCGGACCACAACCGCGGCCACGGAAGCACCTGGTTCAGACAGAACGGACGCATACTTTTCAGCGAAGCATTCTTACAGGGTTGACAGGCCTGTCAAGAGCAGGGAATGTCAGGTAGCTTCAAGGCAGCATGAATGCAGCCTTCAAAATGGGAAAGCAAGGCTAGTTCCAGCAGGAACCCGTTTCCATGGGCACACTCAGCATACACTCCTGTGGTTTCTAACAAGTCTAAAGAGACACAGGTTACCCTGTGTTTCCTCCCCTGAATCAACTTCTCGAAGTAGGGTGTTCTGCATCAAGCGAACTGCCTCAACCAAGGAACGCCGCAGCTGCTCCTCTGGGCCTGTGGCTATCCAAAAGCCTGCAGTGTCACAGGAAGAGCATGACTGTCTTAAATGGCAGGAAGAACGCACGCCCACTATGTCTGGGAGGCACGGTGACTTCAGGCAGGAGCTCCTGGATGGAATGCGAAGCCGAGGGTTACTCTGAGTTCAGCTCAGACTAGGGCAATGCGTCAGACTTCGACGCCATGAGGGACGTGCCACAACGGAGTTCGTGAACGTGTGCGAGTGCTGAGGAAATTAAGCTGCTCCCAAAGAGAGTGCAGTGCGTTTCCCTACGCTCGGCATACACAGAGGAGCTCTAAAGGGCTACGGGCCTGGATGTTGCTTAGCAGACCCAGGTGGGCCTGGGGGTACTCAGTGTTCCTGCCGGGAGCAGGGTGCCCACGCTAGCCTCCTAGGTGTCCAGAAAACTGTGCTGCCGTGGAAGTTACCCAGAGCAGAGGCCACCGCCTCATGGAAACTGCTGCACACCTCCGCTTCTGCACGGCAAATCAGGGCCTTACTTCCAGGCATCTGTTCAGGCTGGGTGTGCCGTTAGCGACACCGCATGGTGAGATGCTGACTTTCTCCTCAGGCAGAGTGACTTCGGGTACGAGGTCCTCGAAGTACTCAAAGCACACTGTTTTCTCACGGAAGCTCACACAAGGGCCATGACAAAGTCGGACTCACCAGAAATGTTGTCCTGAGGCTGCTCGAGGACTCTGGAAATGTAGCTCTCCTCAAGGAACATACAGGGTGTTGCCCGTCACTCGGCATGCACAGAGGTCCTCCGAGGGATCACCCAACGGGTCTCGAAGTGGCTCAGCAGGCCCACGGGGGTCTGGAGGTACTGAGTGAACTTGGAGGGAAAGTGATGCATACCCGAGCGGCCTACGAGTCCTCAAAAGTGTACTTCCTTTCACATAAAGCATATAAGCGACTAAGAACTGATGGAAACAGCTGCCTGTTTCCCTTTCTGCACGGCTACTAGGGCCTAACCTGGAGGCAAGTTTTCACATTGAGATTCCCTTTAGCTCTAGAGCTTGTCAGGCGGACTACAACCGCGGCCACGGAAGCACCTGGTTCAGACAGAACAGACGCATACTTTTCCGCGAAGCATTCTTACAGGGTTGACAGGCCTGTCAAGAGCAGGGAATGTCAGGTAGCTTCAAGGCAGCATGAATGCAGCCTTCAAAATGGGAAAGCAAGGCTAGTTCCCAGCAGGCCCCCGTTTCCATGGGCACACTCAGCATACACCCCTGTGGTTTCTACCAAGTCTAAAGACACACAGGTTACCCTGTGTTTCCTCCCGTGAATCAACTTCTTGAAGTAGGGTGTTCTGCATCAAGCGAACTGCCTCAACCAAGGAACGCCGCAGCTGCTCCTCTGGGCCTGTGGCTATTCCAAAGCCTGCAGTGTCACAGGAAGAGCATGACTTACTTAAAAGGTAGGAAGAACGCACTCCGACTATCTCTGGGAGGCACGGTGACTTCAGGAAGGAGCTCCTAGATGGAATGCGAAGCCGAGTGTTACTCGGAGTTCAGCTCAGACCAAGGCAATGCGTAAGACGTCGACGCCATGAGGGAGGTGCCACAACGGTGTTCGTGAACGTGTGCGAGTGCTGAGGAAATTAAGCTGCTCCCAAAGAGAGTGCAGTGCGTTTCCCTACGCTCGGCATACACAGAGGAGCTCTAAAGGGCTACGGGCCTGGATGTTGCTTAGCAGACCCAGGTGGGCCTGGGGGTTCTCAGTGTTCCTGCCGGGAGCAGGGTGCCCAGGCTAGCCTCCTAGGTGTCCAGAAAACTGTGCTGCCGTGGAAGTTACCCAGAGCAGAGGCCACCGCCTCATGGAAACTGCTGCACGCCTCCGCTTCTGCACGGCAGGTGAGGGCCTTACTTCCAGGCATCTGTTCATGCTGGGTGTGCCGTTAGCGATACCGCACGGTAAGATGCTGACTTTATCCTCGAGCAGAGGGACTTCGGGTACGAGGTCCTCGAAGTATTCAAAGCACACTGTTTTCTCATGGCAGCTCACACAAGGGCCATGTCACAGTCGCATTCACCAGAAATGTTGTGCTGAGGCTATTCCAGGACTCTGGAAATGTAGCTCTCCTCAAGGAACATACAGTGTGTTGCCCATCACTCGGCAGGCACAGAGGGCCTCCGAGGGATCAAGCAACGGGTCTCGAAGTGGCTCAGCCGGCCCACGGGGGTCTAGAGGTAGTCAGTGAACTTGGAGCGAAAGTGATGCATACCGGAGAGGCCTAAGAGTCCTCAAAAGTGTACTTCCTTTCACATCAAGCATATAAGCGATTAAGAACTGATGGAAACAGCTGCCTGCCTCCCTTTCTGCCCGGCTACTAGTGACCTAACCTGGAGGCAAGTTTACACTTTGAGATTCCCTTTAGCTCTAGAGCTTGTCAGGCAGACCACAACCGCGGCCACGGAAGCATCTGGCTCAGACAGAACAGACTCATACTTTTCAGCGAAGCATTCTTACAGGGTTGACAGGCCTGTCAAGAGCAGGGAATGTCAGGTAGCTTCAAGGCAGCATGAATGCAGCCTTCAAAATGGGAAAGCAAGTCTAGTTCCAGCAGGCCCCCGTTTCCATGGGCACACTCAGCATACACCCCTGTGGTTTCTACCAAGTCTAAAGAGACACAGGTTACCCTGTGTTTCCTCCCCTGAATCAACTTCTCGAAGTAGGGTGTTCTGCATCAAGCGAACTGCCTCAACCAAGGAACGCCGCAGCTGCTCCTCTGGGCCTGTGGCTATCCAAAAGCCTGCAGTGTCCCAGGAAGAGTAGGACTGTCTTAAATGGCAGTTAGAACGCACGCCCACTATCTCTGGGAGGCACGGTGACTTCAGGCAGGAGCTCCTAGATGGAATGCGAAGCCGAGTGTTACTCTGAGTTCAGCTCCGACTAGGGCAATGCGTCAGACTTCGACGCCATGAGGGACGTGCCACAACGGTGTTCGTGAACGTGTGCGAGTGCTGAGGAAATTAAGCTGCTCCCAAAGAGAGTGCAGTGCGTTTCCCTACGCTCGGCATACACAGAGGGGCTCTAAAGGGCTACGGGCCTGGATGTTGCTTAGCAGACCCAGGTGGACCTGGGGGTACTCAGTGTTCCTGCCGGGAGCAGGGTGCCCACGCTAGCCTCCTAGGTGTCCAGAAAACTGTGCTGCCGTGGAAATTACCCAGAGCAGTGTCCACCGCCTCATGGAAACTGCTGCACGCCTCCGCTTCTGCACAGCAGGTCAGGGCCTTACTTCCAGGCATCTGTTCAGGCTGGGTGTGCCGTTAGCGACACCGCATTGTGAGATGCTGACTTACTCCTCGAGCAGAGGGACTTCGGGTACGAGGTCCTCGAAGTATTCAAAGCACACTGTTTTCTCACGGCAGCTCACACAAGGGCCATGACACAGTCGGACTCACCGGAAATGTTGTCCTGAGGCTGTTCCAAGACTCTGGACATGTACCTCTCCTCAAGGAACGTAGAGGGTGTTGCCCATCACTCGGCACGCACAGAGGTCCTCCGAGGGATCAAGCAACGGGTCTCCAAGTGGCTCAGCCGGCCCACGGGGGTCTGGAGGTAGTCAGTGAACTTGGAGGGAAAGTGATGCATACCCGAGAGGCCTAGGAGTCCTCAAAAGTGTACTTCCTTTCAAATCAAGCATATAAGCGACTAACAACTCATGGAAACTGCTGCCTGCTTCCCTTTCTGCACGGCTACTAGGGACCTAACCTGGAGGCAAGTTTTCACGTTGAGATTCCCTATAGCGCTAGAGCTTGTCCGGCGGACCACAACCGCGGCCACGGAAGCACCTGGTTCAGACAGAACGGATGCATACTTTTCCGCGAAGCATTCTTACAGGGTTGACAGGCCTGTCAAGAGCAGGGAATGTCAGGTAGCTTCAAGGCAGCATGAATGCAGCCTTCAAAATGGGACAGCAAGGCTAGTTCCAGCAGGAACCCGTTTCCATGGGCACACTCAGCATACACTCCTGTGGTTTCTAACAAGTCTAAAGAGACACAGGTTACCCTGTGTTTCCTCCCCTGAATCAACTTCTCGAAGTAGGGTGTTCTGCATCAAGCGAACTGGCTCAACCAAGGAACGCCGCAGCTGCTCCTCTGGGCCTGTGGCTATTCCAAAGCCTGCAGTGTCACAGGAAGAGCAGGACTTACTTAAATGATAGGAAGAACGCACGCCGACTATCTCTGGGAGGCACGGTGACTTCAGGAAGGAGCTCCTAGATGGAATGCGAAGCCGAGTGTTACTCGGAGTTCAGCTCAGACCAAGGCAATGCGTAAGACGTCGACGCCATGAGGGAGGTGCCACAACGGTGTTCGTGAACGTGTGCGAGTGCTGAGGAAATTAAGCTGCTCCCAAAGAGAGTGCAGTGCGTTTCCCTACGCTCGGCTTACACAGAGGGGCTCTAAAGGGCTACGGGCCCGGATGTTGCTTTAGCAGACCCAGGTGGACCTGGGGGTTCTCAGTGTTCCTGCCGGGAGCAGGGTGCCCAGGCTAGCCTCCTAGGTGTCCAGAAAACTGTGCTGCCGTGGAAGTTACCCAGAGCAGAGGCCACCGCCTCATGGAAACTGCTGCACGCCTCCGCTTGTGCACAGCAAATCAGGGCCTTACTTCCAGGCATCTGTTCAGGCTGGGTGTGCCGTTAGCGACACCGCATGGTGAGATGCTGACTTTCTCCTCGAGCAGAGTGACTTCCGGTACGAGGTCCTCGAAGTATTCAAAGCACACTGTTTTCTCACGGCAGCTCACACAAGGGCCATGACACATTCGGACTCACCGGAAATGTTGTCCTGAGGCTGTTCCAAGACTCTGGACATGTACCTCTCCTCAAGGAACGTACAGGGTGTTGCCCATCACTCGGCAGGCACAGAGGGCCTCCGAGTGATCAAGCAACGGGTCTCCAAGTGGCTCAGCCGGCCCACGGGGGTCTGGAGGTAGTCAGTGAACTTGGAGCGAAAGTGATGCATACCAGAGAGGCCTAAGAGTCCTCAAAAGTGTACTTCCTTTCACATCAAGCATGTAAGCGACTAAGAACTCATGGAAACAGCTGCCCGCTTCCCTTTCTGCACGGCTACTAGGGGCCTAACCTGGAGGCAAGTTTTCACGTTGAGATTCACTTTAGCTCTAGAGCTTGTCAGGCGGACTACAACCGCGGCCACGGAAGCACCTGGTTCAGACAGAACAGACGCATACTTTTCCGCGAAGCATTCTTACAGGGTTGACAGGCCTGTCAAGAGCAGGGAATGTCAGGTAGCTTCAAGGCAGCATGAATGCAGCCTTCAAAATGGGAAAGCAAGTCTAGTTCCAGCAGGCCCCCGTTTGCATGGGCACACGCAGCAAACACCCCTGTTGTCTCTACCAAGTCTAAAGAGACACAGGTTACCCTGTGTTTCCTCCCCTGAATCAACTTCTCGAAGTAGGGTGTTCTGCATCAAGTGAACTGCCTCAACCAAGGAACGCCGTAGCTGCTCCTCTGGGCCTGTGGCTATCCAAAAGCCTGCAGTGTCACAGGAAGAGCAGGACTCTCTTAAATGGCGGTTAGAACGCACGCCCACTATCTCTGGGAGGCACGGTGACTTCAGGCAGGAGCTCCTAGATGGAATGCGAAGCCGAGGGTTACTCTGAGTTCAGCTCAGACTAGGGCAATGCGTCAGACTTCGACGCCATGAGGGACGTGCCACAACGGTGTTCGTGAACGTGTGCGAGTGCTGAGGAAATTAAGCTGCTCCCAAAGAGAGTGCAGTGCGTTTCCCTACTCTCGGCATACACAGAGGGGCTCTAAAGGGCTTCGGGCCTGGATGTTGCTTAGCAGACCCAGGTGGACCTGGGGGTACTCAGTGTTCCTGCCGGGAGCAGGGTGCCCACGCTAGCCTCCTAGGTGTCCAGAAAACTGTGCTGCCGTGGAAGTTACCCAGAGCAGAGGCCACCGCCTCATGGAAACTGCTGCACGCCTCCGCTTGTGCACGGCAAATCAGGGCCTTACTTCCAGGCATCTGTTCAGGCTGGGTGTGCCGTTAGCGACACCGCATGGTGAGATGCTGACTTTCTCCTCGAGCAGAGTGACTTCGGGTACGAGGTCCTCGAAGTATTCAAAGCACACTGTTTTCTCACGGCAGCTCACACAAGGGCCATGACACAGTCGGACTCACCGGAAATGTTGTCCTGAGGCTGTTCCAAGACTCTGGACATGTACCTCTCCTCAAGGAACGTACAGGGTGTTGCCCATCACTCGGCAGGCACAGAGGTCCTCCGAGGGATCAAGCAACGGGTCTCCAAGTGGCTCAGCCGGCCCACGGGGGTCTGGAGGTAGTCAGTGAGCTTGGAGCCAAAGTGATGCATACCCGAGAGGCCTAGGAGTCCTCAAAAGTGTACTTCCTTTCACATCAAGCATATAAGCGACTAACAACTCATAGAAACTGCTGCCTGCTTCCCTTTCTGCACGGCTACTAGGGGCCTAACCTGGAGGCAAGTTTTCACGTTGAGATTCCCTATAGCGCTAGAGCTTGTCAGGCGGACCACAACCGCGGCCACGGAAGCACCTGGTTCAGACAGAACGGATGCATACTTTTCCGCGAAGCATTCTTACAGGGTTGACAGGCCTGTCAAGAGCAGGGAATGTCAGGTAGCTTCAAGGCAGCATGAATGCAGCCTTCAAAATGGGACAGCAAGGCTAGTTCCAGCAGGAACCCGTTTCCATGGGCACACTCAGCATACACTCCTGTGGTTTCTAACAAGTCTAAAGAGACACAGGTTACCCTGTGTTTCCTCCCCTGAATCAACTTCTCGAAGTAGGGTGTTTTGCATCAAGCGAACTGCCTCAACCAGGGAACGCCGCAGCTGCTCCTCTGGGCCTGTGGCTATCCAAAAGCCTGCAGTGTCACAGGAAGAGCAGGACTGTCTTAAATGGCAGTTAGAACGCACGCTCACTATCTCAGGGAGGCACGGTGACTTCAGGCAGGAGCTCCTAGATGGAATGCGAAGCCGAGGGTTACTCTGAGTTCAGCTCAGACTAGGGCAATGCGTCAGACTTCGACGCCATGAGGGACGTGCCACAACGGTGTTCGTGAACGTGTGCGAGTGCTGAGGAAATTAAGCTGCTCCCAAAGAGAGTGCAGTGCGTTTCCCTACTCTCGGCATACACAGAGGGGCTCTAAAGGGCTACGGGCCTGGATGTTGCTTAGCAGACCCAGGTGGGCCTGGGGGTACTCAGTGTTCCTGCCGGGAGCAGGGTGCCCACGCTAGCCTCCTAGGTGTCCAGAAAACTGTGCTGCCGTGGAAGTTACCCAGAGCAGAGGCCACCGCCTCATGGAAACTGCTGCACGCCTCCGCTTCTGCACGGCAAATCAGGGCCTTACTTCCAGGCATCTGTTCAGGCTGGGTGTGCCGTTAGCGACACCGCATGGTGAGATGCTGACTTTCTCCTCGAGCAGAGTGACTTCGGGTACGAGGTCCTCGAAGTATTCAAAGCACACTGTTTTCTCACGGCAGCTCACACAAGGGCCATGACACAGTCGGACTCACCGGAAATGTTGTCCTGAGGCTGTTCCAAGACTCTGGACATGTACCTCTCCTCAAGGAACGTACAGAGTGTTGCCCATCACTCGGCACGCACAGAGGTCCTCCGAGGGATCAAGCAACGGGTCTCCAAGTGGCTCAGCCGGCCCACGGGGATCTGGAGGTAGTCAGTGAGCTTGGAGCGAAAGTGATGCATACCCGAGAGGCCTAGGAGTCCTCAAAAGTGTACTTCCTTTCACATCAAGCATATAAGCGACTAAGAACTCATGGAAACAGCTGCCCGCTTCCCTTTCTGCACGGCTACTAGGGGCCTAACCTGGAGGCAAGTTTTCACGTTGAGATTCACTTTAGCTCTAGAGCTTGTCAGGCGGACTACAACCGCGGCCACGGAAGCACCTGGTTCAGACAGAACAGACGCATACTTTTCCGCGAAGCATTCTTACAGGGTTGACAGGCCTGTCAAGAGCAGGGAATGTCAGGTAGCTTCAAGGCAGCATGAATGCAGCCTTCAAAATGGGAAAGCAAGGCTAGTTCCAGCAGGCCCCCGTTTCCATGGGCACACGCAGCAAACACCCCTGTTGTCTCTACCAAGTCTAAAGAGACACAGGTTACCCTGTGTTTCCTCCCCTGAATCAACTTCTCGAAGTAGGGTGTTCTGCATCAAGTGAACTGCCTCAACCAAGGAACGCCGCAGCTGCTCCTCTGGGCCTGTGGCTATCCAAAAGCCTGCAGTGTCACAGGAAGAGCAGGACTCTCTTAAATGGCGGTTAGAACGCACGCCCACTATCTCTGGGAGGCACGGTGACTTCAGGCAGGAGCTCCTAGATGGAATGCGAAGCCGAGGGTTACTCTGATTTCAGCTCAGTCAGACTCGGGTAATGCGTCAGACTTCGACGCCATGAGGGACGTGCCACAACGGTGTTCGTGAACGTGTGCGAGTGCTGAGGAAATTAAGCTGCTCCCAAAGAGAGTGCAGTGCGTTTCCCTACTCTCGGCATACACAGAGGGGCTCTAAAGGGCTACGGGCCTGGATGTTGCTTAGCAGACCCAGGTGGACCTGGGGGTACTCAGTGTTCCTGCCGGGAGCAGGGTGCCCACGCTAGCCTCCTAGGTGTCCAGAAAACTGTGCTGCCGTGGAAGTTACCCAGAGCAGAGGCCACCGCCTCATGGAAACTGCTGCACTCCTCCGCTTGTGCACGGCAAATCAGGGCCTTACTTCCAGGCATCTGTTCAGGCTGGGTGTGCCGTTAGCGACACCGCATGGTGAGATGCTGACTTTCTCCTCAGGCAGAGTGACTTCGGGTACGAGGTCCTCGAAGTACTCAAAGCACACTGTTTTCTCACGGAAGCTCACACAAGGGCCATGACACAGTCGGACTCGCCAGAAATGTTGTCCTGAGGCTCTTCCAAGACTCTGGACATGTACCTCTCCTCAAGGAACGAACAGGGTGTTGCCCATCACTCGGCATGCACAGAGGGCCTCCGAGGGATCAACCAACGGGTCTCGAAGTGGCTCAGCAGGCCCACGGGGGTGTGGAGGTACTCAGTGAACTTGGAGGAAAGTGATGCGTACCCGAGAGGCCTACAAGTCCTCAAAAGTGTACTTCCTTTCACATAAAGCATGTAGGCGACTAAGAACTGATGGAAACAGCTGCCTGCCTCCCTTTCTGCACGGCTACTAGGGGCCTAACCTGGAGGCAAGTTTTCACGTTGAGATTCCCTATAGCGCTAGAGCTTGTCAGGCGGACCACAACCGCGGTCACGGAAGCACCTGATTCAGACAGAACGGACGCATACTTTTCCGCGAAGCATTCTTACAGGGTTGACAGGCCTGTCAAGAGCAGGGAATGTCAGGTAGCTTCAAGGCAGCATGAATGCAGCCTTCAAAATGGGACAGCAAGGCTAGTTCCAGCAGGCCCCCGTTTCCATGGGCACACTCAGCATACACCCCTATGGTTTCTACCAAGTCTAAAGAGACACAGGTTACCCTGTGTTTCCTCCCCTGAATCAACTTCTCGAAGTAGGGTGTTCTGCATCAAGCGAACTGCCTAAACCAAGGAACACCGCAGCTGCTCCTCTGGGCCTGTGGCTATCCAAAAGCCTGCAGTGTCACAGGAAGAGCAGGACTGTCGTAAATGGCAGTTAGAACGCACGCCCACTATCTCTGGGAGGCACGGTGACTTCAGGCAGGAGCCTCTAGATGGAATGCGAAGCCGAGTCTGAGCTGAGTTCAGCTCAGACTCGGGCAATGCGTCAGACTTCGTCGCCATGAGGGACGTGCCACAACGGTGTTCGTGAACGTGTGCGAGTGCTGAGGAAATTAAGCTGCTCCCAAATAGAGTGCAGTGCGTTTCCCTACGCTCGGCATACACAGAGGGGCTCTAAAGGGCTACGGGCCTGGATGTTGCTTAGCAGACCCAGGTGGGCCTGGGGGTACTCAGTGTTCCTGCCGGGAGCAGGGTGCCCACGCTAGCCTCCTAGGTGTCCAGAAAACTGTGCTGCCGTGGAAGTTACCCAGAGCAGAGGCCACCGCCTCATGGAAACTGCTGCACGCCTCTGCTTCTGCACGGCAAATCAGGGCCTTACTTCCAGACATCTGTTCATGCTGGGTGTGCCGTCAGCGACACCGCATGGTGAGATGCTGACTTTCTCATCAGGCACAGTGACTTCGGGTACGAGGTCCTCGAAGTACTCAAAGCACACTGTTTTCTCACGGAAGCTCACACAAGGGCCATGACAAAGTCGGACTCGCCAGAAATGTTGTCCTGAGGCTGTTCGAGGACTCTGGAAATGTAGCTCTCTTCAAGGAACGTACAGGGTGTTGCCCATCACTCGGCATGCACAGAGGGCCTCCGAGGGATCAACCAACGGGTCTCGAAGTGGCTCAGCAGGCCCACGGGGGTGTGGAGGTACTCAGTGAACTTGGAGCGAAAGTGATGCATACCGGAGAGGCCTAAGAGTCCTCAAAAGTGTACTTCCTTTCACATCAAGCATATAAGCGACTAAGAACTCATGGAAACAGCTGCCCGCTTCCCTTTCTGCACGGCTACTAGGGGCCTAACCTGGAGGCAAGTTTTCACGTTGAGATTCCCTATAGCGCTACAGCTTGTCAGGCGGACCACAACCGCGGCCTCGGAAGCACCTGATTCAGACAGAATGGACGCATTCTTTTCCGCAAAGCATTCTTACAGGGTTGACAGGCCTGTCAAGAGCAGGGAATGTCAGGTAGCTTCAAGGCAGCATGAATGCAGCCTTCAAAATGGGACAGCAAGGCTAGTTCCAGCAGGAACCCTTTTCCATGGGCACACTCAGCATACACCCCTGTGGTTTCTACCAAGTCTAAAGAGACACAGGTTACCCTGTGTTTCCTCCCCTGAATCAACTTCTCGAAGTAGGATGTTCTGCATCAAGCGAACTGCCTCAACCAAGGAACGCCGCAGCTGCTCCTCTGGGTCAGTGGCTATCCAAAAGCCTGCAGTGTCACAGGAAGAGCAGGACTGTCTTAAATGGCAGTTAGAACGCACGCCCACTATCTCTGGGAGGCACGGTGACTTCAGGCAGGAGCTTCTAGATGGAATGCGAAGCCGAGGGTTACTCTGAGTTCAGCTCAGTCAGACTCGGGCAATGCGTCAGACTTCGTCTCCATGAGGGACGTGCCACAATGGTGTTCGTGAACGTGTGCGAGTGCTGAGGAAATTAAGCTGCTCCCAAAGAGAGTGCAGTGCGTTTCCCTACGCTCGGCATACACAGAGGGGCTCTAAAGGGCTACGGGCCTGGATGTTGCTTAGCAGACCCAGGTGGGCCTGGGGTACTCAGTGTTCCTGCCGGGAGCAGGGTGCCCACGCTAGCCTCCTAGGTGTCCAGAAAACTGTGCTGCCGTGGAAGTTACCCAGAGCAGAGGCCACCGCCTCATGGAAACTGCTGCACTCCTCCGCTTCTGCACGGCAAATCAGGGCCTTACTTCCAGGCATCTGTTCAGGCTGGGTGTGCCGTTAGCGACACCGCATGGTGAGATGCTGACTTTCTCCTCAGGCACAGTGACTTCGGGTACGAGGTCCTCGAAGTACTCAAAGCACACTGTTTTCTCACGGAAGCTCACACAAGGGCCATGACAAAGTCGGACTTGCCAGAAATGTTGTCCTGAGGCTGTTCGAAGACTGTGGAAATGTACCTCTCCTCAAGGAACGTACAGGTTGTTGCCCATCACTCGGCATGCACAGAGGGTCTCCGAGGGATCAACCAACGGGTCTCGAAGTGGCTCAGCAGGCCCACGGGGGTGTGGAGGTACTCAGTGAACTTGGAGGAAAGTGATGCGTACCCGAGAGGCCTACAAGTCCTCAAAAGTGTACTTCCTTTCACATAAAGCATGTAAGCGACTAAGAACTGATGGAAACAGCTGTCTACCTCCCTTTCTGCACGGCTACTAGTGACCTAACCTGGAGGCAAGTTTTCACGTTGAGATTCCCTTTAGCTCTAGAGCTTGTCAGGCAGACCACAACCGCGGCCACGGAAGCACCTGGTTCAGACAGAACAGACTCATACTTTTCAGCGAAGCATTCTTACAGGGTTGACAGGCCTGTCAAGAGCAGGGAATGTCAGGTAGCTTCAAGGCAGCATGAATGCAGCCTTCCAAATGGGAAAGCAAGGCTAGTTCCAGCAGGCCCCCGTTTGCATGGGCACATGCAGCAAACACCCCTGTGGTTTCTACCAAGCCTAAAGAGACACAGGTTACCCTGTGTTTCCTCCCCTGAATCAACTTCTCGAAGTAGGGTGTTCTGCATCAAGCGAACTGCCTCAACCAAGGAACGCCGCAGCTGCTCCTCTGGGCCTGTGGCTATCCAAAAGCCTGCAATGTCACAGGAAGAGCAGGACTGTCTTAAATGGCAGTTAGAACGCACGCCCACTATCTCTGGGAGGCACGGTGACTTCAGGCAGGAGCTCCTAGATGGAATGCGAAGCCGAGGGTTACTCTGAGTTCAGCTCAGTCAGACTCGGGCAATGCTTCAGACTTCGACGCCATGAGGGACGTGCCACAACGGTGTTCGTGAACGTGTGCGAGTGCTGAGGAAATTAAGCTGCTCCCAAAGAGAGTGCAGTGCGTTTCCCTACTCTCGGCATACACAGAGGGGCTCTAAAGGGCTTCGGGCCTGGATGTTGCTTAGCAGACCCAGGTGGACCTGGGGGTACTCAGTGTTCCTGCCGGGAGCAGGGTGCCCACGCTAGCCTCCTAGGTGTCCAGAAAACTGTGCTGCCGTGGAAGTTACCCAGAGCAGAGGCCACCGCCTCATGGAAACTGCTGCACGCCTCCGCTTCTGCACGGCAAATCAGGGCCTTACTTCCAGGCATCTGTTCAGGCTGGGTGTGCCGTTAGCGACACCGCATGGTGAGATGCTGACTTTCTCCTCGAGCAGAGTGACTTCGGGTACGAGGTCCTCGAAGTATTCAAAGCACACTGTTTTCTCACGGCAGCTCACACAAGGGCCATGACACAGTCGGACTCACCGGAAATGTTGTCCTGAGGCTGTTCCAAGACTCTGGACATGTACCTCTTCTCAAGGAACGTACAGGGTGTTGCCCATCACTCGGCAGGCACAGAGGGCCTCCGAGGGATCAAGCAACGGGTCTCCAAGTGGCTCAGCCGGCCCACGGGGATCTGGAGGTAGTCAGTGAACTTGGAGCGAAAGTGATGCATACCGGAGAGGCCTAAGAGTCCTCAAAAGTGTACTTCCTTTCACATCAAGCATATAAGCGACTAAGAACTCATGGAAACAGCTGCCCGCTTCCCTTTCTGCACGGCTACTAGGGGCCTAACCTGGAGGCAAGTTTTCACGTTGAGATTCACTTTAGCTCTAGAGCTTGTCAGGCGGACTACAACCGCGGCCACGGAAGCACCTGGTTCAGACAGAACAGACGCATACTTTTCCGCGAAGCATTCTTACAGGGTTGACAGGCCTGTCAAGAGCAGGGAATGTCAGGTAGCTTCAAGGCAGCATGAATGCAGCCTTCAAAATGGGAAAGCAAGTCTAGTTCCAGCAGGCCCCCGTTTCCATGGGCACACGCAGCAAACACCCCTGTTGTCTCTACCAAGTCTAAAGAGACACAGGTTACCCTGTGTTTCCTCCCCTGAATCAACTTCTCGAAGTAGGGTGTTCTGCATCAAGTGAACTGCCTGAACCAAGGAACGCCGCAGCTGCTCCTCTGGGCCTGTGGCTATCCAAAAGCCTGCAGTGTCACAGGAAGAGCAGGACTCTCTTAAATGGCGGTTAGAACGCACGCCCACTATCTCTGGGAGGCACGGTGACTTCAGGCAGGAGCTCCTAGATGGAATGCGAAGCCGAGGGTTACTCTGAGTTCAGCTCAGACTAGGGCAATGCGTCAGACTTCGACGCCATGAGGGACGTGCCACAACGGTGTTCGTGAACGTGTGCGAGTGCTGAGGAAATTAAGCTGCTCCCAAAGAGAGTGCAGTGCGTTTCCCTACTCTCGGCATACAAAGAGGGGCTCTAAAGGGCTACGGGCCTGGATGTTGCTTAGCAGACCCAGGTGGACCTGGGGGTACTCAGTGTTCCTGCCGGGAGCAGGGTGCCCACGCTAGCCTCCTAGGTGTCCAGAAAACTGTGCTGCCGTGGAAGTTACCCAGAGCAGAGGCCACCGCCTCATGGAAACTGCTGCACGCCTCCGCTTCTGCACGGCAAATCAGGGCCTTACTTCCAGGCATCTGTTCAGGCTGGGTGTGCCGTTAGCGACACCGTATGGTGAGATGCTGACTTTCTCCTCGAGCAGAGTGACTTCGGGTACGAGGTCCTCGAAGTATTCAAAGCACACTGTTTTCTCACGGCAGCTCACACAAGGGCCATGACACAGTCGGACTCACCGGAAATGTTGTCCTGAGGCTGTTCCAAGACTCTGGACATGTACCTCTCCTCAAGGAACGTACAGGGTGTTGCCCATCACTCGGCAGGCACAGAGGTCCTCCGACGGATCAAGCAACGGGTCTGCAAGTGGCTCAGCCGGCCCACGGGGGTCTGGAGGTAGTCAGTGAACTTGGAGGGAAAGTGATGCATACCCGAGAGGCCTAGGAGTTCTCAAAAGTGTACTTCCTTTCACATCAAGCATATAAGCGACTAAGAACTCATGGAAACAGCTGCCCGCTTCCCTTTCTGCACGGCTACTAGGGGCCTAACCTGGAGGCAAGTTTTCACGTTGAGATTCACTTTAGCTCTAGAGCTTGTCAGGCGGACTACAACCGCGGCCACGGAAGCACCTGGTTCAGACAGAACAGACGCATACTTTTCCGCGAAGCGTTCTTACAGGGTTGACAGGCCTGTCAAGAGCAGGGAATGTCAGGTAGCTTCAAGGCAGCATGAATGCAGCCTTCAAAATGGGACAGCAAGGCTAGTTCCAGCAGGAACCCGTTTCCATGGGCACACTCAGCATACACTCCTGTGGTTTCTAACAAGTCTAAAGAGACACAGGTTACCCTGTGTTTCCTCCCCTGAATCAACTTCTCGAAGTAGGGTGTTTTGCATCAAGCGAACTGCCTCAACCAGGGAACGCCGCAGCTGCTCCTCTGGGCCTGTGGCTATCCAAAAGCCTGCAGTGTCACAGGAAGAGCAGGACTGTCTTAAATGGCAGTTAGAACGCACGCCCACTATCTCAGGGAGGCACGGTGACTTCAGGCAGGAGCTCCTAGATGGAATGCGAAGCCGAGGGTTACTCTGAGTTCAGCTCAGACTAGGGCAATGCGTCAGACTTCGACGCCATGAGGGACGTGCCACAACGGTGTTCGTGAACGTGTGCGAGTGCTGAGGAAATTAAGCTGCTCCCAAAGAGAGTGCAGTGCGTTTCCCTACGCTCGGCATACACAGAGGGGCTCTAAAGGGCTACGGGCCTGGATTTTGCTTAGCAGACCCAGGTTGGCCTGGGGGTACTCAGTGTTCCTGCCGGGAGCAGGGTGCCCACGCTAGCCTCCTAGGTGTCCAGAAAACTGTGCTGCCGTGGAAGTTACCCAGAGCAGAGGCCACCGCCTCATGGAAACTGCTGCACGCCTCCGCTTGTGCTCGGCAAATCAGGGCCTTACTTCCAGGCATCTGTTCAGGCTGTGTGTGCCGTTAGTGACACCGCATGGTGAGATGCTGACTTTCTCCTCGAGCAGAGTGACTTCGGGTACGAGGTCCTCGAAGTATTCAAAGCACACTGTTTTCTCACGGCAGCTCACACAAGGGCCATGACACAGTCGGACTCACCGGAAATGTTGTCCTGAGGCTGTTCCAAGACTCTGGACATGTACCTCTCCTCAAGGAACGTACAGGGTGTTGCCCATCACTCGGCAGGCACAGAGGGCCTCCGAGGGATCAAGCAAAGGGTCTCCAAGTGGCTCAGCCGGCCCACGGGGGTCTGGAGGTAGTCAGTGAACTTGGAGCGAAAGTGATGCATACCCGAGAGTCCTAGGAGTCCTCAAAACTGTACTTCCTTTCAAATCAAGCATATAAGCGACTAACAACTCATAGAAACTGCTGCCTGCTTCCCTTTCTGCACGGCTACTAGGGGCCTAACCTGGAGGCAAGTTTTCACGTTGAGATTCCCTATAGCGCTAGAGCTTGTCAGGCGGACCACAACCGCGGCCACGGAAGCACCTGGTTCAGACAGAATGGATGCATACTTTTCCGCGAAGCATTCTTACAGGGTTGACAGGCCTGTCAAGAGCAGGGAATGTCAGGTAGCTTCAAGGCAGCATGAATGCAGCCTTCCAAATGGGACAGCAAGGCTAGTTCCAGCAGGAACCCGTTTCCATGGGCACACTCAGCATACACTCCTGTGGTTTCTAACAAGTCTAAAGAGACACAGGTTACCCTGTGTTTCCTCCCCTGAATCAACTTCTCGAAGTAGGGTGTTCTGCATCAAGCGAACTGCCTCAACCAGGGAACGCCGCAGCTGCTCCTCTGGGCCTGTGGCTATCCGAAAGCCTGCAGTGTCACAGGAAGAGCAGGACTGTCTTAAATGGCAGTTAGAACGCACGCCCACTATCTCAGGGAGGCACGGTGACTTCAGGCAGGAGCTCCTAGATGGAATGCGAAGCCGAGGGTTACTCTGAGTTCAGGTCAGACTAGGGCAATGCGTCAGACTTCGACGCCATGAGGGACGTTCCACAACGGTGTTCGTGAACGTGTGCGAGTGCTGAGGAAATTAAGCTGCTCCCAAAGAGAGTGCAGTGCGTTTCCCTACTCTCGGCATACACAGAGGGGCTCTAAAGGGCTACGGGCCTGGATGTTGCTTAGCAGACCCAGGTGGGCCTGGGGGTACTCAGTGTTCCTGCCGGGAGCAGGGTGCCCACGCTAGCCTCCTAGGTGTCCAGAAAACTGTGCTGCCGTGGAAGTTACCCAGAGCAGAGGCCACCGCCTCATGGAAACTGCTGCACTCCTCCGCTTGTGCACAGCAAATCAGGGCCTTACTTCCAGGCATCTGTTCAGGCTGGGTGTGCCGTTAGCGACACCGCATGGTGAGATGCTGACTTTCTCCTCGAGCAGAGTGACTTCGGGTACGAGGTCCTCGAAGTATTCAAAGCACACTGTTTTCTCACGGCAGCTCACACAAGGGCCATGACACAGTCGGACTCACCGGAAATGTTGTCCTGAGGCTGTTCCAAGACTCTGGACATGTACCTCTCCTCAAGGAACGTACAGGGTGTTGCCCATCACTCGGCAGGCACAGAGGGCCTCCGAGGGATCAAGCAACGGGTCTCCAAGTGGCTCAGCCGGCCCACGGGGGTCTGGAGGTAGTCAGTGAACTTGGAGCGAAAGTGATGCATACCGGAGAGGCCTAAGAGTCCTCAAAAGTTTACTTCCTTTCACATCAAGCATGTAAGCGACTAAGAACTCATGGAAACAGCTGCCCGCTTCCCTTTCTGCACGGCTATTAGGGGCCTAACCTGGAGGCAAGTTTTCACGTTGAGATTCCCTTTAGCTCTAGAGCTTGTCAGGCGGACCACAACCGCGGCCACGGAAGCACCTGGTTCAGACAGAACAGACTCATACTTTTCAGCGAAGCATTCTTACAGGGTTGACAGGCCTGTCAAGAGCAGGGAATGTCAGGTAGCTTCAAGGCAGCATGAATGCAGCCTTCCAAATGGGAAAGCAAGGCTAGTTCCAGCAGGCCCCCGTTTCCATGGGCACATGCAGCAAACACCCCTGTGGTTTCTACCAAGCCTAAAGAGACACAGGTTACCCTGTGTTTCCTCCCCTGAATCAACTTCTCGAAGTAGGGTGTTCTGCATCAAGCGAACTGCCTCAACCAAGGAACGCCGCAGCTGCTCCTCTGGGCCTGTGGCTATCCAAAAGCCTGCAGTGTCACAGGAAGAGCAGGACTGTCGTAAATGGCAGTTAGAACGCACGCCCACTATCTCTGGGAGGCACGGTGACTTCAGGCAGGAGCTTCTAGATGGAATGCGAAGCCGAGGGTTACTCTGAGTTCAGCTCAGACTCGGGCAATGCGTCAGACTTCGTCGCCATGAGGGACGTGCCACAACGGTGTTCGTGAACGTGTGCGAGTGCTGAGGAAATTAAGCTGCTCCCAAAGAGAGTGCAGTGCGTTTCCCTACGCTCGGCATACACAGAGGGGCTCTAAAGGGCTACGGGCCTGGATGTTGCTTAGCAGACCCAGGTGGGCCTGGGGGTACTCAGTGTTCCTGCCGGGAGCAGGGTGCCCACGCTAGCCTCCTAGGTGTCCAGAAAACTGTGCTGCCGTGGAAGTTACCCAGAGCAGAGGCCACCGCCTCATGGAAACTGCTGCACGCCTCTGCTTCTGCCCGGCAAATCAGGGCCTTACTTCCAGACATCTGTTCAGGCTGGGTGTGCCGTCAGCGACACCGCATGGTGAGATGCTGACTTTCTCCTCAGGCACAGTGACTTCGGGTACGAGGTCCTCGAAGTACTCAAAGCACACTGTTTTCTCACGGCAGCTCACACAAGGGCCATGACACAGTCGGACTCACCGGAAATGTTGTCCTGAGGCTGTTCCAAGACTCTGGACATGTACCTCTCCTCAAGGAACGTACAGGGTGTTGCCCATCACTCGGCAGGCACAGAGGGCCTCCGAGGGATCAAGCAACGGGTCTCCAAGTGGCTCAGCCGGCCCACGGGGGTCTGGAGGTAGTCAGTGAACTTGGAGCGAAAGTGATGCATACCGGAGAGGCCTAAGAGTCCTCAAAAGTGTACTTCCTTTCACATCAAGCATATAAGCGACTAAGAACTCATGGAAACAGCTGCCCGCTTCCCTTTCTGCACGGCTACTAGGGGCCTAACCTGGAGGCAAGTTTTCACGTTGAGATTCACTTTAGCTCTAGAGCTTGTCAGGCGGACTACAACCGCGGCCACGGAAGCACCTGGTTCAGACAGAACAGACGCATACTTTTCCGCGAAGCATTCTTACAGGGTTGACAGGCCTGTCAAGAGCAGGGAATGTCAGGTAGCTTCAAGGCAGCATGAATGCAGCCTTCAAAATGGGAAAGCAAGTCTAGTTCCAGCAGGCCCCCGTTTCCATGGGCACACGCAGTAAACACCCCTGTTGTCTCTACCAAGTCTAAAGAGACACAGGTTACCCTGTGTTTCCTCCCCTGAATCAACTTCTCGAAGTAGGGTGTTCTGCATCAAGTGAACTGCCTCAACCAAGGAACGCCGCAGCTGCTCCTCTGGGCCTGTGGCTATCCAAAAGCCTGCAGTGTCACAGGAAGAGCAGGACTCTCTTAAATGGCGGTTAGAACGCACGCCCACTATCTCAGGGAGGCACGGTGACTTCAGGCAGGAGCTCCTAGATGGAATGCGAAGCCGAGGGTTACTCTGAGTTCAGCTCAGACTAGGGCAATGCGTCAGACTTCGACGCCATGAGGGACGTGCCACAACGGTGTTCGTGAACGTGTGCGAGTGCTGAGGAAATTAAGCTGCTCCCAAAGAGAGTGCAGTGCGTTTCCCTACTCTCGGCATACACAAAGGGGCTCTAAAGGGCTACGGGCCTGGATGTTGCTTAGCAGACCCAGGTGGACCTGGGGGTACTCAGTGTTCCTGCCGGGAGCAGGGTGCCCACGCTAGCCTCCTAGGTGTCCAGAAAACTGTGCTGCCGTGGAAGTTACCCAGAGCAGAGGCCACCGCCTCATGGAAACTGCTGCACGCCTCCGCTTGTGCACGGCAAATCAGGGCCTTACTTCCAGGCATCTGTTCAGGCTGGGTGTGCCGTTAGCGACACCGCATAGTGAGATGCTGACTTTCTCCTCAGGCAGAGTGACTTCGGGTACGAGGTCCTCGAAGTACTCAAAGCACACTGTTTTCTCACGGCAGCTCACACAAGGGCCATGACACAGTCGGACTCGCCAGAAATGTTGTCCTGAGGCTGTTCCAAGACTCTGGACATGTACCTCTCCTCAAGGAACGTACAGGGTGTTGCCCATCACTCGGCATGCACAGAGGGCCTCCGAGGGATCAACCAACGGGTCTCGAAGTGGCTCAGCAGGCCCACGGGGGTGTGGAGGTACTCAGTGAACTTGGAGGAAAGTGATGCGTACCCGAGAGGCCTACAAGTCCTCAAAAGTGTACTTCCTTTCACATAAAGCATGTAGGCGACTAAGAACTGATGGAAACAGCTTCCTGCCTCCCTTTCTGCACGGCTACTAGGGGCCTAACCTGGAGGCAAATTTTCACGTTGAGATTCCCTATAGCGCTACAGCTTGTCAGGCGGACCACAACCGCGGTCACGGAAGCACCTGATTCAGACAGAACGGACGCATACTTTTCCGCGAAGCATTCTTACAGGGTTGACAGGCCTGTCAAGAGCAGGGAATGTCAGGTAGCTTCAAGGCAGCATGAATGCAGCCTTCAAAATGGGACAGCAAGGCTAGTTCCAGCAGGCCCCCGTTTCCATGGGCACACTCAGCATACACCCCTATGGTTTCTACCAAGTCTAAAGAGACACAGGTTACCCTGTGTTTCCTCCCCTGAATCAACTTCTCGAAGTAGGGTGTTCTGCATCAAGCGAACTGCCTAAACCAAGGAACACCGCAGCTGCTCCTCTGGGCCTGTGGCTATCCAAAAGCCTGCAGTGTCACAGGAAGAGCAGGACTGTCGTAAATGGCAGTTAGAACGCACGCCCACTATCTCTGGGAGGCACGGTGACTTCAGGCAGGAGCCTCTAGATGGAATGCGAAGCCGAGTCTGAGCTGAGTTCAGCTCAGACTCGGGCAATGCGTCAGACTTCGTCGCCATGAGGGACGTGCCACAACGGTGTTCGTGAACGTGTGCGAGTGCTGAGGAAATTAAGCTGCTCCCAAAGAGAGTGCAGTGCGTTTCCCTACGCTCGGCATACACAGAGGGGCTCTAAAGGGCTACGGGCCTGGATGTTGCTTAGCAGACCCAGGTGGGCCTGGGGGTACTCAGTGTTCCTGCCGGGAGCAGGGTGCCCACGCTAGCCTCCTAGGTGTCCAGAAAACTGTGCTGCCGTGGAAGTTACCCAGAGCAGAGGCCACCGCCTCATGGAAACTGCTGCACGCCTCTGCTTCTGCACGGCAAATCAGGGCCTTACTTCCAGACATCTGTTCAGGCTGGGTGTACCGTCAGCGACACCGCATGGTGAGATGCTGACTTTCTCCTCAGGCACAGTGACTTCGGGTACGAGGTCCTCGAAGTACTCAAAGCACACTGTTTTCTCACGGAAGCTCACACAAGGGCCATGACAAAGTCGGACTCGCCAGAAATGTTGTCCTGAGGCTGTTCGAGGACTCTGGAAATGTAGCTCTCTTCAAGGAACGTACAGGGTGTTGCCCATCACTCGGCATGCACAGAGGGCCTCCGAGGGATCAACCAACGGGTCTCGAAGTGGCTCAGCAGGCCCACGGGGGTGTGGAGGTACTCAGTGAACTTGGAGCGAAAGTGATGCATACCGGAGAGGCCTAAGAGTCCTCAAAAGTGTACTTCCTTTCACATCAAGCATGTAAGCGACTAAGAACTCATGGAAACAGCTGCCCGCTTCCCTTTCTGCACGGCTACTAGGGGCCTGACCTGGAGGCAAGTTTTCACGTTGAGATTCCCTATAGCGCTAGAGCTTGTCAGGCGGACCACAACCGCGGTCACGGAAGCACCTGGTTCAGACAGAATGGACGCATACTTTTCCGCAAAGCATTCTTACAGGGTTGACAGGCCTGTCAAGAGCAGGGAATGTCAGGTAGCTTCAAGGCAGCATGAATGCAGCCTTCAAAATGGAACAGCAAGGCTAGTTCCAGCAGGACCCCGTTTCCATGGGCACACTCAGCATACACCCCTGTGGTTTCTACCAAGTCTAAAGAGACACAGGTTACCCTGTGTTTCCTCCCCTGAATCAACTTCTCGAAGTAGGGTGTTCTGCATCAAGCGAACTGCCTCAACCAAGGAACGCCGCAGCTGCTCCTGTGGGCCTGTGGCTATCCAAAAGCCTGCAGTGTCACAGGAAGAGCAGGACTGTCGTAAATGGCAGTTAGAACGCACGCCCACTATCTCTGGGAGGCACGGTGACTTCAGGCAGGAGCTTCTAGATGGAATGCGAAGCCGAGGGTTACTCTGAGTTCAGCTCAGACTCGGGCAATGCGTCAGACTTCGTCGCCATGAGGGACGTGCCACAACGGTGTTCGTGAACGTGTGCGAGTGCTGAGGAAATTAAGCTGCTCCCAAAGAGAGTGCAGTGCGTTTCCCTACGCTCGGCATACACAGAGGGGCTCTAAAGGGCTACGGGCCTGGATGTTGCTTAGCAGACCCAGGTGGGCCTGGGGGTACTCAGTGTTCCTGCCGGGAGCAGGGTGCCCACGCTAGCCTCCTAGGTGTCCAGAAAACTGTGCTGCCGTGGAAGTTACCCAGAGCAGAGGCCACCGCCTCATGGAAACTGCTGCACGCCTCTGCTTCTGCACGGCAAATCAGGGCCTTACTTCCAGACATCTGTTCAGGCTGGGTGTGCCGTCAGCGACACCGCATGGTGAGATGCTGACTTTCTCCTCAGGCACAGTGACTTCGGGTACGAGGTCCTCGAAGTACTCAAAGCACACTGTTTTCTCACGGAAGCTCACACAAGGGCCATGACAAAGTCGGACTCGCCAGAAATGTTGTCCTGAGGCTGTTCGAGGACTCTGGAAATGTAGCTCTCTTCAAGGAACGTACAGGGTGTTGCCCATCACTCGGCATGCACAGAGGGCCTCCGAGGGATCAACCAACGGGTCTCGAAGTGGCTCAGCAGGCCCACGGGGGTGTGGAGGTACTCAGTGAACTTGGAGCGAAAGTGATGCATACCGGAGAGGCCTAAGAGTCCTCAAAAGTGTACTTCCTTTCACATAAAGCATGTAAGCGACTAAGAACTGATGGAAACAGCTGTCTACCTCCCTTTCTGCACGGCTACTAGTGACCTAACCTGGAGGCAAGTTTTCACGTTGAGATTCCCTTTAGCTCTAGAGCTTGTCAGGCAGACCACAACCGCGGCCACGGAAGCACCTGGTTCAGACAGAACAGACTCATACTTTTCAGCGAAGCATTCTTACAGGGTTGACAGGCCTGTCAAGAGCAGGGAATGTCAGGTAGTTTCAAGGCAGCATGAATGCAGCCTTCCAAATGGGAAAGCAAGGCTAGTTCCAGCAGGCCCCCATTTCCATGGGCACATGCAGCAAACACCCCTGTGGTTTCTACCAAGCCTAAAGAGACACAGGTTACCCTGTGTTTCCTCCCCTGAATCAACTTCTCGAAGTAGGGTGTTCTGCATCAAGCGAACTGCCTCAACCAAGGAACGCCGCAGCTGCTCCTGTGGGCCTGTGGCTATCCAAAAGCCTGCAGTGTCACAGGAAGAGCAGGACTGTCGTAAATGGCAGTTAGAACGCACGCCCACTATCTCTGGGAGGCACGGTGACTTCAGGCAGGAGCTTCTAGATGGAATGCGAAGCCGAGGGTTACTCTGAGTTCAGCTCAGTCAGACTCGGGCAATGCGTCAGACTTCGTCTCCATGAGGGACGTGCCACAATGGTGTTCGTGAACGTGTGCGAGTGCTGAGGAAATTAAGCTGCTCCCAAAGAGAGTGCAGTGCGTTTCCCTATGCTCGGCATACACAGAGGGGCTCTAAAGGGCTACGGGCCTGGATGTTGCTTAGCAGACCCAGGTGGGCCTGGGGGTACTCAGTGTTCCTGCCGGGAGCAGGGTGCCCACGCTAGCCTCCTAGGTGTCCAGAAAACTGTGCTGCCGTGGAAGTTACCCAGAGCAGAGGCCACCGCCTCATGGAAACTGCTGCACTCCTCCGCTTCTGCACGGCAAATCAGGGCCTTACTTCCAGGCATCTGTTCAGGCTGGGTGTGCCGTTAGCGACACCGCATGGTGAGATGCTGACTTTCTCCTCAGGCACAGTGACTTCGGGTACGAGGTCCTCGAAGTACTCAAAGCACACTGTTTTCTCACGGAAGCTCACACAAGGGCCATGACAAAGTCGGACTTGCCAGAAATGTTGTCCTGAGGCTGTTCGAAGACTGTGGAAATGTACCTCTCCTCAAGGAACGTACAGGTTGTTGCCCATCACTCGGCATGCACAGAGGGTCTCCGAGGGATCAACCAACGGGTCTCGAAGTGGCTCAGCAGGCCCACGGGGGTGTGGAGGTACTCAGTGAACTTGGAGGAAAGTGATGCGTACCCGAGAGGCCTACAAGTCCTCAAAAGTGTACTTCCTTTCACATAAAGCATGTAAGCGACTAAGAACTGATGGAAACAGCTGTCTACCTCCCTTTCTGCACGGCTACTAGTGACCTAACCTGGAGGCAAGTTTTCACGTTGAGATTCCCTTTAGCTCTAGAGCTTGTCAGGCAGACCACAACCGCGGCCACGGAAGCACCTGGTTCAGACAGAACAGACTCATACTTTTCAGCGAAGCATTCTTACAGGGTTGACAGGCCTGTCAAGAGCAGGGAATGTCAGGTAGCTTCAAGGCAGCATGAATGCAGCCTTCCAAATGGGAAAGCAAGGCTAGTTCCAGCAGGCCCCCGTTTGCATGGGCACATGCAGCAAACACCCCTGTGGTTTCTACCAAGCCTAAAGAGACACAGGTTACCCTGTGTTTCCTCCCCTGAATCAACTTCTCGAAGTAGGGTGTTCTGCATCAAGCGAACTGCCTCAACCAAGGAACGCCGCAGCTGCTCCTCTGGGCCTGTGGCTATCCAAAAGCCTGCAATGTCACAGGAAGAGCAGGACTGTCTTAAATGGCAGTTAGAACGCACGCCCACTATCTCTGGGAGGCACGGTGACTTCAGGCAGGAGCTCCTAGATGGAATGCGAAGCCGAGGGTTACTCTGAGTTCAGCTCAGTCAGACTCGGGCAATGCTTCAGACTTCGACGCCATGAGGGACGTGCCACAACGGTGTTCGTGAACGTGTGCGAGTGCTGAGGAAATTAAGCTGCTCCCAAAGAGAGTGCAGTGCGTTTCCCTACTCTCGGCATACACAGAGGGGCTCTAAAGGGCTTCGGGCCTGGATGTTGCTTAGCAGACCCAGGTGGACCTGGGGGTACTCAGTGTTCCTGCCGGGAGCAGGGTGCCCACGCTAGCCTCCTAGGTGTCCAGAAAACTGTGCTGCCGTGGAAGTTACCCAGAGCAGAGGCCACCGCCTCATGGAAACTGCTGCACGCCTCCGCTTCTGCACGGCAAATCAGGGCCTTACTTCCAGGCATCTGTTCAGGCTGGGTGTGCCGTTAGCGACACCGCATGGTGAGATGCTGACTTTCTCCTCGAGCAGAGTGACTTCGGGTACGAGGTCCTCGAAGTATTCAAAGCACACTGTTTTCTCACGGCAGCTCACACAAGGGCCATGACACAGTCGGACTCACCGGAAATGTTGTCCTGAGGCTGTTCCAAGACTCTGGACATGTACCTCTTCTCAAGGAACGTACAGGGTGTTGCCCATCACTCGGCAGGCACAGAGGGCCTCCGAGGGATCAAGCAACGGGTCTCCAAGTGGCTCAGCCGGCCCACGGGGATCTGGAGGTAGTCAGTGAACTTGGAGCGAAAGTGATGCATACCGGAGAGGCCTAAGAGTCCTCAAAAGTGTACTTCCTTTCACATCAAGCATATAAGCGACTAAGAACTCATGGAAACAGCTGCCCGCTTCCCTTTCTGCACGGCTACTAGGGGCCTAACCTGGAGGCAAGTTTTCACGTTGAGATTCACTTTAGCTCTAGAGCTTGTCAGGCGGACTACAACCGCGGCCACGGAAGCACCTGGTTCAGACAGAACAGACGCATACTTTTCCGCGAAGCATTCTTACAGGGTTGACAGGCCTGTCAAGAGCAGGGAATGTCAGGTAGCTTCAAGGCAGCATGAATGCAGCCTTCAAAATGGGAAAGCAAGTCTAGTTCCAGCAGGCCCCCGTTTCCATGGGCACACGCAGCAAACACCCCTGTTGTCTCTACCAAGTCTAAAGAGACACAGGTTACCCTGTGTTTCCTCCCCTGAATCAACTTCTCGAAGTAGGGTGTTCTGCATCAAGTGAACTGCCTGAACCAAGGAACGCCGCAGCTGCTCCTCTGGGCCTGTGGCTATCCAAAAGCCTGCAGTGTCACAGGAAGAGCAGGACTCTCTTAAATGGCGGTTAGAACGCACGCCCACTATCTCTGGGAGGCACGGTGACTTCAGGCAGGAGCTCCTAGATGGAATGCGAAGCCGAGGGTTACTCTGAGTTCAGCTCAGACTAGGGCAATGCGTCAGACTTCGACGCCATGAGGGACGTGCCACAACGGTGTTCGTGAACGTGTGCGAGTGCTGAGGAAATTAAGCTGCTCCCAAAGAGAGTGCAGTGCGTTTCCCTACTCTCGGCATACAAAGAGGGGCTCTAAAGGGCTACGGGCCTGGATGTTGCTTAGCAGACCCAGGTGGACCTGGGGGTACTCAGTGTTCCTGCCGGGAGCAGGGTGCCCACGCTAGCCTCCTAGGTGTCCAGAAAACTGTGCTGCCGTGGAAGTTACCCAGAGCAGAGGCCACCGCCTCATGGAAACTGCTGCACGCCTCCGCTTCTGCACGGCAAATCAGGGCCTTACTTCCAGGCATCTGTTCAGGCTGGGTGTGCCGTTAGCGACACCGTATGGTGAGATGCTGACTTTCTCCTCGAGCAGAGTGACTTCGGGTACGAGGTCCTCGAAGTATTCAAAGCACACTGTTTTCTCACGGCAGCTCACACAAGGGCCATGACACAGTCGGACTCACCGGAAATGTTGTCCTGAGGCTGTTCCAAGACTCTGGACATGTACCTCTCCTCAAGGAACGTACAGGGTGTTGCCCATCACTCGGCAGGCACAGAGGTCCTCCGACGGATCAAGCAACGGGTCTGCAAGTGGCTCAGCCGGCCCACGGGGGTCTGGAGGTAGTCAGTGAACTTGGAGGGAAAGTGATGCATACCCGAGAGGCCTAGGAGTTCTCAAAAGTGTACTTCCTTTCACATCAAGCATATAAGCGACTAAGAACTCATGGAAACAGCTGCCCGCTTCCCTTTCTGCACGGCTACTAGGGGCCTAACCTGGAGGCAAGTTTTCACGTTGAGATTCACTTTAGCTCTAGAGCTTGTCAGGCGGACTACAACCGCGGCCACGGAAGCACCTGGTTCAGACAGAACAGACGCATACTTTTCCGCGAAGCGTTCTTACAGGGTTGACAGGCCTGTCAAGAGCAGGGAATGTCAGGTAGCTTCAAGGCAGCATGAATGCAGCCTTCAAAATGGGACAGCAAGGCTAGTTCCAGCAGGAACCCGTTTCCATGGGCACACTCAGCATACACTCCTGTGGTTTCTAACAAGTCTAAAGAGACACAGGTTACCCTGTGTTTCCTCCCCTGAATCAACTTCTCGAAGTAGGGTGTTTTGCATCAAGCGAACTGCCTCAACCAGGGAACGCCGCAGCTGCTCCTCTGGGCCTGTGGCTATCCAAAAGCCTGCAGTGTCACAGGAAGAGCAGGACTGTCTTAAATGGCAGTTAGAACGCACGCCCACTATCTCAGGGAGGCACGGTGACTTCAGGCAGGAGCTCCTAGATGGAATGCGAAGCCGAGGGTTACTCTGAGTTCAGCTCAGACTAGGGCAATGCGTCAGACTTCGACGCCATGAGGGACGTGCCACAACGGTGTTCGTGAACGTGTGCGAGTGCTGAGGAAATTAAGCTGCTCCCAAAGAGAGTGCAGTGCGTTTCCCTACGCTCGGCATACACAGAGGGGCTCTAAAGGGCTACGGGCCTGGATTTTGCTTAGCAGACCCAGGTTGGCCTGGGGGTACTCAGTGTTCCTGCCGGGAGCAGGGTGCCCACGCTAGCCTCCTAGGTGTCCAGAAAACTGTGCTGCCGTGGAAGTTACCCAGAGCAGAGGCCACCGCCTCATGGAAACTGCTACACGCCTCCGCTTGTGCTCGGCAAATCAGGGCCTTACTTCCAGGCATCTGTTCAGGCTGTGTGTGCCGTTAGCGACACCGCATGGTGAGATGCTGACTTTCTCCTCGAGCAGAGTGACTTCGGGTACGAGGTCCTCGAAGTATTCAAAGCACACTGTTTTCTCACGGCAGCTCACACAAGGGCCATGACACAGTCGGACTCACCGGAAATGTTGTCCTGAGGCTGTTCCAAGACTCTGGACATGTACCTCTCCTCAAGGAACGTACAGGGTGTTGCCCATCACTCGGCAGGCACAGAGGGCCTCCGAGGGATCAAGCAAAGGGTCTCCAAGTGGCTCAGCCGGCCCACGGGGGTCTGGAGGTAGTCAGTGAACTTGGAGCGAAAGTGATGCATACCCGAGAGTCCTAGGAGTCCTCAAAACTGTACTTCCTTTCAAATCAAGCATATAAGCGACTAACAACTCATAGAAACTGCTGCCTGCTTCCCTTTCTGCACGGCTACTAGGGGCCTAACCTGGAGGCAAGTTTTCACGTTGAGATTCCCTATAGCGCTAGAGCTTGTCAGGCGGACCACAACCGCGGCCACGGAAGCACCTGGTTCAGACAGAATGGATGCATACTTTTCCGCGAAGCATTCTTACAGGGTTGACAGGCCTGTCAAGAGCAGGGAATGTCAGGTAGCTTCAAGGCAGCATGAATGCAGCCTTCCAAATGGGACAGCAAGGCTAGTTCCAGCAGGAACCCGTTTCCATGGGCACACTCAGCATACACTCCTGTGGTTTCTAACAAGTCTAAAGAGACACAGGTTACCCTGTGTTTCCTCCCCTGAATCAACTTCTCGAAGTAGGGTGTTCTGCATCAAGCGAACTGCCTCAACCAGGGAACGCCGCAGCTGCTCCTCTGGGCCTGTGGCTATCCGAAAGCCTGCAGTGTCACAGGAAGAGCAGGACTGTCTTAAATGGCAGTTAGAACGCACGCCCACTATCTCAGGGAGGCACGGTGACTTCAGGCAGGAGCTCCTAGATGGAATGCGAAGCCGAGGGTTACTCTGAGTTCAGGTCAGACTAGGGCAATGCGTCAGACTTCGACGCCATGAGGGACGTTCCACAACGGTGTTCGTGAACGTGTGCGAGTGCTGAGGAAATTAAGCTGCTCCCAAAGAGAGTGCAGTGCGTTTCCCTACTCTCGGCATACACAGAGGGGCTCTAAAGGGCTACGGGCCTGGATGTTGCTTAGCAGACCCAGGTGGGCCTGGGGGTACTCAGTGTTCCTGCCGGGAGCAGGGTGCCCACGCTAGCCTCCTAGGTGTCCAGAAAACTGTGCTGCCGTGGAAGTTACCCAGAGCAGAGGCCACCGCCTCATGGAAACTGCTGCACTCCTCCGCTTGTGCACAGCAAATCAGGGCCTTACTTCCAGGCATCTGTTCAGGCTGGGTGTGCCGTTAGCGACACCGCATGGTGAGATGCTGACTTTCTCCTCGAGCAGAGTGACTTCGGGTACGAGGTCCTCGAAGTATTCAAAGCACACTGTTTTCTCACGGCAGCTCACACAAGGGCCATGACACAGTCGGACTCACCGGAAATGTTGTCCTGAGGCTGTTCCAAGACTCTGGACATGTACCTCTCCTCAAGGAACGTACAGGGTGTTGCCCATCACTCGGCAGGCACAGAGGGCCTCCGAGGGATCAAGCAACGGGTCTCCAAGTGGCTCAGCCGGCCCACGGGGGTCTGGAGGTAGTCAGTGAACTTGGAGCGAAAGTGATGCATACCGGAGAGGCCTAAGAGTCCTCAAAAGTTTACTTCCTTTCACATCAAGCATGTAAGCGACTAAGAACTCATGGAAACAGCTGCCCGCTTCCCTTTCTGCACGGCTATTAGGGGCCTAACCTGGAGGCAAGTTTTCACGTTGAGATTCCCTTTAGCTCTAGAGCTTGTCAGGCGGACCACAACCGCGGCCACGGAAGCACCTGGTTCAGACAGAACAGACTCATACTTTTCAGCGAAGCATTCTTACAGGGTTGACAGGCCTGTCAAGAGCAGGGAATGTCAGGTAGCTTCAAGGCAGCATGAATGCAGCCTTCCAAATGGGAAAGCAAGGCTAGTTCCAGCAGGCCCCCGTTTCCATGGGCACATGCAGCAAACACCCCTGTGGTTTCTACCAAGCCTAAAGAGACACAGGTTACCCTGTGTTTCCTCCCCTGAATCAACTTCTCGAAGTAGGGTGTTCTGCATCAAGCGAACTGCCTCAACCAAGGAACGCCGCAGCTGCTCCTCTGGGCCTGTGGCTATCCAAAAGCCTGCAGTGTCACAGGAAGAGCAGGACTGTCGTAAATGGCAGTTAGAACGCACGCCCACTATCTCTGGGAGGCACGGTGACTTCAGGCAGGAGCTTCTAGATGGAATGCGAAGCCGAGGGTTACTCTGAGTTCAGCTCAGACTCGGGCAATGCGTCAGACTTCGTCGCCATGAGGGACGTGCCACAACGGTGTTCGTGAACGTGTGCGAGTGCTGAGGAAATTAAGCTGCTCCCAAAGAGAGTGCAGTGCGTTTCCCTACGCTCGGCATACACAGAGGGGCTCTAAAGGGCTACGGGCCTGGATGTTGCTTAGCAGACCCAGGTGGGCCTGGGGGTACTCAGTGTTCCTGCCGGGAGCAGGGTGCCCACGCTAGCCTCCTAGGTGTCCAGAAAACTGTGCTGCCGTGGAAGTTACCCAGAGCAGAGGCCACCGCCTCATGGAAACTGCTGCACGCCTCTGCTTCTGCCCGGCAAATCAGGGCCTTACTTCCAGACATCTGTTCAGGCTGGGTGTGCCGTCAGCGACACCGCATGGTGAGATGCTGACTTTCTCCTCAGGCACAGTGACTTCGGGTACGAGGTCCTCGAAGTACTCAAAGCACACTGTTTTCTCACGGCAGCTCACACAAGGGCCATGACACAGTCGGACTCACCGGAAATGTTGTCCTGAGGCTGTTCCAAGACTCTGGACATGTACCTCTCCTCAAGGAACGTACAGGGTGTTGCCCATCACTCGGCAGGCACAGAGGGCCTCCGAGGGATCAAGCAACGGGTCTCCAAGTGGCTCAGCCGGCCCACGGGGGTCTGGAGGTAGTCAGTGAACTTGGAGCGAAAGTGATGCATACCGGAGAGGCCTAAGAGTCCTCAAAAGTGTACTTCCTTTCACATCAAGCATATAAGCGACTAAGAACTCATGGAAACAGCTGCCCGCTTCCCTTTCTGCACGGCTACTAGGGGCCTAACCTGGAGGCAAGTTTTCACGTTGAGATTCACTTTAGCTCTAGAGCTTGTCAGGCGGACTACAACCGCGGCCACGGAAGCACCTGGTTCAGACAGAACAGACGCATACTTTTCCGCGAAGCATTCTTACAGGGTTGACAGGCCTGTCAAGAGCAGGGAATGTCAGGTAGCTTCAAGGCAGCATGAATGCAGCCTTCAAAATGGGAAAGCAAGTCTAGTTCCAGCAGGCCCCCGTTTCCATGGGCACACGCAGCAAACACCCCTGTTGTCTCTACCAAGTCTAAAGAGACACAGGTTACCCTGTGTTTCCTCCCCTGAATCAACTTCTCGAAGTAGGGTGTTCTGCATCAAGTGAACTGCCTCAACCAAGGAACGCCGCAGCTGCTCCTCTGGGCCTGTGGCTATCCAAAAGCCTGCAGTGTCACAGGAAGAGCAGGACTCTCTTAAATGGCGGTTAGAACGCACGCCCACTATCTCAGGGAGGCACGGTGACTTCAGGCAGGAGCTCCTAGATGGAATGCGAAGCCGAGGGTTACTCTGAGTTCAGCTCAGACTAGGGCAATGCGTCAGACTTCGACGCCATGAGGGACGTGCCACAACGGTGTTCGTGAACGTGTGCGAGTGCTGAGGAAATTAAGCTGCTCCCAAAGAGAGTGCAGTGCGTTTCCCTACTCTCGGCATACACAAAGGGGCTCTAAAGGGCTACGGGCCTGGATGTTGCTTAGCAGACCCAGGTGGACCTGGGGGTACTCAGTGTTCCTGCCGGGAGCAGGGTGCCCACGCTAGCCTCCTAGGTGTCCAGAAAACTGTGCTGCCGTGGAAGTTACCCAGAGCAGAGGCCACCGCCTCATGGAAACTGCTGCACGCCTCCGCTTGTGCACGGCAAATCAGGGCCTTACTTCCAGGCATCTGTTCAGGCTGGGTGTGCCGTTAGCGACACCGCATAGTGAGATGCTGACTTTCTCCTCAGGCAGAGTGACTTCGGGTACGAGGTCCTCGAAGTACTCAAAGCACACTGTTTTCTCACGGCAGCTCACACAAGGGCCATGACACAGTCGGACTCGCCAGAAATGTTGTCCTGAGGCTGTTCCAAGACTCTGGACATGTACCTCTCCTCAAGGAACGTACAGGGTGTTGCCCATCACTCGGCATGCACAGAGGGCCTCCGAGGGATCAACCAACGGGTCTCGAAGTGGCTCAGCAGGCCCACGGGGGTGTGGAGGTACTCAGTGAACTTGGAGGAAAGTGATGCGTACCCGAGAGGCCTACAAGTCCTCAAAAGTGTACTTCCTTTCACATAAAGCATGTAGGCGACTAAGAACTGATGGAAACAGCTTCCTGCCTCCCTTTCTGCACGGCTACTAGGGGCCTAACCTGGAGGCAAATTTTCACGTTGAGATTCCCTATAGCGCTACAGCTTGTCAGGCGGACCACAACCGCGGTCACGGAAGCACCTGATTCAGACAGAACGGACGCATACTTTTCCGCGAAGCATTCTTACAGGGTTGACAGGCCTGTCAAGAGCAGGGAATGTCAGGTAGCTTCAAGGCAGCATGAATGCAGCCTTCAAAATGGGACAGCAAGGCTAGTTCCAGCAGGCCCCCGTTTCCATGGGCACACTCAGCATACACCCCTATGGTTTCTACCAAGTCTAAAGAGACACAGGTTACCCTGTGTTTCCTCCCCTGAATCAACTTCTCGAAGTAGGGTGTTCTGCATCAAGCGAACTGCCTAAACCAAGGAACACCGCAGCTGCTCCTCTGGGCCTGTGGCTATCCAAAAGCCTGCAGTGTCACAGGAAGAGCAGGACTGTCGTAAATGGCAGTTAGAACGCACGCCCACTATCTCTGGGAGGCACGGTGACTTCAGGCAGGAGCCTCTAGATGGAATGCGAAGCCGAGTCTGAGCTGAGTTCAGCTCAGACTCGGGCAATGCGTCAGACTTCGTCGCCATGAGGGACGTGCCACAACGGTGTTCGTGAACGTGTGCGAGTGCTGAGGAAATTAAGCTGCTCCCAAAGAGAGTGCAGTGCGTTTCCCTACGCTCGGCATACACAGAGGGGCTCTAAAGGGCTACGGGCCTGGATGTTGCTTAGCAGACCCAGGTGGGCCTGGGGGTACTCAGTGTTCCTGCCGGGAGCAGGGTGCCCACGCTAGCCTCCTAGGTGTCCAGAAAACTGTGCTGCCGTGGAAGTTACCCAGAGCAGAGGCCACCGCCTCATGGAAACTGCTGCACGCCTCTGCTTCTGCACGGCAAATCAGGGCCTTACTTCCAGACATCTGTTCAGGCTGGGTGTGCCGTCAGCGACACCGCATGGTGAGATGCTGACTTTCTCCTCAGGCACAGTGACTTCGGGTACGAGGTCCTCGAAGTACTCAAAGCACACTGTTTTCTCACGGAAGCTCACACAAGGGCCATGACAAAGTCGGACTCGCCAGAAATGTTGTCCTGAGGCTGTTCGAGGACTCTGGAAATGTAGCTCTCTTCAAGGAACGTACAGGGTGTTGCCCATCACTCGGCATGCACAGAGGGCCTCCGAGGGATCAACCAACGGGTCTCGAAGTGGCTCAGCAGGCCCACGGGGGTGTGGAGGTACTCAGTGAACTTGGAGCGAAAGTGATGCATACCGGAGAGGCCTAAGAGTCCTCAAAAGTGTACTTCCTTTCACATCAAGCATGTAAGCGACTAAGAACTCATGGAAACAGCTGCCCGCTTCCCTTTCTGCACGGCTACTAGGGGCCTGACCTGGAGGCAAGTTTTCACGTTGAGATTCCCTATAGCGCTAGAGCTTGTCAGGCGGACCACAACCGCGGTCACGGAAGCACCTGGTTCAGACAGAATGGACGCATACTTTTCCGCAAAGCATTCTTACAGGGTTGACAGGCCTGTCAAGAGCAGGGAATGTCAGGTAGCTTCAAGGCAGCATGAATGCAGCCTTCAAAATGGAACAGCAAGGCTAGTTCCAGCAGGCCCCCGTTTCCATGGGCACACGCAGCAAACACCCCTGTTGTCTCTACCAAGTCTAAAGAGACACAGGTTACCCTGTGTTTCCTCCCCTGAATCAACTTCTCGAAGTAGGGTGTTCTGCATCAAGTGAACTGCCTCAACCAAGGAACGCCGCAGCTGCTCCTCTGGGCCTGTGGCTATCCAAAAGCCTGCAGTGTCACAGGAAGAGCAGGACTCTCTTAAATGGCGGTTAGAACGCACGCCCACTATCTCAGGGAGGCACGGTGACTTCAGGCAGGAGCTCCTAGATGGAATGCGAAGCCGAGGGTTACTCTGAGTTCAGCTCAGACTAGGGCAATGCGTCAGACTTCGACGCCATGAGGGACGTGCCACAACGGTGTTCGTGAACGTGTGCGAGTGCTGAGGAAATTAAGCTGCTCCCAAAGAGAGTGCAGTGCGTTTCCCTACTCTCGGCATACACAAAGGGGCTCTAAAGGGCTACGGGCCTGGATGTTGCTTAGCAGACCCAGGTGGACCTGGGGGTACTCAGTGTTCCTGCCGGGAGCAGGGTGCCCACGCTAGCCTCCTAGGTGTCCAGAAAACTGTGCTGCCGTGGAAGTTACCCAGAGCAGAGGCCACCGCCTCATGGAAACTGCTGCACGCCTCCGCTTGTGCACGGCAAATCAGGGCCTTACTTCCAGGCATCTGTTCAGGCTGGGTGTGCCGTTAGCGACACCGCATAGTGAGATGCTGACTTTCTCCTCAGGCAGAGTGACTTCGGGTACGAGGTCCTCGAAGTACTCAAAGCACACTGTTTTCTCACGGCAGCTCACACAAGGGCCATGACACAGTCGGACTCGCCAGAAATGTTGTCCTGAGGCTGTTCCAAGACTCTGGACATGTACCTCTCCTCAAGGAACGTACAGGGTGTTGCCCATCACTCGGCATGCACAGAGGGCCTCCGAGGGATCAACCAACGGGTCTCGAAGTGGCTCAGCAGGCCCACGGGGGTGTGGAGGTACTCAGTGAACTTGGAGGAAAGTGATGCGTACCCGAGAGGCCTACAAGTCCTCAAAAGTGTACTTCCTTTCACATAAAGCATGTAGGCGACTAAGAACTGATGGAAACAGCTTCCTGCCTCCCTTTCTGCACGGCTACTAGGGGCCTAACCTGGAGGCAAATTTTCACGTTGAGATTCCCTATAGCGCTACAGCTTGTCAGGCGGACCACAACCGCGGTCACGGAAGCACCTGATTCAGACAGAACGGACGCATACTTTTCCGCGAAGCATTCTTACAGGGTTGACAGGCCTGTCAAGAGCAGGGAATGTCAGGTAGCTTCAAGGCAGCATGAATGCAGCCTTCAAAATGGGACAGCAAGGCTAGTTCCAGCAGGCCCCCGTTTCCATGGGCACACTCAGCATACACCCCTATGGTTTCTACCAAGTCTAAAGAGACACAGGTTACCCTGTGTTTCCTCCCCTGAATCAACTTCTCGAAGTAGGGTGTTCTGCATCAAGCGAACTGCCTAAACCAAGGAACACCGCAGCTGCTCCTCTGGGCCTGTGGCTATCCAAAAGCCTGCAGTGTCACAGGAAGAGCAGGACTGTCGTAAATGGCAGTTAGAACGCACGCCCACTATCTCTGGGAGGCACGGTGACTTCAGGCAGGAGCCTCTAGATGGAATGCGAAGCCGAGTCTGAGCTGAGTTCAGCTCAGACTCGGGCAATGCGTCAGACTTCGTCGCCATGAGGGACGTGCCACAACGGTGTTCGTGAACGTGTGCGAGTGCTGAGGAAATTAAGCTGCTCCCAAAGAGAGTGCAGTGCGTTTCCCTACGCTCGGCATACACAGAGGGGCTCTAAAGGGCTACGGGCCTGGATGTTGCTTAGCAGACCCAGGTGGGCCTGGGGGTACTCAGTGTTCCTGCCGGGAGCAGGGTGCCCACGCTAGCCTCCTAGGTGTCCAGAAAACTGTGCTGCCGTGGAAGTTACCCAGAGCAGAGGCCACCGCCTCATGGAAACTGCTGCACGCCTCTGCTTCTGCACGGCAAATCAGGGCCTTACTTCCAGACATCTGTTCAGGCTGGGTGTGCCGTCAGCGACACCGCATGGTGAGATGCTGACTTTCTCCTCAGGCACAGTGACTTCGGGTACGAGGTCCTCGAAGTACTCAAAGCACACTGTTTTCTCACGGAAGCTCACACAAGGGCCATGACAAAGTCGGACTCGCCAGAAATGTTGTCCTGAGGCTGTTCGAGGACTCTGGAAATGTAGCTCTCTTCAAGGAACGTACAGGGTGTTGCCCATCACTCGGCATGCACAGAGGGCCTCCGAGGGATCAACCAACGGGTCTCGAAGTGGCTCAGCAGGCCCACGGGGGTGTGGAGGTACTCAGTGAACTTGGAGCGAAAGTGATGCATACCGGAGAGGCCTAAGAGTCCTCAAAAGTGTACTTCCTTTCACATCAAGCATGTAAGCGACTAAGAACTCATGGAAACAGCTGCCCGCTTCCCTTTCTGCACGGCTACTAGGGGCCTGACCTGGAGGCAAGTTTTCACGTTGAGATTCCCTATAGCGCTAGAGCTTGTCAGGCGGACCACAACCGCGGTCACGGAAGCACCTGGTTCAGACAGAATGGACGCATACTTTTCCGCAAAGCATTCTTACAGGGTTGACAGGCCTGTCAAGAGCAGGGAATGTCAGGTAGCTTCAAGGCAGCATGAATGCAGCCTTCAAAATGGAACAGCAAGGCTAGTTCCAGCAGGACCCCGTTTCCATGGGCACACTCAGCATACACCCCTGTGGTTTCTACCAAGTCTAAAGAGACACAGGTTACCCTGTGTTTCCTCCCCTGAATCAACTTCTCGAAGTAGGGTGTTCTGCATCAAGCGAACTGCCTCAACCAAGGAACGCCGCAGCTGCTCCTGTGGGCCTGTGGCTATCCAAAAGCCTGCAGTGTCACAGGAAGAGCAGGACTGTCGTAAATGGCAGTTAGAACGCACGCCCACTATCTCTGGGAGGCACGGTGACTTCAGGCAGGAGCTTCTAGATGGAATGCGAAGCCGAGGGTTACTCTGAGTTCAGCTCAGACTCGGGCAATGCGTCAGACTTCGTCGCCATGAGGGACGTGCCACAACGGTGTTCGTGAACGTGTGCGAGTGCTGAGGAAATTAAGCTGCTCCCAAAGAGAGTGCAGTGCGTTTCCCTACGCTCGGCATACACAGAGGGGCTCTAAAGGGCTACGGGCCTGGATGTTGCTTAGCAGACCCAGGTGGGCCTGGGGGTACTCAGTGTTCCTGCCGGGAGCAGGGTGCCCACGCTAGCCTCCTAGGTGTCCAGAAAACTGTGCTGCCGTGGAAGTTACCCAGAGCAGAGGCCACCGCCTCATGGAAACTGCTGCACGCCTCTGCTTCTGCACGGCAAATCAGGGCCTTACTTCCAGACATCTGTTCAGGCTGGGTGTGCCGTCAGCGACACCGCATGGTGAGATGCTGACTTTCTCCTCAGGCACAGTGACTTCGGGTACGAGGTCCTCGAAGTACTCAAAGCACACTGTTTTCTCACGGAAGCTCACACAAGGGCCATGACAAAGTCGGACTCGCCAGAAATGTTGTCCTGAGGCTGTTCGAGGACTCTGGAAATGTAGCTCTCTTCAAGGAACGTACAGGGTGTTGCCCATCACTCGGCATGCACAGAGGGCCTCCGAGGGATCAACCAACGGGTCTCGAAGTGGCTCAGCAGGCCCACGGGGGTGTGGAGGTACTCAGTGAACTTGGAGGAAAGTGATGCGTACCCGAGAGGCCTACAAGTCCTCAAAAGTGTACTTCCTTTCACATAAAGCATGTAAGCGACTAAGAACTGATGGAAACAGCTGTCTACCTCCCTTTCTGCACGGCTACTAGTGACCTAACCTGGAGGCAAGTTTTCACGTTGAGATTCCCTTTAGCTCTAGAGCTTGTCAGGCAGACCACAACCGCGGCCACGGAAGCACCTGGTTCAGACAGAACAGACTCATACTTTTCAGCGAAGCATTGTTACAGGGTTGACAGGCCTGTCAAGAGCAGGGAATGTCAGGTAGCTTCAAGGCAGCATGAATGCAGCCTTCCAAATGGGAAAGCAAGGCTAGTTCCAGCAGGCCCCCGTTTCCATGGGCACATGCAGCAAACACCCCTGTGGTTTCTACCAAGCCTAAAGAGACACAGGTTACCCTGTGTTTCCTCCCCTGAATCAACTTCTCGAAGTAGGGTGTTCTGCATCAAGCGAACTGCCTCAACCAAGGAACGCCGCAGCTGCTCCTCTGGGCCTGTGGCTATCCAAAAGCCTGCAGTGTCACAGGAAGAGCAGGACTGTCTTAAATGGCAGTTAGAACGCACGCCCACTATCTCTGGGAGGCACGGTGACTTCAGGCAGGAGCTCCTAGATGGAATGCGAAGCCGAGGGTTACTCTGAGTTCAGCTCAGTCAGACTCGGGCAATGCGTCAGACTTCGACACCATGAGGGACGTGCCACAACGGTGTTCGTGAACGTGTGCGAGTGCTGAGGAAATTAAGCTGCTCCCAAAGAGAGTGCAGTGCGTTTCCCTACTCTCGGCATACACAGAGGGGCTCTAAAGGGCTACGGGCCTGGATGTTGCTTAGCAGACCCAGGTGGGCCTGGGGGTACTCAGTGTTCCTGCCGGGAGCAGGGTGCCCACGCTAGCCTCCTAGGTGTCCAGAAAACTGTGCTGCCGTGGAAGTTACCCAGAGCAGAGGCCACCGCCTCATGGAAACTGCTGCACGCCTCCGCTTCTGCACGGCAAATCAGGGCCTTACTTCCAGGCATCTGTTCAGGCTGGGTGTGCCGTTAGCGACACCGCATGGTGAGATGCTGACTTTCTCCTCAGGCACAGTGACTTCGGGTACGAGGTCCTCGAAGTACTCAAAGCACACTGTTTTCTCACGGAAGCTCACACAAGGGCCATGACACAGTCGGACTCGCCAGAAATGTTGTCCTGAGGCTGTTCGAAGACTGTGGAAATGTACCTCTCCTCAAGGAACGTACAGGGTGTTGCCCATCACTCGGCATGCACAGAGGGCCTCCGAGGGATCAAGCAACGGGTCTCGAAGTGGCTCAGCAGGCCCACGGGGGTGTGGAGGTACTCAGTGAACTTGGAGCGAAAGTGATGCATACCGGAGAGGCCTAAGAGTCCTCAAAAGTGTACTTCCTTTCACATCAAGCATGTAAGCGACTAAGAACTGATGGAAACAGCTGCCTGCCTCCCTTTCTGCACGGCTACTAGTGACCTAACCTGGAGGCAAGTTTTCACGTTGAGATTCCCTTTAGCTCTAGAGCTTGTCAGGCGGACCACAACCGCGGCCACGGAAGCACCTGGTTCAGACAGAACAGACTTATACTTTTCAGCGAAGCATTCTTACAGGGTTGACAGGCCTGTCAAGAGCAGGGAATGTCAGGTAGCTTCAAGGCAGCATGAATGCAGCCTTCAAAATGGAACAGCAAGGCTAGTTCCAGCAGGACCCCGTTTCCATGGGCACACTCAGCATACACCCCTGTGGTTTCTACCAAGTCTAAAGAGACACAGGTTACCCTGTGTTTCCTCCCCTGAATCAACTTCTCGAAGTAGGGTGTTCTGCATCAAGCGAACTGCCTCAACCAAGGAACGCCGCAGCTGCTCCTGTGGGCCTGTGGCTATCCAAAAGCCTGCAGTGTCACAGGAAGAGCAGGACTGTCGTAAATGGCAGTTAGAACGCACGCCCACTATCTCTGGGAGGCACGGTGACTTCAGGCAGGAGCTTCTAGATGGAATGCGAAGCCGAGGGTTACTCTGAGTTCAGCTCAGACTCGGGCAATGCGTCAGACTTCGTCGCCATGAGGGACGTGCCACAACGGTGTTCGTGAACGTGTGCGAGTGCTGAGGAAATTAAGCTGCTCCCAAAGAGAGTGCAGTGCGTTTCCCTACGCTCGGCATACACAGAGGGGCTCTAAAGGGCTACGGGCCTGGATGTTGCTTAGCAGACCCAGGTGGGCCTGGGGGTACTCAGTGTTCCTGCCGGGAGCAGGGTGCCCACGCTAGCCTCCTAGGTGTCCAGAAAACTGTGCTGCCGTGGAAGTTACCCAGAGCAGAGGCCACCGCCTCATGGAAACTGCTGCACGCCTCTGCTTCTGCACGGCAAATCAGGGCCTTACTTCCAGACATCTGTTCAGGCTGGGTGTGCCGTCAGCGACACCGCATGGTGAGATGCTGACTTTCTCCTCAGGCACAGTGACTTCGGGTACGAGGTCCTCGAAGTACTCAAAGCACACTGTTTTCTCACGGAAGCTCACACAAGGGCCATGACAAAGTCGGACTCGCCAGAAATGTTGTCCTGAGGCTGTTCGAGGACTCTGGAAATGTAGCTCTCTTCAAGGAACGTACAGGGTGTTGCCCATCACTCGGCATGCACAGAGGGCCTCCGAGGGATCAACCAACGGGTCTCGAAGTGGCTCAGCAGGCCCACGGGGGTGTGGAGGTACTCAGTGAACTTGGAGCGAAAGTGATGCATACCGGAGAGGCCTAAGAGTCCTCAAAAGTGTACTTCCTTTCACATCAAGCATATAAGCGACTAAGAACTCATGGAAACAGCTGCCCGCTTCCCTTTCTGCACGGCTACTAGGGGCCTGACCTGGAGGCAAGTTTTCACGTTGAGATTCCCTATAGCGCTAGAGCTTGTCAGGCGGACCACAACCGCGGTCACGGAAGCACCTGGTTCAGACAGAATGGACGCATACTTTTCCGCAAAGCATTCTTACAGGGTTGACAGGCCTGTCAAGAGCAGGGAATGTCAGGTAGCTTCAAGGCAGCATGAATGCAGCCTCAAAATGGGACAGCAAGGCTAGTTCCAGCAGGAACCCTTTTCCATGGGCACACTCAGCATACACCCCTTTGATTTCTACCAAGTCTAAAGGGACACAGGTTACCCTGTGTTTCCTCCCCTGAATCAACTTCTCGAAGTAGGATGTTCTGCATCAAGCGAACTGCCTCAACCAAGGAACGCCGCAGCTGTTCCTCTGGGTCAGTGGCTATCCAAAAGCCTGCAGTGTCACAGGAAGAGCAGGACTGTCGTAAATGGCAGTTAGAACGCACGCCCACTATCTCTGGGAGGCACGGTGACTTCAGGCAGGAGCTTCTAGATGGAATGCGAAGCCGAGGGTTACTCTGAGTTCAGCTCAGTCAGACTCGGGCAATGCGTCAGACTTCGTCTCCATGAGGGACGTGCCACAATGGTGTTCGTGAACGTGTGCGAGTGCTGAGGAAATTAAGCTGCTCCCAAAGAGAGTGCAGTGCGTTTCCCTACGCTCGGCATACACAGAGGGGCTCTAAAGGGCTACGGGCCTGGATGTTGCTTAGCAGACCCAGGTGGGCCTGGGGGTACTCAGTGTTCCTGCCGGGAGCAGGGTGCCCACGCTAGCCTCCTAGGTGTCCAGAAAACTGTGCTGCCGTGGAAGTTACCCAGAGCAGAGGCCACCGCCTCATGGAAACTGCTGCACTCCTCCGCTTCTGCACGGCAAATCAGGGCCTTACTTCCAGGCATCTGTTCAGGCTGGGTGTGCCGTTAGCGACACCGCATGGTGAGATGCTGACTTTCTCCTCAGGCACAGTGACTTCGGGTACGAGGTCCTCGAAGTACTCAAAGCACACTGTTTTCTCACGGAAGCTCACACAAGGGCCATGACACAGTCGGACTCGCCAGAAATGTTGTCCTGAGGCTGTTCGAAGACTGTGGAAATGTACCTCTCCTCAAGGAACGTACAGGGTGTTGCCCATCACTCGGCATGCACAGAGGGCCTCCGAGGGATCAAGCAACGGGTCTCGAAGTGGCTCAGCAGGCCCACGGGGGTGTGGAGGTACTCAGTGAACTTGGAGGAAAGTGATGCGTACCCGAGAGGCCTACAAGTCCTCAAAAGTGTACTTCCTTTCACATAAAGCATGTAAGCGACTAAGAACTGATGGAAACAGCTGTCTACCTCCCTTTCTGCACGGCTACTAGTGACCTAACCTGGAGGCAAGTTTTCACGTTGAGATTCCCTTTAGCTCTAGAGCTTGTCAGGCAGACCACAACCGCGGCCACGGAAGCACCTGGTTCAGACAGAACAGACTCATACTTTTCAGCGAAGCATTCTTACAGGGTTGACAGGCCTGTCAAGAGCAGGGAATGTCAGGTAGCTTCAAGGCAGCATGAATGCAGCCTTCCAAATGGGAAAGCAAGGCTAGTTCCAGCAGGCCCCCGTTTCCATGGGCACATGCAGCAAACACCCCTGTGGTTTCTACCAAGCCTAAAGAGACACAGGTTACCCTGTGTTTCCTCCCCTGAATCAACTTCTCGAAGTAGGGTGTTCTGCATCAAGCGAACTGCCTCAACCAAGGAACGCCGCAGCTGCTCCTCTGGGCCTGTGGCTATCCAAAAGCCTGCAGTGTCACAGGAAGAGCAGGACTGTCTTAAATGGCAGTTAGAACGCACGCCCACTATCTCTGGGAGGCACGGTGACTTCAGGCAGGAGCTCCTAGATGGAATGCGAAGCCGAGGGTTACTCTGAGTTCAGCTCAGTCAGACTCGGGCAATGCGTCAGACTTCGACGCCATGAGGGACGTGCCACAACGGTGTTCGTGAACGTGTGCGAGTGCTGAGGAAATTAAGCTGCTCCCAAAGAGAGTGCAGTGCGTTTCCCTACTCTCGGCATACACAGAGGGGCTCTAAAGGGCTACGGGCCTGGATGTTGCTTAGCAGACCCAGGTGGGCCTGGGGGTACTCAGTGTTCCTGCCGGGAGCAGGGTGCCCACGATAGCCTCCTAGGTGTCCAGAAAACTGTGCTGCCGTGGAAGTTACCCAGAGCAGAGGCCACCGCCTCATGGAAACTGCTGCACGCCTCCGCTTCTGCACGGCAAATCAGGGCCTTACTTCCAGGCATCTGTTCAGGCTGGGTGTGCCGTTAGCGACACCGCATGGTGAGATGCTGACTTTCTCCTCAGGCACAGTGACTTCGGGTACGAGGTCCTCGAAGTACTCAAAGCACACTGTTTTCTCACGGAAGCTCACACAAGGGCCATGACAAAGTCGGACTCGCCAGAAATGTTGTCCTGAGGCTGTTCGAAGACTCTGGAAATGTACCTCTCCTCAAGGAACGTACAGGGTGTTGCCCATCACTCGGCATGCACAGAGGGCCTCCGAGGGATCAACCAACGGGTCTCGAAGTGGCTCAGCAGGCCCACGGGGGTGTGGAGGTACTCAGTGAACTTGGAGCGAAAGTGATGCATACCGGAGAGGCCTAAGAGTCCTCAAAAGTGTACTTCCTTTCACATCAAGCATGTAAGCGACTAAGAACTGATGGAAACAGCTGCCTGCCTCCCTTTCTGCACGGCTACTAGTGACCTAACCTGGAGGCAAGTTTTCACGTTGAGATTCCCTTTAGCTCTAGAGCTTGTCAGGCGGACCACAACAGCGGCCACGGAAGCACCTGGTTCAGACAGAACAGACTCATACTTTTCAGCGAAGCATTCTTACAGGGTTGACAGGCCTGTCAAGAGCAGGGAATATCAGGTAGCTTCAAGGCAGCATGAATGCAGCCTTCCAAATGGGAAAGCAAGGCTAGTTCCAGCAGGCCCCCGTTTCCATGGGCACATGCAGCAAACACCCCTGTGGTTTCTACCAAGCCTAAAGAGACACAGGTTACCCTGTGTTTCCTCCCCTGAATCAACTTCTCGAAGTAGGATGTTCTGCATCAAGCGAACTGCCTCAACCAAGGAACGCCGCAGCTGCTCCTCTGGGTCAGTGGCTATCCAAAAGCCTGCAGTGTCACAGGAAGAGCAGGACTGTCGTAAATGGCAGTTAGAACGCACGCCCACTATCTCTGGGAGGCACGGTGACTTCAGGCAGGAGCTTCTAGATGGAATGCGAAGCCGAGGGTTACTCTGAGTTCAGCTCAGTCAGACTCGGGCAATGCGTCAGACTTCGTCTCCATGAGGGACGTGCCACAATGGTGTTCGTGAACGTGTGCGAGTGCTGAGGAAATTAAGCTGCTCCCAAAGAGAGTGCAGTGCGTTTCCCTACGCTCGGCATACACAGAGGGGCTCTAAAGGGCTACGGGCCTGGATGTTGCTTAGCAGACCCAGGTGGGCCTGGGGGTACTCAGTGTTCCTGCCGGGAGCCGGGTGCCCACGCTAGCCTCCTAGGTGTCCAGAAAACTGTGCTGCCGTGGAAGTTACCCAGAGCAGAGGCCACCGCCTCATGGAAACTGCTGCACGCCTCCGCTTCTGCACGGCAAATCAGGGCCTTACTTCCAGGCATCTGTTCAGGCTGGGTGTGCCGTTAGCGACACCGCATGGTGAGATGCTGACTTTCTCCTCAGGCACAGTGACTTCGGGTACGAGGTCCTCGAAGTACTCAAAGCACACTGTTTTCTCACGGAAGCTCACACAAGGGCCATGACAAAGTCGGACTCGCCAGAAATGTTGTCCTGAGGCTGTTCGAAGACTGTGGAAATGTACCTCTCCTCAAGGAACGTACAGGGTGTTGCCCATCACTCGGCATGCACAGAGGGCCTCCGAGGGATCAACCAACGGGTCTCGAAGTGGCTCAGCAGGCCCACGGGGGTGTGGAGGTACTCAGTGAACTTGGAGGAAAGTGATGCGTACCCGAGAGGCCTACAAGTCCTCAAAAGTGTACTTCCTTTCACATAAAGCATGTAAGCGACTAAGAACTGATGGAAACAGCTGCCTGCCTCCCTTTCTGCACGGCTACTAGTGACCTAACCTGGAGACAAGTTTTCACGTTGAGATTCCCTTTAGCTCTAGAGCTTGTCAGGCAGACCACAACCGCGGCCACGGAAGCACCTGGTTCAGACAGAACAGACTCAGACTTTTCCGCGAAGCATTCTTACAGGGTTGACAGGCCTGTCAAGAGCAGGGAATGTCAGGTAGCTTCAAGGCAGCATGAATGCAGCCTTCCAAATGGGACAGCAAGGCTAGTTCCAGCAGGAACCCGTTTCCATGGGCACACTCAGCATACACCCCTGTGGTTTATACCAAGTCTAAAGAGACACAGGTTACCCTGTGTTTCCTCCCCTGAATCAACTTCTCGAAGTAGGGTGTTCTGCATCAAGCGAACTGCCTCAACCAAGGAACGCCGCAGCTGCTCCTCTGGGCCTGTGGCTATCCAAAAGCCTGCAGTGTCACAGGAAGAGCAGGACTGTCTTAAATGGCAGTTAGAACGCACGCCCACTATGTCTGGGAGGCACGGTGACTTCAGGCAGGAGCTCCTAGATGGAATGCGAAGCCGAGGGTTACTCTGAGTTCAGGTCAGACTAGGGCAATGCGTCAGACTTCGACGCCATGAGGGACGTGCCACAACGGTGTTCGTGAACGTGTGCGAGTGCTGAGGAAATTAAGCTGCTCCCAAAGAGAGTGCAGTGCGTTTCCCTACGCTCGGCATACACAGAGGGGCTCTAAAGGGCTACGGGCCTGGATGTTGCTTAGCAGACCCAGGTGGGCCTGGGGGTACTCAGTGTTCCTGCCGGGAGCAGGGTGCCCACGCTAGCCTCCTAGGTGTCCAGAAAACTGTGCTGCCGTGGAAGTTACCCAGAGCAGAGGCCACCGCCTCATGGAAACTGCTGCACGCCTCCGCTTCTGCACGGCAAATCAGGGCCTTACTTCCAGACATCTGTTCAGGCTGGGTGTGCCGTTAGCGACACCGCATGGTGAGATGCTGACTTTCTCCTCAGGCACAGTGACTTCGGGTACGAGGTCCTCGAAGTACTCAAAGCACACTGTTTTCTCACGGAAGCTCACACAAGGGCCATGACAAAGTCGGACTCGCCAGAAATGTTGTCCTGAGGCTGTTCGAAGACTGTGGAAATGTACCTCTCCTCAAGGAACGTACAGGGTGTTGCCCATCACTCGGCATGCACAGAGGGCCTCCGAGGGATCAACCAACGGGTCTCGAAGTGGCTCAGCAGGCCCACGGGGGTGTGGAGGTACTCAGTGAACTTGGAGGAAAGTGATGCCTACCCGAGAGGCCTACAAGTCCTCAAAAGTGTACTTCCTTTCACATAAAGCATGTAAGCGACTAAGAACTGATGGAAACAGCTGCCTGCCTCCCTTTCTGCACGGCTACTAGTGACCTAACCTGGAGGCAAGTTTTCACGTTGAGATTCCCTTTAGCTCTAGAGCTTGTCAGGCAGACCACAACCGCGGCCACGGAAGCACCTGGTTCAGACAGAACAGACTCATACTTTTCCGCGAAGCATTCTTACAGGGTTGACAGGCCTGTCAAGAGCAGGGAATGTCAGGTAGCTTCAAGGCAGCATGAATGCAGCCTTCCAAATGGGACAGCAAGGCTAGTTCCAGCAGGAACCCGTTTCCATGGGCACACTCAGCATACACCCCTGTGGTTTCTACCAAGTCTAAAGAGACACAGGTTACCCTGTGTTTCCTCCCCTGAATCAACTTCTCGAAGTAGGGTGTTCTGCATCAAGCGAACTGCCTCAACCAAGGAACGCCGCAGCTGCTCCTCTGGGCCAGTGGCTATCCAAAAGCCTGCAGTGTCACAGGAAGAGCAGGACTGTCGTAAATGGCAGTTAGAACGCACGCCCACTATCTCTGGGAGGCACGGTGACTTCAGGCAGGAGCTTCAAGATGGAATGCGAAGCCGAGGGTTACTCTGAGTTCAGCTCAGTCAGACTCGGGCAATGCGTCAGACTTCGTCTCCATGAGGGACGTGCCACACTGGTGTTCGTGAACGTGTGCGAGTGCTGAGGAAATTAAGCTGCTCCCAAAGAGAGTGCAGTGCGTTTCCCTACGCTCGGCATACACAGAGGGGCTCTAAAGGGCTACGGGCCTGGATGTTGCTTAGCAGACCCAGGTGGGCCTGGGGGTACTCAGTGTTCCTGCCGGGAGCAGGGTGCCCACGCTAGCCTCCTAGGTGTCCAGAAAACTGTGCTGCCGTGGAAGTTACCCAGAGCAGAGGCCACCGCCTCATGGAAACTGCTGCACGCCTCCGCTTCTGCACGGCAGGTCAGGGCCTTACTTCCAGACATCTGTTCATGCTGGGTGTGCCGTCAGCGACACCGCATGGTGAGATGCTGACTTTCTCCTCAGGCACAGTGACTTCGGGTACGAGGTCCTCGAAGTACTCAAAGCACACTGTTTTCTCACGGAAGCTCACACAAGGGCCATGACAAAGTCGGACTCGCCAGAAATATTGTCCTGAGGCTGTTCGAGGACTCTGGAAATGTAACTCTCTTCAAGGAACGTACAGGGTGTTGCCCATCACTCGGCATGCACAGAGGACCTCCGAGGGATCAAGCAACGGGTCTCGAAGTGGCTCAGCAGGCCCACGGGGGTGTGGAGGTACTCAGTGAACTTGGAGCGAAAGTGATGCATACCGGAGAGGCCTAAGAGTCCTCAAAAGTGTACTTCCTTTCACATCAAGCATATAAGCGACTAAGAACTCATGGAAACAGCTGCCCGCTTCCCTTTCTGCACGGCTACTAGGGGCCTAACCTGGAGGCAAGTTTTCACGTTGAGATTCCCTATAGCGCTAGAGCTTGTCAGGCGGACCACAACCGCGGTCACGGAAGCACCTGATTCAGACAGAACGGACGCATACTTTTCCGCAAAGCATTCTTACAGGGTTGACAGGCCTGTCAAGAGCAGGGAATGTCAGGTAGCTTCAAGGCAGCATGAATGCAGCCTTCCAAATGGGACAGCAAGGCTAGTTCCAGCAGGAACCCGTTTCCATGGGCACACTCAGCATACACCCCTGTGGTTTCTACCAAGTCTAAAGAGACACAGGTTACCCTGTGTTTCCTCCCCTGAATCAACTTCTCGAAGTAGGGTGTTCTGCATCAAGCGAACTGCCTCAACCAAGGAACGCCGCAGCTGCTCCTCTGGGCCTGTGGCTATCCAAAAGCCTGCAGTGTCACAGGAAGAGCAGGACTGTCTTAAATGGCAGTTAGAACGCACGCCCACTATCTCTGGGAGGCACGGTGACTTCAGGCAGGAGCTCCTAGATGGAATGCGAAGCCGAGGGTTACTCTGAGTTCAGGTCAGACTCGGGCAATGCGTCAGACTTCGACGCCATGAGGGACGTGCCACAACGGTGTTCGTGAACGTGTGCGAGTGCTGAGGAAATTAAGCTGCTCCCAAAGAGAGTGCAGTGCGTTTCCCTACGCTCGGCATACACAGAGGGGCTCTAAAGGGCTACGGGCCTGGATGTTGCTTAGCAGACCCAGGTGGGCCTGGGGGTACTCAGTGTTCCTGCCGGGAGCAGGGTGCCCACGCTAGCCTCCTAGGTGTCCAGAAAACTGTGCTGCCGTGGAAGTTACCCAGAGCAGAGGCCACCGCCTCATGGAAACTGCTGCACGCCTCCGCTTCTGCACGGCAAATCAGGGCCTTACTTCCAGGCATCTGTTCAGGCTGGGTGTGCCGTTAGCGACACCGCATGGTGAGATGCTGACTTTCTCCTCAGGCACAGTGACTTCGGGTACGAGGTCCTCGAAGTACTCAAAGCACACTGTTTTCTCACGGAAGCTCACACAAGGGCCATGACAAAGTCGGACTCGCCAGAAATGTTGTCCTGAGGCTGTTCGAAGACTGTGGAAATGTACCTCTCCTCAAGGAACGTACAGGGTGTTGCCCATCACTCGGCATGCACAGAGGGCCTCCGAGGGATCAACCAACGGGTCTCGAAGTGGCTCAGCAGGCCCACGGGGGTGTGGAGGTACTCAGTGAACTTGGAGGAAAGTGATACCTACCCGAGAGGCCTACAAGTCCTCAAAAGTGTACTTCCTTTCACATAAAGCATGTAAGCGACTAAGAACTGATGGAAACAGCTGCCTGCCTCCCTTTCTGCACGGCTACTAGTGACCTAACCTGGAGGCAAGTTTTCACGTTGAGATTCCCTTTAGCTCTAGAGCTTGTCAGGCAGACCACAACCGCGGCCACGGAAGCACCTGGTTCAGACAGAACAGACTCATACTTTTCCGCGAAGCATTCTTACAGGGTTGACAGGCCTGTCAAGAGCAGGGAATGTCAGGTAGCTTCAAGGCAGCATGAATGCAGCCTTCCAAATGGGACAGCAAGGCTAGTTCCAGCAGGAACCCGTTTCCATGGGCACACTCAGCATACACCCCTGTGGTTTCTACCAAGTCTAAAGAGACACAGGTTACCCTGTGTTTCCTCCCCTGAATCAACTTCTCGAAGTAGGGTGTTCTGCATCAAGCGAACTGCCTCAACCAAGGAACGCCGCAGCTGCTCCTCTGGGCCTGTGGCTATCCAAAAGCCTGCAGTGTCACAGGAAGAGCAGGACTGTCTTAAATGGCAGTTAGAACGCACGCCCACTATCTCTGGGAGGCACGGTGACTTCAGGCAGGAGCTCCTAGATGGAATGCGAAGCCGAGGGTTACTCTGAGTTCAGGTCAGACTAGGGCAATGCGTCAGACTTCGACGCCATGAGGGACGTGCCACAACGGTGTTCGTGAACGTGTGCGAGTGCTGAAGAAATTAAGCTGCTCCCAAAGAGAGTGCAGTGCGTTTCCCTACGCTCGGCATACACAGAGGGGCTCTAAAGGGCTACGGGCCTGGATGTTGCTTAGCAGACCCAGGTGGGCCTGGGGGTACTCAGTGTTCCTGCCGGGAGCAGGGTGCCCACGCTAGCCTCCTAGGTGTCCAGAAAACTGTGCTGCCGTGGAAGTTACCCAGAGCAGAGGCCACCGCCTCATGGAAACTGCTGCACGCCTCCGCTTCTGCACGGCAGGTCAGGGCCTTACTTCCAGACATCTGTTCATGCTGGGTGTGCCGTCAGCGACACTGCATGGTGAGATGCTGACTTTCTCCTCAGGCACAGTGACTTCGGGTACGAGGTCCTCGAAGTACTCAAAGCACACTGTTTTCTCACGGAAGCTCACACAAGGGCCATGACAAAGTCGGACTCGCCAGAAATGTTGTCCTGAGGCTGTTCGAGGACTCTGGAAATGTAGCTCTCTTCAAGGAACGTACAGGGTGTTGCCCATCACTCGGCATGCACAGAGGGCCTCCGAGGGATCAACCAACGGGTCTCGAAGTGGCTCAGCAGGCCCACGGGGGTGTGGAGGTACTCAGTGAACTTGGAGGAAAGTGATGCGTACCCGAGAGGCCTACAAGTCCTCAAAAGTGTACTTCCTTTCACATAAAGCATGTAAGCGACTAAGAACTGATGGAAACAGCTGCCTGCCTCCCTTTCTGCACGGCTACTAGTGACCTAACCTGGAGACAAGTTTTCACGTTGAGATTCCCTTTAGCTCTAGAGCTTGTCAGGCAGACCACAACCGCGGCCACGGAAGCACCTGATTCAGACAGAACAGACTCATACTTTTCCGCGAAGCATTCTTACAGGGTTGACAGGCCTGTCAAGAGCAGGGAATGTCAGGTAGCTTCAAGGCAGCATGAATGCAGCCTTCCAAATGGGACAGCAAGGCTAGTTCCAGCAGGAACCCGTTTCCATGGGCACACTCAGCATACACCCCTGTGGTTTCTACCAAGTCTAAAGAGACACAGGTTACCCTGTGTTTCCTCCCCTGAATCAACTTCTCGAAGTAGGGTGTTCTGCATCAAGCGAACTGCCTCAACCAAGGAACGCCGCAGCTGCTCCTCTGGGCCAGTGGCTATCCAAAAGCCTGCAGTGTCACAGGAAGAGCAGGACTGTCTTAAATGGCAGTTAGAACGCACGCCCACTATCTCTGGGAGGCACGGTGACTTCAGGCAGGAGCTTCAAGATGGAATGCGAAGCCGAGGGTTACTCTGAGTTCAGCTCAGTCAGACTCGGGCAATGCGTCAGACTTCGTCTCCATGAGGGACGTGCCACACTGGTGTTCGTGAACGTGTGCGAGTGCTGAGGAAATTAAGCTGCTCCCAAAGAGAGTGCAGTGCGTTTCCCTACGCTCGGCATACACAGAGGGGCTCTAAAGGGCTACGGGCCTGGATGTTGCTTAGCAGACCCAGGTGGGCCTGGGGGTACTCAGTGTTCCTGCCGGGAGCAGGGTGCCCACGCTAGCCTCCTAGGTGTCCAGAAAACTGTGCTGCCGTGGAAGTTACCCAGAGCAGAGGCCACCGCCTCATGGAAACTGCTGCACGCCTCCGCTTCTGCACGGCAGGTCAGGGCCTTACTTCCAGACATCTGTTCATGCTGGGTGTGCCGTCAGCGACACCGTATGGTGAGATGCTGACTTTCTCCTCAGGCACAGTGACTTCGGGTACGAGGTCCTCGAAGTACTCAAAGCACACTGTTTTCTCACGGAAGCTCACACAAGGGCCATGACAAAGTCGGACTCGCCAGAAATATTGTCCTGAGGCTGTTCGAGGACTCTGGAAATGTAACTCTCTTCAAGGAACGTACAGGGTGTTGCCCATCACTCGGCATGCACAGAGGGCCTCCGAGGGATCAAGCAACGGGTCTCGAAGTGGCTCAGCAGGCCCACGGGGGTGTGGAGGTACTCAGTGAACTTGGAGCGAAAGTGATGCATACCGGAGAGGCCTAAGAGTCCTCAAAAGTGTACTTCCTTTCACATCAAGCATATAAGCGACTAAGAACTCATGGAAACAGCTGCCCGCTTCCCTTTCTGCACGGCTACTAGGGGCCTAACCTGGAGGCAAGTTTTCACGTTGAGATTCCCTATAGCGCTAGAGCTTGTCAGGCGGACCACAACCGCGGTCACGGAAGCACCTGATTCAGACAGAACGGACGCATACTTTTCCGCAAAGCATTCTTACAGGGTTGACAGGCCTGTCAAGAGCAGGGAATGTCAGGTAGCTTCAAGGCAGCATGAATGCAGCCTTCCAAATGGGACAGCAAGGCTAGTTCCAGCAGGAACCCGTTTCCATGGGCACACTCAGCATACACCCCTGTGGTTTCTACCAAGTCTAAAGAGACACAGGTTACCCTGTGTTTCCTCCCCTGAATCAACTTCTCGAAGTAGGGTGTTCTGCATCAAGCGAACTGCCTCAACCAAGGAACGCCGCAGCTGCTCCTCTGGGCCTGTGGCTATCCAAAAGCCTGCAGTGTCACAGGAAGAGCAGGACTGTCTTAAATGGCAGTTAGAACGCACGCCCACTATCTCTGGGAGGCACGGTGACTTCAGGCAGGAGCTCCTAGATGGAATGCGAAGCCGAGGGTTACTCTGAGTTCAGGTCAGACTAGGGCAATGCGTCAGACTTCGACGCCATGAGGGACGTGCCACAACGGTGTTCGTGAACGTGTGCGAGTGCTGAGGAAATTAAGCTGCTCCCAAAGAGAGTGCAGTGCGTTTCCCTACGCTCGGCATACACAGAGGGGCTCTAAAGGGCTACGGGCCTGGATGTTGCTTAGCAGACCCAGGTGGGCCTGGGGGTACTCAGTGTTCCTGCCGGGAGCAGGGTGCCCACGCTAGCCTCCTAGGTGTCCAGAAAACTGTGCTGCCGTGGAAGTTACCCAGAGCAGAGGCCACCGCCTCATGGAAACTGCTGCACGCCTCCGCTTCTGCACGGCAAATCAGGGCCTTACTTCCAGGCATCTGTTCAGGCTGGGTGTGCCGTTAGCGACACCGCATGGTGAGATGCTGACTTTCTCCTCAGGCAGAGTGACTTCGGGTACGAGGTCCTCGAAGTACTCAAAGCACACTGTTTTCTCACGGAAGCTCACACAAGGGCCATGACAAAGTCGGACTCGCCAGAAATGTTGTCCTGAGGCTGTTCGAAGACTGTGGAAATGTACCTCTCCTCAAGGAACGTACAGGGTGTTGCCCATCACTCGGCATGCACAGAGGGCCTCCGAGGGATCAACCAACGGGTCTCGAAGTGGCTCAGCAGGCCCACGGGGGTGTGGAGGTACTCAGTGAACTTGGAGGAAAGTGATGCGTACCCGAGAGGCCTACAAGTCCTCAAAAGTGTACTTCCTTTCACATAAAGCATGTAAGCGACTAAGAACTGATGGAAACAGCTGCCTGCCTCCCTTTCTGCACGGCTACTAGTGACCTAACCTGGAGGCAAGTTTTCACGTTGAGATTCCCTTTAGCTCTAGAGCTTGTCAGGCAGACCACAACCGCGGCCACGGAAGCACCTGGTTCAGACAGAACAGACTCATACTTTTCCGCGAAGCATTCTTACAGGGTTGACAGGCCTGTCAAGAGCAGGGAATGTCAGGTAGCTTCAAGGCAGCATGAATGCAGCCTTCCAAATGGGACAGCAAGGCTAGTTCCAGCAGGAACCCATTTCCATGGGCACACTCAGCATACACCCCTGTGGTTTCTACCAAGTCTAAAGAGACACAGGTTACCCTGTGTTTCCTCCCCTGAATCAACTTCTCGAAGTAGGGTGTTCTGCATCAAGCGAACTGCCTCAACCAAGGAACGCCGCAGCTGCTCCTCTGGGCCTGTGGCTATCCAAAAGCCTGCAGTGTCACAGGAAGAGCAGGACTGTCTTAAATGGCAGTTAGAACGCACGCCCACTATCTCTGGGAGGCACGGTGACTTCAGGCAGGAGCTCCTAGATGAAATGCGAAGCCGAGGGTAACTCTGAGTTCAGGTCAGACTAGGGCAATGCGTCAGACTTCGACGCCATGAGGGACGTGCCACAACGGTGTTCGTGAACGTGTGCGAGTGCTGAAGAAATTAAGCTGCTCCCAAAGAGAGTGCAGTGCGTTTCCCTACGCTCGGCATACACAGAGGGGCTCTAAAGGGCTACGGGCCTGGATGTTGCTTAGCAGACCCAGGTGGGCCTGGGGGTACTCAGTGTTCCTGCCGGGAGCAGGGTGCCCACGCTAGCCTCCTAGGTGTCCAGAAAACTGTGCTGCCGTGGAAGTTACCCAGAGCAGAGGGCACCGCCTCATGGAAACTGCTGCACGCCTCCGCTTCTGCACGGCAAATCAGGGCCTTACTTCCAGGCATCTGTTCATGCTGGGTGTGCCGTCAGCGACACCGCATGGTGAGATGCTGACTTTCTCCTCAGGCAGAGTGACTTCGGGTACGAGGTCCTCGAAGTACTCAAAGCACACTGTTTTCTCACGGAAGCTCACACAAGGGCCATGACAAAGTCGGACTCGCCAGAAATGTTGTCCTGAGGCTGTTCGAGGACTCTGGAAATGTAGCTCTCTTCAAGGAACGTACAGGGTGTTGCCCATCACTCGGCATGCACAGAGGGCCTCCGAGGGATCAACCAACGGGTCTCGAAGTGGCTCAGCAGGCCCACGGGGGTGTGGAGGTACTCAGTGAACTTGGAGGAAAGTGATGCGTACCCGAGAGGCCTACAAGTCCTCAAAAGTGTACTTCCTTTCACATAAAGCATGTAAGCGACTAAGAACTGATGGAAACAGCTGCCTGCCTCCCTTTCTGCACGGCTACTAGTGACCTAACCTGGAGACAAGTTTTCACGTTGAGATTCCCTTTAGCTCTAGAGCTTGTCAGGCAGACCACAACCGCGGCCACGGAAGCACCTGGTTCAGACAGAACAGACTCATACTTTTCCGCGAAGCATTCTTACAGGGTTGACAGGCCTGTCAAGAGCAGGGAATGTCAGGTAGCTTCAAGGCAGCATGAATGCAGCCTTCCAAATGGGACAGCAAGGTTAGTTCCAGCAGGAACCCGTTTCCATGGGCACACTCAGCATACACCCCTGTGGTTTCTACCAAGTCTAAAGAGACACAGGTTACCCTGTGTTTCCTCCCCTGAATCAACTTCTCGAAGTAGGGTGTTCTGCATCAAGCGAACTGCCTCAACCAAGGAACGCCGCAGCTGCTCCTCTGGGCCAGTGGCTATCCAAAAGCCTGCAGTGTCACAGGAAGAGCAGGACTGTCGTAAATGGCAGTTAGAACGCACGCCCACTATCTCTGGGAAGCACGGTGACTTCAGGCAGGAGCTTCAAGATGGAATGCGAAGCCGAGGGTTACTCTGAGTTCAGCTCAGTCAGACTCGGGCAATGCGTCAGACTTCGTCTCCATGAGGGACGTGCCACACTGGTGTTCGTGAACGTGTGCGAGTGCTGAGGAAATTAAGCTGCTCCCAAAGAGAGTGCAGTGCGTTTCCCTACGCTCGGCATACACAGAGGGGCTCTAAAGGGCTACGGGCCTGGATGTTGCTTAGCAGACCCAGGTGGGCCTGGGGGTACTCAGTGTTCCTGCCGGGAGCAGGGTGCCCACGCTAGCCTCCTAGGTGTCCAGAAAACTGTGCTGCCGTGGAAGTTACCCAGAGCAGAGGCCACCGCCTCATGGAAACTGCTGCACGCCTCCGCTTCTGCACGGCAGGTCAGGGCCTTACTTCCAGACATCTGTTCATGCTGGGTGTGCCGTCAGCGACACCGCATGGTGAGATGCTGACTTTCTCCTCAGGCACAGTGACTTCGGGTACGAGGTCCTCGAAGTACTCAAAGCACACTGTTTTCTCACGGAAGCTCACACAAGGGCCATGACAAAGTCGGACTCGCCAGAAATATTGTCCTGAGGCTGTTCGAGGACTCTGGAAATGTAACTCTCTTCAAGGAACGTACAGGGTGTTGCCCATCACTCGGCATGCACAGAGGGCCTCCGAGGGATCAAGCAACGGGTCTCGAAGTGGCTCAGCAGGCCGACGGGGGTGTGGAGGTACTCAGTGAACTTGGAGCGAAAGTGATGCATACCGGAGAGGCCTAAGAGTCCTCAAAAGTGTATTTCCTTTCACATCAAGCATATAAACGACTAAGAACTCATGGAAACAGCTGCCCGCTTCCCTTTCTGCACGGCCAATAGGGGCCTAACCTGGAGGCAAGTTTTCACGTTGAGATTCCCTATAGCGCTAGAGCTTGTCAGGCGGACCACAACCGCGGTCACGGAAGCACCTGATTCAGACAGAACGGACGCATACTTTTCCGCAAAGCATTCTTACAGGGTTGACAGGCCTGTCAAGAGCAGGGAATGTCAGGTAGCTTCAAGGCAGCATGAATGCAGCCTTCCAAATGGGACAGCAAGGCTAGTTCCAGCAGGAAGCCGTTTCCATGGGCACACTCAGCATACACCCCTGTGGTTTCTACCAAGTCTAAAGAGACACAGGTTACCCTGTGTTTCCTCCCCTGAATCAACTTCTCGAAGTAGGGTGTTCTGCATCAAGCGAACTGCCTCAACCAAGGAACGCCGCAGCTGCTCCTCTGGGCCTGTGGCTATCCAAAAGCCTGCAGTGTCACAGGAAGAGAAGGACTGTCTTAAATGGCAGTTAGAACGCACGCCCACTATCTCTGGGAGGCACGGTGACTTCAGGCAGGAGCTCCTAGATGGAATGCGAAGCCGAGGGTTACTCTGAGATCAGGTCAGACTAGGGCAATGCGTCAGACTTCGACGCCATGAGGGACGTGCCACAACGGTGTTCGTGAACGTGTGCGAGTGCTGAGGAAATTAAGCTGCTCCCAAAGAGAGTGCAGTGCGTTTCCCTACGCTCGGCATACACAGAGGGGCTCTAAAGGGCTACGGGCCTGGATGTTGCTTAGCAGACCCAGGTGGGCCTGGGGGTACTCAGTGTTCCTGCCGGGAGCAGGGTGCCCACGCTAGCCTCCTAGGTGTCCAGAAAACTGTGCTGCCGTGGAAGTTACCCAGAGCAGAGGCCACCGCCTCATGGAAACTGCTGCACGCCTCCGCTTCTGCACGGCAAATCAGGGCCTTACTTCCAGGCATCTGTTCAGGCTGGGTGTGCCGTTAGCGACACCGCATGGTGAGATGCTGACTTTCTCCTCAGGCAGAGTGACTTCGGGTACGAGGTCCTCGAAGTACTCAAAGCACACTGTTTTCTCACGGAAGCTCACACAAGTGCCATGACAAAGTCGGACTCGCCAGAAATGTTGTCCTGAGGCTGTTCGAAGACTGTGGAAATGTACCTCTCCTCAAGGAACGTACAGGGTGTTGCCCATCACTCGGCATGCACAGAGGGCCTCCGAGGGATCAACCAACGGGTCTCGAAGTGGCTCAGCAGGCCCACGGGGGTGTGGAGGTACTCAGTGAACTTGGAGGAAAGTGATGCGTACCCGAGAGGCCTACAAGTCCTCAAAAGTGTACTTCCTTTCACATAAAGCATGTAAGCGACTAAGAACTGATGGAAACAGCTGCCTGCCTCCCTTTCTGCACGGCTACTAGTGACCTAACCTGGAGGCAAGTTTTCACGTTGAGATTCCCTTTAGCTCTAGAGCTTGTCAGGCAGACCACAACCGCGGCCACGGAAGCACCTGGTTCAGACAGTACAGACTCATACTTTTCCGCGAAGCATTCTTACAGGGTTGACAGGCCTGTCAAGAGCAGGGAATGTCAGGTAGCTTCAAGGCAGCATGAATGCAGCCTTCCAAATGGGACAGCAAGGCTAGTTCCAGCAGGAACCCGTTTCCATGGGCACACTCAGCATACACCCCTGTGGTTTCTACCAAGTCTAAAGAGACACAGGTTACCCTGTGTTTCCTCCCCTGAATCAACTTCTCGAAGTAGGGTGTTCTGCATCAAGCGAACTGCCTCAACCAAGGAACGCCGCAGCTGCTCCTCTGGGCCTGTGGCTATCCAAAAGCCTGCAGTGTCACAGGAAGAGCAGGACTGTTTTAAATGGCAGTTAGAACGCACGCCCACTATCTCTGGGAGGCACGGTGACTTCAGGCAGGAGCTCCTAGATGGAATGCGAAGCCGAGGGTTACTCTGAGTTCAGGTCAGACTAGGGCAATGCGTCAGACTTCGACGCCATGAGGGACGTGCCACAACGGTGTTCGTGAACGTGTGCGAGTGCTGAGGAAATTAAGCTGCTCCCAAAGAGAGTGCAGTGCGTTTCCCTACGCTCGGCATACACAGAGGGGCTCTAAAGGGCTACGGGCCTGGATGTTGCTTAGCAGACCCAGGTGGGCCTGGGGGTACTCAGTGTTCCTGCCGGGAGCAGGGTGCCCACGCTAGCCTCCTAGGTGTCCAGAAAACTGTGCTGCCGTGGAAGTTACCCAGAGCAGAGGCCACCGCCTCATGGAAAGTGCTGCACGCCTCCGCTTCTGCACGGCAGGTCAGGGCCTTACTTCCAGACATCTGTTCATGCTGGGTGTGCCGTCAGCGACACCGCATGGTGAGATGCTGACTTTCTCCTCAGGCACAGTGACTTCGGGTACGAGGTCCTCGAAGTACTCAAAGCACACTGTTTTCTCACGGAAGCTCACACAAGGGCCATGACAAAGTCGGACTCGTCAGAAATGTTGTCCTGAGGCTGTTCGAGGACTCTGGAAATGTAGCTCTCTTCAAGGAACGTACAGGGTGTTGCCCATCACTCGGCATGCACAGAGGGCCTCCGAGGGATCAACCAACGGGTCTCGAAGTGGCTCAGCAGGCCCACGGGGTGTGGAGGTACTCAGTGAACTTGGAGGAAAGTGATGCGTACCCGAGAGGCCTACAAGTCCTCAAAAGTGTACTTCCTTTCACATAAAGCATGTAAGCGACTAAGAACTGATGGAAACAGCTGCCTGCCTCCCTTTCTGCACGGCTACTAGTGACCTAACCTGGAGACAAGTTTTCACGTTGAGATTCCCTTTAGCTCTAGAGCTTGTCAGGCAGACCACAACCGCGGCCACGGAAGCACCTGGTTCAGACAGAACAGACTCATACTTTTCCGCGAAGCATTCTTACAGGGTTGACAGGCCTGTCAAGAGCAGGGAATGTCAGGTAGCTTCAAGGCAGCATGAATGCAGCCTTCCAAATGGGACAGCAAGGCTAGTTCCAGCAGGAACCCGTTTCCATGGGCACACTCAGCATACACCCCTGTGGTTTCTACCAAGTCTAAAGAGACACAGGTTACCCTGTGTTTCCTCCCCTGAATCAACTTCTCGAAGTAGGGTGTTCTGCATCAAGCGAACTGCCTCAACCAAGGAACGCCGCAGCTGCTCCTCTGGGCCTGTGGCTATCCAAAAGCCTGCAGTGTCACAGGAAGAGCAGGACTGTCTTAAATGGCAGTTAGAACGCACGCCCACTATCTCTGGGAGGCACGGTGACTTCAGGCAGGAGCTCCTAGATGGAATGCGAAGCCGAGGGTTACTCTGAGTTCAGGTCAGACTAGGGCAATGCGTCAGACTTCGACGCCATGAGGGACGTGCCACAACGGTGTTCGTGAACGTGTGCGAGTGCTGAGGAAATTAAGCTGCTCCCAAAGAGAGTGCAGTGCGTTTCCCTACGCTCGGCATACACAGAGGGGCTCTAAAGGGCTACGGGCCTGGATGTTGCTTAGCAGACCCAGGTGGGCCTGGGGGTACTCAGTGTTCCTGCCGGGAGCAGGGTGCCCACGCTAGCCTCCTAGGTGTCCAGAAAACTGTGCTGCCGTGGAAGTTACCCAGAGCAGAGGCCACCGCCTCATGGAAACTGCTGCACGCCTCCGCTTCTGCACGGCAGGTCAGGGCCTTACTTCCAGACATCTGTTCATGCTGGGTGTGCCGTCAGCGACACCGCATGGTGAGATGCTGACTTTCTCCTCAGGCACAGTGACTTCGGGTACGAGGTCCTCGAAGTACTCAAAGCACACTGTTTTCTCACGGAAGCTCACACAAGGGCCATGACAAAGTCGGACTCGCCAGAAATGTTGTCCTGAGGCTGTTCGAGGACTCTGGAAATGTAGCTCTCTTCAAGGAACGTACAGGGTGTTGCCCATCACTCGGCATGCACAGAGGGCCTCCGAGGGATCAACCAACGGGTCTCGAAGTGGCTCAGCAGGCCCACGGGGTGTGGAGGTACTCAGTGAACTTGGAGGAAAGTGATGCGTACCCGAGAGGCCTACAAGTCCTCAAAAGTGTACTTCCTTTCACATAAAGCATGTAAGCGACTAAGAACTGATGGAAACAGCTGCCTGCCTCCCTTTCTGCACGGCTACTAGTGACCTAACCTGGAGGCAAGTTTTCACGTTGAGATTCCCTTTAGCTCTAGAGCTTGTCAGGCAGACCACAACCGCGGCCACGGAAGCACCTGGTTCAGACAGAACAGACTCATACTTTTCCGCGAAGCATTCTTACAGGGTTGACAGGCCTGTCAAGAGCAGGGAATGTCAGGTAGCTTCAAGGCAGCATGAATGCAGCCTTCCAAATGGGACAGCAAGGCTAGTTCCAGCAGGAACCCGTTTCCATGGGCACACTCAGCATACACCCCTGTGGTTTCTACCAAGTCTAAAGAGACACAGGTTACCCTGTGTTTCCTCCCCTGAATCAACTTCTCGAAGTAGGGTGTTCTGCATCAAGCGAACTGCCTCAACCAAGGAACGCCGCAGCTGCTCCTCTGGGCCTGTGGCTATCCAAAAGCCTGCAGTGTCACAGGAAGAGCAGGACTGTCTTAAATGGCAGTTAGAACGCACGCCCACTATCTCTGGGAGGCACGGTGACTTCAGGCAGGAGCTCCTAGATGGAATGCGAAGCCGAGGGTTACTCTGAGTTCAGGTCAGACTAGGGCAATGCGTCAGACTTCGACGCCATGAGGGACGTGCCACAACGGTGTTCGTGAACGTGTGCGAGTGCTGAGGAAATTAAGCTGCTCCCAAAGAGAGTGCAGTGCGTTTCCCTACGCTCGGCATACACAGAGGGGCTCTAAAGGGCTACGGGCCTGGATGTTGCTTAGCAGACCCAGGTGGGCCTGGGGGTACTCAGTGTTTCTGCCGGGAGCAGGGTGCCCACGCTAGCCTCCTAGGTGTCCAGAAAACTGTGCTGCCGTGGAAGTTACCCAGAGCAGAGGCCACCGCCTCATGGAAACTGCTGCACGCCTCCGCTTCTGCACGGCAAATCAGGGCCTTACTTCCAGGCATCTGTTCAGGCTGGGTGTGCCGTTAGCGACACCGCATGGTGAGATGCTGACTTTCTCCTCAGGCACAGTGACTTCGGGTACGAGGTCCTCGAAGTACTCAAAGCACACTGTTTTCTCACGGAAGCTCACACAAGGGCCATGACAAAGTCGGACTCGCCAGAAATGTTGTCCTGAGGCTGTTCGAAGACTGTGGAAATGTACCTCTCCTCAAGGAACGTACAGGGTGTTGCCCATCACTCGGCATGCACCGAGGGCCTCCGAGGGATCAACCAACGGGTCTCGAAGTGGCTCAGCAGGCCCACGGGGGTGTGGAGGTACTCAGTGAACTTGGAGGAAAGTGATGCCTACCCGAGAGGCCTACAAGTCCTCAAAAGTGTACTTCCTTTCACATAAAGCATGTAAGCGACTAAGAACTCATGGAAACAGCTGCCTGCCTCCCTTTCTGCACGGCTACTAGTGACCTAACCTGAAGACAAGTTTTCACGTTGAGATTCCCTTTAGCTCTAGAGCTTGTCAGGCAGACCACAACCGCGGCCACGGAAGCACCTGGTTCAGACAGAACAGACTCATACTTTTCCGCGAAGCATTCTTACAGGGTTGACAGGCCTGTCAAGAGCAGGGAATGTCAGGTAGCTTCAAGGCAGCATGAATGCAGCCTTCCAAATGGGACAGCAAGGCTAGTTCCAGCAGGAACCCGTTTCCATGGGCACACTCAGCATACACCCCTGTGGTTTCTACCAAGTCTAAAGAGACACAGGTTACCCTGTGTTTCCTCCCCTGAATCAACTTCTCGAAGTAGGGTGTTCTGCATCAAGCGAACTGCCTCAACCAAGGAACGCCGCAGCTGCTCCTCTGGGCCTGTGGCTATCCAAAAGCCTGCAGTGTCACAGGAAGAGCAGGACTGTCTTAAATGGCAGTTAGAACGCACGCCCACTATCTCTGGGAGGCACGGTGACTTCAGGCAGGAGCTCCTAGATGGAATGCGAAGCCGAGGGTTACTCTGAGTTCAGGTCAGACTAGGGCAATGCGTCAGACTTCGACGCCATGAGGGACGTGCCACAACGGTGTTCGTGAACGTGTGCGAGTGCTGAGGAAATTAAGCTGCTCCCAAAGAGAGTGCAGTGCGTTTCCCTACTCTCGGCATACACAGAGGGGCTCTAAAGGGCTACGGGCCTGGATGTTGCTTAGCAGACCCAGGTGGGCCTGGGGGTACTCAGTGTTCCTGCCGGGAGCAGGGTGCCCACGCTAGCCTCCTAGGTGTCCAGAAAACTGTGCTGCCGTGGAAGTTACCCAGAGCAGAGGCCACCGCCTCATGGAAACTGCTGCACGCCTCCGCTTCTGCACGGCAAATCAGGGCCTTACTTCCAGGCATCTGTTCAGGCTGGGTGTGCCGTTAGCGACACCGCATGGTGAGATGCTGACTTTCTCCTCAGGCAGAGTGACTTCGGGTACGAGGTCCTCGAAGTACTCAAAGCACACTGTTTTCTCACGGAAGCTCACACAAGGGCCATGACAAAGTCGGACTCGCCAGAAATGTTGTCCTGAGGCTGTTCGAAGACTGTGGAAATGTACCTCTCCTCAAGGAACGTACAGGGTGTTGCCCATCACTCGGCATGCACAGAGGGCCTCCGAGGGATCAACCAACGGGTCTCGAAGTGGCTCAGCAGGCCCACGGGGGTGTGGAGGTACTCAGTGAACTTGGAGGAAAGTGATGCCTACCCGAGAGGCCTACAAGTCCTCAAAAGTGTACTTCCTTTCACATAAAGCATGTAAGCGACTAAGAACTGATGGAAACAGCTGCCTGCCTCCCTTTCTGCACGGCTACTAGTGACCTAACCTGGAGGCAAGTTTTCACGTTGAGATTCACTTTAGCTCTAGAGCTTGTCAGGCAGACCACAACCGCGGCCACGGAAGCACCTGGTTCAGACAGAACAGACTCATACTTTTCCGCGAAGCATTCTTACAGGGTTGACAGGCCTGTCAAGAGCAGGGAATGTCAGGTAGCTTCAAGGCAGCATGAATGCAGCCTTCCAAATGGGACAGCAAGGCTAGTTCCAGCAGGAACCCGTTTCCATGGGCACACTCAGCATACACCCCTGTGGTTTCTACCAAGTCTAAAGAGACACAGGTTACCCTGTGTTTCCTCCCCTGAATCAACTTCTCGAAGTAGGGTGTTCTGCATCAAGCGAACTGCCTCAACCAAGGAACGCCGCAGCTGCTCCTCTGGGCCTGTGGCTATCCAAAAGCCTGCAGTGTCACAGGAAGAGCAGGACTGTCTTAAATGGCAGTTAGAACGCACGCCCACTATCTCTGGGAGGCACGGTGACTTCAGGCAGGAGCTCCTAGATGGAATGCGAAGCCGAGGGTTACTCTGAGTTCAGGTCAGACTAGGGCAATGCGTCAGACTTCGACGCCATGAGGGACGTGCCACAACGGTGTTCGTGAACGTGTGCGAGTGCTGAGGAAATTAAGCTGCTCCCAAAGAGAGTGCAGTGCGTTTCCCTACTCTCGGCATACACAGAGGGGCTCTAAAGGGCTACGGGCCTGGATGTTGCTTAGCAGACCCAGGTGGGCCTGGGGTTACTCAGTGTTCCTGTCGGGAGCAGGGTGCCCACGCTAGCCTCCTAGGTGTCCAGAAAACTGTGCTGCCGTGGAAGTTACCCAGAGCAGAGGCCACCGCCTCATGGAAACTGCTGCACTCCTCCGCTTGTGCACAGCAAATCAGGGCCTTACTTCCAGGCATCTGTTCAGGCTGGGTGTGCCGTTAGCGACACCGCATGGTGAGATGCTGACTTTCTCCTCAGGCAGAGTGACTTCGGGTACGAGGTCCTCGAAGTACTCAAAGCACACTGTTTTCTCACGGAAGCTCACACAAGGGCCATGACAAAGTCGGACTCGCCAGAAATGTTGTCCTGAGGCTGTTCGAAGACTGTGGAAATGTACCTCTCCTCAAGGAACGTACAGGGTGTTGCCCATCACTCGGCATGCACAGAGGGCCTCCGAGGGATCAACCAACGGATCTCGAAGTGGCTCAGCAGGCCCACGGGGGTGTGGAGGTACTCAGTGAACTTGGAGGAAAGTGATGCGTACCCGAGAGGCCTACAAGTCCTCAAAAGTGTACTTCCTTTCACATAAAGCATGTAAGCGACTAAGAACTGATGGAAACAGCTGCCTGCCTCCCTTTCTGCACGGCTACTAGTGACCTAACCTGGAGACAAGTTTTCACGTTGAGATTCCCTTTAGCTCTAGAGCTTGTCAGGCAGACCACAACCGCGGCCACGGAAGCACCTGGTTCAGACAGAACAGACTCATACTTTTCCGCGAAGCATTCTTACAGGGTTGACAGGCCTGTCAAGAGCAGGGAATGTCAGGTAGCTTCAAGGCAGCATGAATGCAGCCTTCCAAATGGGACAGCAAGGCTAGTTCCAGCAGGAACCCGTTTCCATGGGCACACTCAGCATACACCCCTGTGGTTTCTACCAAGTCTAAAGAGACACAGGTTACCCTGTGTTTCCTCCCCTGAATCAACTTCTCGAAGTAGGGTGTTCTGCATCAAGCGAACTGCCTCAACCAAGGAACGCCGCAGCTGCTCCTCTGGGCCTGTGGCTATCCAAAAGCCTGCAGTGTCACAGGAAGAGCAGGACTGTCTTAAATGGCAGTTAGAACGCACGCCCACTATCTCTGGGAGGCACGGTGACTTCAGGCAGGAGCTCCTAGATGGAATGCGAAGCCGAGGGTTACTCTGAGTTCAGGTCAGACTAGGGCAATGCGTCAGACTTCGACGCCATGAGGGACGTGCCACAACGGTGTTCGTGAACGTGTGCGAGTGCTGAGGAAATTAAGCTGCTCCCAAAGAGAGTGCAGTGCGTTTCCCTACTCTCGGCATACACAGAGGGGCTCTAAAGGGCTACGGGCCTGGATGTTGCTTAGCAGACCCAGGTGGGCCTGGGGGTACTCAGTGTTCCTGCCGGGAGCAGGGTGCCCACGCTAGCCTCCTAGGTGTCCAGAAAACTGTGCTGCCGTGGAAGTTACCCAGAGCAGAGGCCACCGCCTCATGGAAACTGCTGCACGCCTCCGCTTCTGCACGGCAAATCAGGGCCTTACTTCCAGGCATCTGTTCAGGCTGGGTGTGCCGTTAGCGACACCGCATGGTGAGATGCTGACTTTCTCCTCAGGCAGAGTGACTTCGGGTACGAGGTCCTCGAAGTACTCAAAGCACACTGTTTTCTCACGGAAGCTCACACAAGGGCCATGACAAAGTCGGACTCGCCAGAAATGTTGTCCTGAGGCTGTTCGAAGACTGTGGAAATGTACCTCTCCTCAAGGAACGTACAGGGTGTTGCCCATCACTCGGCATGCACAGAGGGCCTCCGAGGGATCAACCAACGGGTCTCGAAGTGGCTCAGCAGGCCCACGGGGGTGTGGAGGTACTCAGTGAACTTGGAGGAAAGTGATGCCTACCCGAGAGGCCTACAAGTCCTCAAAAGTGTACTTCCTTTCACATAAAGCATGTAAGCGACTAAGAACTGATGGAAACAGCTGCCTGCCTCCCTTTCTGCACGGCTACTAGTGACCTAACCTGGAGGCAAGTTTTCACGTTGAGATTCCCTTTAGCTCTAGAGCTTGTCAGGCAGACCACAACCGCGGCCACGGAAGCACCTGGTTCAGACAGAACAGACTCATACTTTTCCGCGAAGCATTCTTACAGGGTTGACAGGCCTGTCAAGAGCAGGGAATGTCAGGTAGCTTCAAGGCAGCATGAATGCAGCCTTCCAAATGGGACAGCAAGGCTAGTTCCAGCAGGAACCCGTTTCCATGGGCACACTCAGCATACACCCCTGTGGTTTCTACCAGGTCTAAAGAGACACAGGTTACGCTGTGTTTCCTCCCCTGAATCAACTTCTCGAAGTAGGGTGTTCTGCATCAAGCGAACTGCCTCAACCAAGGAACGCCGCAGCTGCTCCTCTGGGCCAGTGGCTATCCAAAAGCCTGCAGTGTCACAGGAAGAGCAGGACTGTCGTAAATGGCAGTTAGAACGCACGCCCACTATCTCTGGGAGGCACGGTGACTTCAGGCAGGAGCTTCAAGATGGAATGCGAAGCCGAGGGTTACTCTGAGTTCAGCTCAGTCAGACTCGGGCAATGCGTCAGACTTCGTCTCCATGAGGGACGTGCCACACTGGTGTTCGTGAACGTGTGCGAGTGCTGAGGAAATTAAGCTGCTCCCAAAGAGAGTGCAGTGCGTTTCCCTACGCTCGGCATACACAGAGGGGCTCTAAAGGGCTACGGGCCTGGATGTTGCTTAGCAGACCCAGGTGGGCCTGGGGGTACTCAGTGTTCCTGCCGGGAGCAGGGTGCCCACGCTAGCCTCCTAGGTGTCCAGAAAACTGTGCTGCCGTGGAAGTTACCCAGAGCAGAGGCCACCGCCTCATGGAAAGTGCTGCACGCCTCCGCTTCTGCACGGCAGGTCAGGGCCTTACTTCCAGACATCTGTTCATGCTGGCTGTGCCGTCAGCGACACCGCATGGTGAGATGCTGACTTTCTCCTCAGGCACAGTGACTTCGGGTACGAGGTCCTCGAAGTACTCAAAGCACACTGTTTTCTCACGGAAGCTCACACAAGGGCCATGACAAAGTCGGACTCACCAGAAATGTTGTCCTGAGGCTGTTCGAGGACTCTGGAAATGTAGCTCTCTTCAAGGAACGTACAGGGTGTTGCCCATCACTCGGCATGCACAGAGGGCCTCCGAGGGATCAACCAACGGGTCTCGAAGTGGCTCAGCAGGCCCACGGGGGTGTGGAGGTACTCAGTGAACTTGGAGCGAAAGTGATGCGTACCGGAGAGGCCTAAGAGTCCTCAAAAGTGTACTTCCTTTCACATCAAGCATGTAAGCGACTAAGAACTCATGGAAACAGCTGCCCGCTTCCCTTTCTGCACGGCTACTAGGGGCCTAACCTGGAGGCAAGTTTTCACGTTGAGATTCCCTATAGCGCTAGAGCTTGTCAGGCGGACCACAACCGCGGTCATGGAAGCACCTGATTCAGACAGAACGGACGCATACTTTTCCGCAAAGCATTCTTACAGGGTTGACAGGCCTGTCAAGAGCAGGGAATGTCAGGTAGCTTCAAGGCAGCATGAATGCAGCCTTCCAAATGGGACAGCAAGGCTAGTTCCAGCAGGAACCCGTTTCCATGGGCACACTCAGCATACACCCCTGTGGTTTCTACCAAGTCTAAAGAGACACAGGTTACCCTGTGTTTCCTCCCCTGAATCAACTTCTCAAAGTAGGGTGTTCTGCATCAAGCGAACTGCCTCAACCAAGGAACGCCGCAGCTGCTCCTCTGGGCCTGTGGCTATCCAAAAGCCTGCAGTGTCACAGGAAGAGCAGGACTGTCTTAAATGGCAGTTAGAACGCACGCCCACTATCTCTGGGAGGCACGGTGACTTCAGGCAGGAGCTCCTAGATGGAATCCGAAGCCGAGGGTTACTCTGAGTTCAGGTCAGACTAGGGCAATGCGTCAGACTTCGACGCCATGAGGGACGTGCCACAACGGTGTTCGTGAACGTGTGCGAGTGCTGAGGAAATTAAGCTGCTCCCAAAGAGAGTGCAGTGCGTTTCCCTACTCTCGGCATACACAGAGGGGCTCTAAAGGGCTACGGGCCTGGATGTTGCTTAGCAGACCCAGGTGGGCCTGGGGGTACTCAGTGTTCCTGCCGGGAGCAGGGTGCCCACGCTAGCCTCCTAGGTGTCCAGAAAACTGTGCTGCCGTGGAAGTTACCCAGAGCAGAGGCCACCGCCTCATGGAAACTGCTGCACGCCTCCGCTTCTGCACGGCAGGTCAGGGCCTTACTTCCAGGCATCTGTTCAGGCTGGGTGTGCCGTTAGCGACACCGCATGGTGAGATGCTGACTTTCTCCTCAGGCACAGTGACTTCGGGTACGAGGTCCTCGAAGTACTCAAAGCACACTGTTTTCTCACGGAAGCTCACACAAGGGCCATGACAAAGTCGGACTCGCCAGAAATGTTGTCCTGAGGCTGTTCGAAGACTCTGGAAATGTACCTCTCCTCAAGGAACGTACAGGGTGTTGCCCATCACTCGGCATGCACAGAGGGCCTCCGAGGGATCAACCAACGGGTCTCGAAGTGGCTCAGCAGGCCCACGGGGGTGTGGAGGTACTCAGTGAACTTGGAGGAAAGTGATGCCTACCCGAGAGGCCTACAAGTCCTCAAAAGTGTACTTCCTTTCACATAAAGCATGTAAGCGACTAAGAACTGATGGAAACAGCTGCCTGCCTCCCTTTCTGCACGGCTACTAGTGACCTAACCTGGAGGCAAGTTTTCACGTTGAGATTCCCTTTAGCTCTAGAGCTTGTCAGGCAGACCACAACCGCGGCCACGGAAGCACCTGGTTCAGACAGAACAGACTCATACTTTTCCGCGAAGCATTCTTACAGGGTTGTCAGGCCTGTCAAGAGCAGGGAATGTCAGGTAGCTTCAAGGCAGCATGAATGCTGCCTTCCAAATGGGACAGCAAGGCTAGTTCCAGCAGGAACCCGTTTCCATGGGCACACTCAGCATACACCCCTGTGGTTTCTACCAAGTCTAAAGAGACACAGGTTACCCTGTGTTTCCTCCCCTGAATCAACTTCTCGAAGTAGGGTGTTCTGCATCAAGCGAACTGCCTCAACCAAGGAACGCCGCAGCTGCTCCTCTGGGCCTGTGGCTATCCAAAAGCCTGCAGTGTCACAGGAAGAGCAGGACTGTCTTAAATGGCAGTTAGAACGCACGCCCACTATCTCTGGGAGGCACGGTGACTTCAGGCAGGAGCTCCTAGATGGAATGCGAAGCCGAGGGTTACTCTGAGTTCAGGTCAGACTAGGGCAATGCGTCAGACTTCGACGCCATGAGGGACGTGCCACAACGGTGTTCGTGAACGTGTGCGAGTGCTGAGGAAATTAAGCTGCTCCCAAAGAGAGTGCAGTGCGTTTCCCTACTCTCGGCATACACAGAGGGGCTCTAAAGGGCTACGGGCCTGGATGTTGCTTAGCAGACCCAGGTGGGCCTGGGGGTACTCAGTGTTCCTGCCGGGAGCAGGGTGCCCACGCTAGCCTCCTAGGTGTCCAGAAAACTGTGCTGCCGTGGAAGTTACCCAGAGCAGAGGCCACCGCCTCATGGAAACTGCTGCACGCCTCCGCTTCTGCACGGCAGGTCAGGGCCTTACTTCCAGACATCTGTTCATGCTGGGTGTGCCGTCAGCGACACCGCATGGTGAGATGCTGACTTTCTCCTCAGGCGCAGTGACTTCGGGTACGAGGTCCTCGAAGTACTCAAAGCACACTGTTTTCTCACGGAAGCTCACACAAGGGCCATGACAAAGTCGGACTCGCCAGAAATGTTGTCCTGAGGCTGTTCGAGGACTCTGGAAATGTAGCTCTCTTCAAGGAACGTACAGGGTGTTGCCCATCACTCGGCATGCACAGAGGGCCTCCGAGGGATCAAGCAACGGGTCTCGAAGTGGCTCAGCAGGCCCACGGGGGTGTGGAGGTACTCAGTGAACTTGGAGCGAAAGTGATGCATACCGGAGAGGCCTAAGAGTCCTCAAAAGTGTACTTCCTTTCACATCAAGCATATAAGCGACTAAGAACTCATGGAAACAGCTGCCCGCTTCCCTTTCTGCACGGCTACTAGGGGCCTAACCTGGCGGCAAGTTTTCACGTTGAGATTCCCTATAGCGCTAGAGCTTGTCAGGCGGACCACAACCGCGGTCACGGAAGCACCTGGTTCAGACAGAACGGACGCATACTTTTCCGCAAAGCATTCTTACAGGGTTGACAGGCCTGTCAAGAGCAGGGAATGTCAGGTAGCTTCAAGGCAGCATGAATGCAGCCTTCCAAATGGGACAGCAAGGCTAGTTCCAGCAGGAACCCGTTTCCATGGGCACACTCAGCATACACCCCTGTGGTTTCTACCAAGTCTAAAGAGACACAGGTTACCCTGTGTTTCCTCCCCTGAATCAACTTCTCGAAGTAGGGTGTTCTGCATCAAGCGAACTGCCTCAACCAAGGAACGCCGCAGCTGCTCCTCTGGGCCTGTGGCTATCCAAAAGCCTGCAGTGTCACAGGAAGAGCAGGACTGTCTTAAATGGCAGTTAGAACGCACGCCCACTATCTCTGGGAGGCACGGTGACTTCAGGCAGGAGCTCCTAGATGGAATGCGAAGCCGAGGGTTACTCTGAGTTCAGGTCAGACTAGGGCAATGCGTCAGACTTCGACGCCATGAGGGACGTGCCACAACGGTGTTCGTGAACGTGTGCGAGTGCTGAGGAAATTAAGCTGCTCCCAAAGAGAGTGCAGTGCGTTTCCCTACGCTCGGCATACACAGAGGGGCTCTAAAGGGCTACGGGCCTGGATGTTGCTTAGCAGACCCAGGTGGGCCTGGGGGTACTCAGTGTTCCTGCCGGGAGCAGGGTGCCCACTCTAGCCTCCTAGGTGTCCAGAAAACTGTGCTGCCGTGGAAGTTACCCAGAGCAGAGGCCACCGCCTCATGGAAACTGCTGCACGCCTCCGCTTCTGCACGGCAAATCAGGGCCTTACTTCCAGGCATCTGTTCAGGCTGGGTGTGCCGTTAGCGACACCGCATGGTGAGATGCTGACTTTCTCCTCAGGCAGAGTGACTTCGGGTACGAGGTCCTCGAAGTACTCAAAGCACACTGTTTTCTCACGGAAGCTCACACAAGGGCCATGACAAAGTCGGACTCGCCAGAAATGTTGTCCTGAGGCTGTTCGAGGACTCTGGAAATGTAGCTCTCTTCAAGGAACGTACAGGGTGTTGCCCATCACTCGGCATGCACAGAGGGCCTCCGAGGGATCAAGCAACGGGTCTCGAAGTGGCTCAGCAGGCCCACGGGGGTGTGGAGGTACTCAGTGAACTTGGAGCGAAAGTGATGCATACCGGAGAGGCCTAAGAGTCCTCAAAAGTGTACTTCCTTTCACATCAAGCATATAAGCGACTAAGAACTCATGGAAACAGCTGCCCGCTTCCCTTTCTGCACGGCTACTAGGGGCCTAACCTGGCGGCAAGTTTTCACGTTGAGATTCCCTATAGCGCTAGAGCTTGTCAGGCGGACCACAACCGCGGTCACGGAAGCACCTGGTTCAGACAGAACGGACGCATACTTTTCCGCAAAGCATTCTTACAGGGTTGACAGGCCTGTCAAGAGCAGGGAATGTCAGGTAGCTTCAAGGCAGCATGAATGCAGCCTTCCAAATGGGACAGCAAGGCTAGTTCCAGCAGGAACCCGTTTCCATGGGCACACTCAGCATACACCCCTGTGGTTTCTACCAAGTCTAAAGAGACACAGGTTACCCTGTGTTTCCTCCCCTGAATCAACTTCTCGAAGTAGGGTGTTCTGCATCAAGCGAACTGCCTCAACCAAGGAACGCCGCAGCTGCTCCTCTGGGCCTGTGGCTATCCAAAAGCCTGCAGTGTCACAGGAAGAGCAGGACTGTCTTAAATGGCAGTTAGAACGCACGCCCACTATCTCTGGGAGGCACGGTGACTTCAGGCAGGAGCTCCTAGATGGAATGCGAAGCCGAGGGTTACTCTGAGTTCAGGTCAGACTAGGGCAATGCGTCAGACTTCGACGCCATGAGGGACGTGCCACAACGGTGTTCGTGAACGTGTGCGAGTGCTGAGGAAATTAAGCTGCTCCCAAAGAGAGTGCAGTGCGTTTCCCTACGCTCGGCATACACAGAGGGGCTCTAAAGGGCTACGGGCCTGGATGTTGCTTAGCAGACCCAGGTGGGCCTGGGGGTACTCAGTGTTCCTGCCGGGAGCAGGGTGCCCACTCTAGCCTCCTAGGTGTCCAGAAAACTGTGCTGCCGTGGAAGTTACCCAGAGCAGAGGCCACCGCCTCATGGAAACTGCTGCACGCCTCCGCTTCTGCACGGCAAATCAGGGCCTTACTTCCAGGCATCTGTTCAGGCTGGGTGTGCCGTTAGCGACACCGCATGGTGAGATGCTGACTTTCTCCTCAGGCACAGTGACTTCGGGTACGAGGTCCTCGAAGTACTCAAAGCACACTGTTTTCTCACGGAAGCTCACACAAGGGCCATGACAAAGTCGGACTCGCCAGAAATGTTGTCCTGAGGCTGTTCGAAGACTGTGGAAATGTACCTCTCCTCAAGGAACGTACAGGGTGTTGCCCATCACTCGGCATGCACAGAGGGCCTCCGAGGGTCAAGCAACGGGTCTCGAAGTGGCTCAGCAGGCCCACGGGGGTGTGGAGGTACTCAGTGAACTTGGAGGAAAGTGATGCCTACCCGAGAGGCCTACAAGTCCTCAAAAGTGTACTTCCTTTCACATAAAGCATGTAAGCGACTAAGAACTGATGGAAACAGCTGCCTGCCTCCCTTTCTGCACGGCTACTAGTGACCTAACCTGGAGACAAGTTTTCACGTTGAGATTCCCTTTAGCTCTAGAGCTTGTCAGGCAGACCACAACCGCGGCCACGGAAGCACCTGGTTCAGACAGAACAGACTCATACTTTTCCGCGAAGCATTCTTACAGGGTTGACAGGCCTGTCAAGAGCAGGGAATGTCAGGTAGCTTCAAGGCAGCATGAATGCAGCCTTCCAAATGGGACAGCAAGGCTAGTTCCAGCAGGAACCCGTTTCCATGGGCACACTCAGCATACACCCCTGTGGTTTCTACCAAGTCTAAAGAGACACAGGTTACCCTGTGTTTCCTCCCCTGAATCAACTTCTCGAAGTAGGGTGTTCTGCATCAAGCGAACTGCCTCAACCAAGGAACGCCGCAGCTGCTCCTCTGGGCCAGTGGCTATCCAAAAGCCTGCAGTGTCACAGGAAGAGCAGGACTGTCGTAAATGGCAGTTAGAACGCACGCCCACTATCTCTGGGAGGCACGGTGACTTCAGGCAGGAGCTTCAAGATGGAATGCGAAGCCGAGGGTTACTCTGAGTTCAGCTCAGTCAGACTCGGGCAATGCGTCAGACTTCGTCTCCATGAGGGACGTGCCACACTGGTGTTCGTGAACGTGTGCGAGTGCTGAGGAAATTAAGCTGCTCCCAAAGAGAGTGCAGTGCGTTTCCCTACGCTCGGCATACACAGAGGGGCTCTAAAGGGCTACGGGCCTGGATGTTGCTTAGCAGACCCAGGTGGGCCTGGGGGTACTCAGTGTTCCTGCCGGGAGCAGGGTGCCCACGCTAGCCTCCTAGGTGTCCAGAAAACTGTGCTGCCGTGGAAGTTACCCAGAGCAGAGGCCACCGCCTCATGGAAACTGCTGCACGCCTCCGCTTCTGCACGGCAGGTCAGGGCCTTACTTCCAGACATCTGTTCATGCTGGGTGTGCCGTCAGCGACACCGCATGGTGAGATGCTGACTTTCTCCTCAGGCACAGTGACTTCGGGTACGAGGTCCTCGAAGTACTCAAAGCACACTGTTTTCTCACGGAAGCTCACACAAGGGCCATGACAAAGTCGGCCTCGCCAGAAATGTTGTCCTGAGGCTGTTCGAGGACTCTGGAAATGTAGCTCTCTTCAAGGAACGTACAGGGTGTTGCCCATCACTCGGCATGCACAGAGGGCCTCCGAGGGATCAAGCAACGGGTCTCGAAGTGGCTCAGCAGGCCCACGGGGGTGTGGAGGTACTCAGTGAACTTGGAGCGAAAGTGATGCATACCGGAGAGGCCTAAGAGTCCTCAAAAGTGTACTTCCTTTCACATCAAGCATATAAGCGACTAAGAACTCATGGAAACAGCTGCCCGCTTCCCTTTCTGCACGGCTACTAGGGGCCTAACCTGGAGGCAAGTTTTCACGTTGAGATTCCCTATAGCGCTAGAGCTTGTCAGGCGGACCACAACCGCGGTCACGGAAGCACCTGATTCAGACAGAACGGACGCATACTTTTCCGCAAAGCATTCTTACAGGGTTGACAGGCCTGTCAAGAGCAGGGAATGTCAGGTAGCTTCAAGGCAGCATGAATGCAGCCTTCCAAATGGGACAGCGAGGCTAGTTCCAGCAGGAACCCGTTTCCATGGGCACACTCAGCATACACCCCTGTGGTTTCTACCAAGTCTAAAGAGACACAGGTTACCCTGTGTTTCCTCCCCTGAATCAACTTCTCGAAGTAGGGTGTTCTGCATCAAGCGAACTGCCTCAACCAAGGAACGCCGCAGCTGCTCCTCTGGGCCTGTGGCTATCCAAAAGCCTGCAGTGTCACAGGAAGAGCAGGACTGTCTTAAATGGCAGTTAGAACGCACGCCCACTATCTCTGGGAGGCACGGTGACTTCAGGCAGGAGCTCCTAGATGGAATGCGAAGCCGAGGGTTACTCTGAGTTCAGGTCAGACTCGGGCAATGCGTCAGACTTCGACGCCATGAGGGACGTGCCACAACGGTGTTCGTGAACGTGTGCGAGTGCTGAGGAAATTAAGCTGCTCCCAAAGAGAGTGCAGTGCGTTTCCCTACGCTCGGCATACACAGAGGGGCTCTAAAGGGCTACGGGCCTGGATGTTGCTTAGCAGACCCAGGTGGGCCTGGGGGTACTCAGTGTTCCTGCCGGGAGCAGGGTGCCCACGCTAGCCTCCTAGGTGTCCAGAAAACTGTGCTGCCGTGGAAGTTACCCAGAGCAGAGGCCACCGCCTCATGGAAACTGCTGCACGCCTCCGCTTCTGCACGGCAAATCAGGGCCTTACTTCCAGGCATCTGTTCAGGCTGGGTGTGCCGTTAGCGACACCGCATGGTGAGATGCTGACTTTCTCCTCAGGCAGAGTGACTTCGGGTACGAGGTCCTCGAAGTACTCAAAGCACACTGTTTTCTCACGGAAGCTCACACAAGGGCCATGACAAAGTCGGACTCGCCAGAAATGTTGTCCTGAGGCTGTTCGAAGACTGTGGAAATGTACCTCTCCTCAAGGAACGTACAGGGTGTTGCCCATCACTCGGCATGCACAGAGGGCCTCCGAGGGATCAACCAACGGGTCTCGAAGTGGCTCAGCAGGCCCACGGGGGTGTGGAGGTACTCAGTGAACTTGGAGGAAAGTGATGCCTACCCGAGAGGCCTACAAGTCCTCAAAAGTGTACTTCCTTTCACATAAAGCATGTAAGCGACTAAGAACTGATGGAAACAGCTGCCTGCCTCCCTTTCTGCACGGCTACTAGTGACCTAACCTGGAGGCAAGTTTTCACGTTGAGATTCCCTTTAGCTCTAGAGCTTGTCAGGCAGACCACAACCGCGGCCACGGAAGCACCTGGTTCAGACAGAACAGACTCATACTTTTCCGCGAAGCATTCTTACAGGGTTGACAGGCCTGTCAAGAGCAGGGAATGTCAGGTAGCTTCAAGGCAGCATGAATGCAGCCTTCCAAATGGGACAGCAAGGCTAGTTCCAGCAGGAACCCGTTTCCATGGGCACACTCAGCATACACCCCTGTGGTTTCTACCAAGTCTAAAGAGACACAGGTTACCCTGTGTTTCCTCCCCTGAATCAACTTCTCGAAGTAGGGTGTTCTGCATCAAGCGAACTGCCTCAACCAAGGAACGCCGCAGCTGCTCCTCTGGGCCAGTGGCTATCCAAAAGCCTGCAGTGTCACAGGAAGAGCAGGACTGTCGTAAATGGCAGTTAGAACGCACGCCCACTATCTCTGGGAGGCACGGTGACTTCAGGCAGGAGCTTCAAGATGGAATGCGAAGCTGAGGGTTACTCTGAGTTCAGCTCAGTCAGACTCGGGCAATGCGTCAGACTTCGTCTCCATGAGGGACGTGCCACACTGGTGTTCGTGAACGTGTGCGAGTGCTGAGGAAATTAAGCTGCTCCCAAAGAGAGTGCAGTGCGTTTCCCTACGCTCGGCATACACAGAGGGGCTCTAAAGGGCTACGGGCCTGGATGTTGCTTAGCAGACCCAGGTGGGCCTGGGGGTACTCAGTGTTCCTGCCGGGAGCAGGGTGCCCACGCTAGCCTCCTAGGTGTCCAGAAAACTGTGCTGCCGTGGAAGTTACCCAGAGCAGAGGCCACCGCCTCATGGAAACTGCTGCACGCCTCCGCTTCTGCACGGCAGGTCAGGGCCTTACTTCCAGACATCTGTTCATGCTGGGTGTGCCGTCAGCGACACCGCATGGTGAGATGCTGACTTTCTCCTCAGGCGCAGTGACTTCGGGTACGAGGTCCTCGAAGTACTCAAAGCACACTGTTTTCTCACGGAAGCTCACACAAGGGCCATGACAAAGTCGGACTCGCCAGAAATGTTGTCCTGAGGCTGTTCGAGGACTCTGGAAATGTAGCTCTCTTCAAGGAACGTACAGGGTGTTGCCCATCACTCGGCATGCACAGAGGGCCTCCGAGGGATCAAGCAACGGGTCTCGAAGTGGCTCAGCAGGCCCACAGGGGTGTGGAGGTACTCAGTGAACTTGGAGCGAAAGTGATGCATACCGGAGAGGCCTAAGAGTCCTCAAAAGTGTACTTCCTTTCACATCAAGCATATAAGCGACTAAGAACTCATGGAAACAGCTGCCCGCTTCCCTTTCTGCACGGCTACTAGGGGCCTAACCTGGAGGCAAGTTTTCACGTTGAGATTCCCTATAGCGCTAGAGCTTGTCAGGCGGACCACAACCGCGGTCACGGAAGCACCTGATTCAGACAGAACGGACGCATACTTTTCCGCAAAGCATTCTTACAGGGTTGACAGGCCTGTCAAGAGCAGGGAATGTCAGGTACTTCAAGGCAGCATGAATGCAGCCTTCCAAATGGGACAGCAAGGCTAGTTCCAGCAGGAACCCGTTTCCATGGGCACACTCAGCATACACCCCTGTGGTTTCTACCAAGTCTAAGGAGACACAGGTTACCCTGTGTTTCCTCCCCTGAATCAACTTCTCGAAGTAGGGTGTTCTGCATCAAGCGAACTGCCTCAACCAAGGAACGCCGCAGCTGCTCCTCTGGGCCTGTGGCTATCCAAAAGCCTGCAGTGTCACAGGAAGAGCAGGACTGTCTTAAATGGCAGTTAGAACGCACGCCCACTATCTCTGGGAGGCACGGTGACTTCAGGCAGGAGCTCCTAGATGGAATGCGAAGCCGAGGGTTACTCTGAGTTCAGGTCAGACTAGGGCAATGCGTCAGACTTCGACGCCATGAGGGACGTGCCACAACGGTGTTCGTGAACGTGTGCGAGTGCTGAGGAAATTAAGCTGCTCCCAAAGAGAGTGCAGTGCGTTTCCCTACGCTCGGCATACACAGAGGGGCTCTAAAGGGCTACGGGCCTGGATGTTGCTTAGCAGACCCAGGTGGGCCTGGGGGTACTCAGTGTTCCTGCCGGGAGCAGGGTGCCCACGCTAGCCTCCTAGGTGTCCAGAAAACTGTGCTGCCGTGGAAGTTACCCAGAGCAGAGGCCACCGCCTCATGGAAACTGCTGCACGCCTCCGCTTCTGCACGGCAGGTCAGGGCCTTACTTCCAGACATCTGTTCATGCTGGGTGTGCCGTCAGCGACACCGCATGGTGAGATGCTGACTTTCTCCTCAGGCGCAGTGACTTCGGGTACGAGGTCCTCGAAGTACTCAAAGCACACTGTTTTCTCACGGAAGCTCACACAAGGGCCATGACAAAGTCGGACTCGCCAGAAATGTTGTCCTGAGGCTGTTCGAGGACTCTGGAAATGTAGCTCTCTTCAAGGAACGTACAGGGTGTTGCCCATCACTCGGCATGCACAGAGGGCCTCCGAGGGATCAAGCAACGGGTCTCGAAGTGGCTCAGCAGGCCCACAGGGGTGTGGAGGTACTCAGTGAACTTGGAGCGAAAGTGATGCATACCGGAGAGGCCTAAGAGTCCTCAAAAGTGTACTTCCTTTCACATCAAGCATATAAGCGACTAAGAACTCATGGAAACAGCTGCCCGCTTCCCTTTCTGCACGGCTACTAGGGGCCTAACCTGGAGGCAAGTTTTCACGTTGAGATTCCCTATAGCGCTAGAGCTTGTCAGGCGGACCACAACCGCGGTCACGGAAGCACCTGATTCAGACAGAACGGACGCATACTTTTCCGCAAAGCATTCTTACAGGGTTGACAGGCCTGTCAAGAGCAGGGAATGTCAGGTACTTCAAGGCAGCATGAATGCAGCCTTCCAAATGGGACAGCAAGGCTAGTTCCAGCAGGAACCCGTTTCCATGGGCACACTCAGCATACACCCCTGTGGTTTCTACCAAGTCTAAGGAGACACAGGTTACCCTGTGTTTCCTCCCCTGAATCAACTTCTCGAAGTAGGGTGTTCTGCATCAAGCGAACTGCCTCAACCAAGGAACGCCGCAGCTGCTCCTCTGGGCCTGTGGCTATCCAAAAGCCTGCAGTGTCACAGGAAGAGCAGGACTGTCTTAAATGGCAGTTAGAACGCACGCCCACTATCTCTGGGAGGCACGGTGACTTCAGGCAGGAGCTCCTAGATGGAATGCGAAGCCGAGGGTTACTCTGAGTTCAGGTCAGACTAGGGCAATGCGTCAGACTTCGACGCCATGAGGGACGTGCCACAACGGTGTTCGTGAACGTGTGCGAGTGCTGAGGAAATTAAGCTGCTCCCAAAGAGAGTGCAGTGCGTTTCCCTACGCTCGGCATACACAGAGGGGCTCTAAAGGGCTACGGGCCTGGATGTTGCTTAGCAGACCCAGGTGGGCCTGGGGGTACTCAGTGTTCCTGCCGGGAGCAGGGTGCCCACGCTAGCCTCCTAGGTGTCCAGAAAACTGTGCTGCCGTGGAAGTTACCCAGAGCAGAGGCCACCGCCTCATGGAAACTGCTGCACGCCTCCGCTTCTGCACGGCAAATCAGGGCCTTACTTCCAGGCATCTGTTCAGGCTGGGTGTGCCGTTAGCGACACCGCATGGTGAGATGCTGACTTTCTCCTCAGGCACAGTGACTTCGGGTACGAGGTCCTCGAAGTACTCAAAGCACACTGTTTTCTCACGGAAGCTCACACAAGGGCCATGACAAAGTCGGACTCGCCAGAAATGTTGTCCTGAGGCTGTTCGAAGACTGTGGAAATGTACCTCTCCTCAAGGAACGTACAGGGTGTTGCCCATCACTCGGCATGCACAGAGGGCCTCCGAGGGATCAACCAACGGGTCTCGAAGTGGCTCAGCAGGCCCACGGGGGTGTGGAGGTACTCAGTGAACTTGGAGGAAAGTGATGCGTACCCGAGAGGCCTACAAGTCCTCAAAAGTGTACTTCCTTTCACATAAAGCATGTAAGCGACTAAGAACTGATGGAAACAGCTGCCTGCCTCCCTTTCTGCACGGCTACTAGTGACCTAACCTGGAGGCAAGTTTTCACGTTGAGATTCCCTTTAGCTCTAGAGCTTGTCAGGCAGACCACAACCGCGGCCACGGAAGCACCTGGTTCAGACAGAACAGACTCATACTTTTCCGCGAAGCATTCTTACAGGGTTGACAGGCCTGTCAAGAGCAGGGAATGTCAGGTAGCTTCAAGGCAGCATGAATGCAGCCTTCCAAATGGGACAGCAAGGCTAGTTCCAGCAGGAACCCGTTTCCATGGGCACACTCAGCATACACCCCTGTGGTTTCTACCAAGTCTAAAGAGACACAGGTTACCCTGTGTTTCCTCCCCTGAATCAACTTCTCGAAGTAGGGTGTTCTGCATCAAGCGAACTGCCTCAACCAAGGAACGCCGCAGCTGCTCCTCTGGGCCTGTGGCTATCCAAAAGCCTGCAGTGTCACAGGAAGAGCAGGACTGTCTTAAATGGCAGTTAGAACGCACGCCCACTATCTCTGGGAGGCACGGTGACTTCAGGCAGGAGCTCCTAGATGGAATGCGAAGCCGAGGGTTACTCTGAGTTCAGGTCAGACTAGGGCAATGCGTCAGACTTCGACGCCATGAGGGACGTGCCACAACGGTGTTCGTGAACGTGTGCGAGTGCTGAGGAAATTAAGCTGCTCCCAAAGAGAGTGCAGTGCGTTTCCCTACGCTCGGCATACACAGAGGGGCTCTAAAGGGCTACGGGCCTGGATGTTGCTTAGCAGACCCAGGTGGGCCTGGGGGTACTCAGTGTTCCTGCCGGGAGCAGGGTGCCCACTCTAGCCTCCTAGGTGTCCAGAAAACTGTGCTGCCGTGGAAGTTACCCAGAGCAGAGGCCACCGCCTCATGGAAACTGCTGCACGCCTCCGCTTCTGCACGGCAAATCAGGGCCTTACTTCCAGGCATCTGTTCAGGCTGGGTGTGCCGTTAGCGACACCGCATGGTGAGATGCTGACTTTCTCCTCAGGCAGAGTGACTTCGGGTACGAGGTCCTCGAAGTACTCAAAGCACACTGTTTTCTCACGGAAGCTCACACAAGGGCCATGACAAAGTCGGACTCGCCAGAAATGTTGTCCTGAGGCTGTTCGAAGACTGTGGAAATGTACCTCTCCTCAAGGAACGTACAGGGTGTTGCCCATCACTCGGCATGCACAGAGGGCCTCCGAGGGATCAAGCAACGGGTCTCGAAGTGGCTCAGCAGGCCCACGGGGGTGTGGAGGTACTCAGTGAACTTGGAGGAAAGTGATGCCTACCCGAGAGGCCTACAAGTCCTCAAAAGTGTACTTCCTTTCACATAAAGCATGTAAGCGACTAAGAACTGATGGAAACAGCTGCCTGCCTCCCTTTCTGCACGGCTACTAGTGACCTAACCTGGAGGCAAGTTTTCACGTTGAGATTCCCTTTAGCTCTAGAGCTTGTCAGGCAGACCACAACCGCGGCCACGGAAGCACCTGGTTCAGACAGAACAGACTCATACTTTTCCGCGAAGCATTCTTACAGGGTTGACAGGCCTGTCAAGAGCAGGGAATGTCAGGTAGCTTCAAGGCAGCATGAATGCAGCCTTCCAAATGGGACAGCAAGGCTAGTTCCAGCAGGAACCCGTTTCCATGGGCACACTCAGCATACACCCCTGTGGTTTCTACCAAGTCTAAAGAGACACAGGTTACCCTGTGTTTCCTCCCCTGAATCAACTTCTCGAAGTAGGGTGTTCTGCATCAAGCGAACTGCCTCAACCAAGGAACGCCGCAGCTGCTCCTCTGGGCCAGTGGCTATCCAAAAGCCTGCAGTGTCACAGGAAGAGCAGGACTGTCGTAAATGGCAGTTAGAACGCACGCCCACTATCTCTGGGAGGCACGGTGACTTCAGGCAGGAGCTTCAAGATGGAATGCGAAGCCGAGGGTTACTCTGAGTTCAGCTCAGTCAGACTCGGGCAATGCGTCAGACTTCGTCTCCATGAGGGACGTGCCACACTGGTGTTCGTGAACGTGTGCGAGTGCTGAGGAAATTAAGCTGCTCCCAAAGAGAGTGCAGTGCGTTTCCCTACGCTCGGCATACACAGAGGGGCTCTAAAGGGCTACGGGCCTGGATGTTGCTTAGCAGACCCAGGTGGGCCTGGGGGTACTCAGTGTTCCTGCCGGGAGCAGGGTGCCCACGCTAGCCTCCTAGGTGTCCAGAAAACTGTGCTGCCGTGGAAGTTACCCAGAGCAGAGGCCACCGCCTCATGGAAACTGCTGCACGCCTCCGCTTCTGCACGGCAGGTCAGGGCCTTACTTCCAGACATCTGTTCATGCTGGGTGTGCCGTCAGCGACACCGCATGGTGAGATGCTGACTTTCTCCTCAGGCACAGTGACTTCGGGTACGAGGTCCTCGAAGTACTCAAAGCACACTGTTTTCTCACGGAAGCTCACACAAGGGCCATGACAAAGTCGGACTCGCCAGAAATGTTGTCCTGAGGCTGTTCGAGGACTCTGGAAATGTAGCTCTCTTCAAGGAACGTACAGGGTGTTGCCCATCACTCGGCATGCACAGAGGGCCTCCGAGGGATCAACCAACGGGTCTCGAAGTGGCTCAGCAGGCCCACGGGGGTGTGGAGGTACTCAGTGAACTTGGAGCGAAAGTGATGCATACCGGAGAGGCCTAAGAGTCCTCAAAAGTGTACTTCCTTTCACATCAAGCATATAAGCGACTAAGAACTCATGGAAACAGCTGCCCGCTTCCCTTTCTGCACGGCTACTAGGGGCCTAACCTGGAGGCAAGTTTTCACGTTGAGATTCCCTATAGCGCTAGAACTTGTCAGGCGGACCACAACCGCGGTCACGGAAGCACCTGATTCAGACAGAACGGACGCATACTTTTCCGCAAAGCATTCTTACAGGGTTGACAGGCCTGTCAAGAGCAGGGAATGTCAGGTAGCTTCAAGGCAGCATGAATGCAGCCTTCCAAATGGGACAGCAAGGCTAGTTCCAGCAGGAACCCGTTTCCATGGGCACACTCAGCATACACCCCTGTGGTTTCTACCAAGTCTAAAGAGACACAGGTTACCCTGTGTTTCCTCCCCTGAATCAACTTCTCGAAGTAGGGTGTTCTGCATCAAGCGAACTGCCTCAACCAAGGAACGCCGCAGCTGCTCCTCTGGGCCTGTGGCTATCCAAAAGCCTGCAGTGTCACAGGAAGAGCAGGACTGTCTTAAATGGCAGTTAGAACGCACGCCCACTATCTCTGGGAGGCACGGTGACTTCAGGCAGGAGCTCCTAGATGGAATGCGAAGCCGAGGGTTACTCTGAGTTCAGGTCAGACTCGGGCAATGCGTCAGACTTCGACGCCATGAGGGACGTGCCACAACGGTGTTCGTGAACGTGTGCGAGTGCTGAGGAAATTAAGCTGCTCCCAAAGAGAGTGCAGTGCGTTTCCCTACGCTCGGCATACACAGAGGGGCTCTAAAGGGCTACGGGCCTGGATGTTGCTTAGCAGACCCAGGTGGGCCTGGGGGTACTCAGTGTTCCTGCCGGGAGCAGGGTGCCCACGCTAGCCTCCTAGGTGTCCAGAAAACTGTGCTGCCGTGGAAGTTACCCAGAGCAGAGGCCACCGCCTCATGGAAACTGCTGCACGCCTCCGCTTCTGCACGGCAAATCAGGGCCTTACTTCCAGGCATCTGTTCAGGCTGGGTGTGCCGTTAGCGACACCGCATGGTGAGATGCTGACTTTCTCCTCAGGCAGAGTGACTTCGGGTACGAGGTCCTCGAAGTACTCAAAGCACACTGTTTTCTCACGGAAGCTCACACAAGGGCCATGACAAAGTCGGACTCGCCAGAAATGTTGTCCTGAGGCTGTTCGAAGACTGTGGAAATGTACCTCTCCTCAAGGAACGTACAGGGTGTTGCCCATCACTCGGCATGCACAGAGGGCCTCCGAGGGATCAACCAACGGGTCTCGAAGTGGCTCAGCAGGCCCACGGGGGTGTGGAGGTACTCAGTGAACTTGGAGGAAAGTGATGCCTACCCGAGAGGCCTACAAGTCCTCAAAAGTGTACTTCCTTTCACATAAAGCATGTAAGCGACTAAGAACTGATGGAAACAGCTGCCTGCCTCCCTTTCTGCACGGCTACTAGTGACCTAACCTGGAGGCAAGTTTTCACGTTGAGATTCCCTTTAGCTCTAGAGCTTGTCAGGCAGACCACAACCGCGGCCACGGAAGCACCTGGTTCAGACAGAACAGACTCATACTTTTCCGCGAAGCATTCTTACAGGGTTGACAGGCCTGTCAAGAGCAGGGAATGTCAGGTAGCTTCAAGGCAGCATGAATGCAGCCTTCCAAATGGGACAGCAAGGCTAGTTCCAGCAGGAACCCGTTTCCATGGGCACACTCAGCATACACCCCTGTGGTTTCTACCAAGTCTAAAGAGACACAGGTTACCCTGTGTTTCCTCCCCTGAATCAACTTCTCGAAGTAGGGTGTTCTGCATCAAGCGAACTGCCTCAACCAAGGAACGCCGCAGCTGCTCCTCTGGGCCAGTGGCTATCCAAAAGCCTGCAGTGTCACAGGAAGAGCAGGACTGTCTTAAATGGCAGTTAGAACGCACGCCCACTATCTCTGGGAGGCACGGTGACTTCAGGCAGGAGCTCCTAGATGGAATGCGAAGCCGAGGGTTACTCTGAGTTCAGGTCAGACTAGGGCAATGCGTCAGACTTCGACGCCATGAGGGACGTGCCACAACGGTGTTCGTGAACGTGTGCGAGTGCTGAGGAAATTAAGCTGCTCCCAAAGAGAGTGCAGTGCGTTTCCCTACGCTCGGCATACACAGAGGGGCTCTAAAGGGCTACGGGCCTGGATGTTGCTTAGCAGAACCAGGTGGGCCTGGGGGTACTCAGTGTTCCTGCCGGGAGCAGGGTGCCCACGCTAGCCTCCTAGGTGTCCAGAAAACTGTGCTGCCGTGGAAGTTACCCAGAGCAGAGGCCACCGCCTCATGGAAACTGCTGCACGCCTCCGCTTCTGCACGGCAAATCAGGGCCTTACTTCCAGGCATCTGTTCAGGCTGGGTGTGCCGTTAGCGACACCGCATGGTGAGATGCTGACTTTCTCCTCAGGCAGAGTGACTTCGGGTACGAGGTCCTCGAAGTACTCAAAGCACACTGTTTTCTCACGGAAGCTCACACAAGGGCCATGACAAAGTCGGACTCGCCAGAAATGTTGTCCTGAGGCTGTTCGAAGACTGTGGAAATGTACCTCTCCTCAAGGAACGTACAGGGTGTTGCCCATCACTCGGCATGCACAGAGGGCCTCCGAGGGATCAACCAACGGGTCTCGAAGTGGCTCAGCAGGCCCACGGGGGTGTTGAGGTACTCAGTGAACTTGGAGGAAAGTGATGCCTACCCGAGAGGCCTACAAGTCCTCAAAAGTGTACTTCCTTTCACATAAAGCATGTAAGCGACTAAGAACTGATGGAAACAGCTGCCTGCCTCCCTTTCTGCACGGCTACTAGTGACCTAACCTGGAGGCAAGTTTTCACGTTGAGATTCCCTTTAGCTCTAGAGCTTGTCAGGCAGACCACAACCGCGGCCACGGAAGCACCTGGTTCAGACAGAACAGACTCATACTTTTCCGCGAAGCATTCTTACAGGGTTGACAGGCCTGTCAAGAGCAGGGAATGTCAGGTAGCTTCAAGGCAGCATGAATGCAGCCTTCCAAATGGGACAGCAAGGCTAGTTCCAGCAGGAACCCGTTTCCATGGGCACACTCAGCATACACCCCTGTGGTTTCTACCAAGTCTAAAGAGACACAGGTTACCCTGTGTTTCCTCCCCTGAATCAACTTCTCGAAGTAGGGTGTTCTGCATCAAGCGAACTGCCTCAACCAAGGAACGCCGCAGCTGCTCCTCTGGGCCAGTGGCTATCCAAAAGCCTGCAGTGTCACAGGAAGAGCAGGACTGTCGTAAATGGCAGTTAGAACGCACGCCCACTATCTCTGGGAGGCACGGTGACTTCAGGCAGGAGCTTCAAGATGGAATGCGAAGCCGAGGGTTACTCTGAGTTCAGCTCAGTCAGACTCGGGCAATGCGTCAGACTTCGTCTCCATGAGGGACGTGCCACACTGGTGTTCGTGAACGTGTGCGAGTGCTGAGGAAATTAAGCTGCTCCCAAAGAGAGTGCAGTGCGTTTCCCTACGCTCGGCATACACAGAGGGGCTCTAAAGGGCTACGGGCCTGGATGTTGCTTAGCAGACCCAGGTGGGCCTGGGGGTACTCAGTGTTCCTGCCGGGAGCAGGGTGCCCACGCTAGCCTCCTAGGTGTCCAGAAAACTGTGCTGCCGTGGAAGTTACCCAGAGCAGAGGCCACCGCCTCATGGAAACTGCTGCACGCCTCCGCTTCTGCACGGCAGGTCAGGGCTTTTCTTCCAGACATCTGTTCATGCTGGGTGTGCCGTCAGCGACACCGCATGGTGAGATGCTGACTTTCTCCTCAGGCGCAGTGACTTCGGGTACGAGGTCCTCGAAGTACTCAAAGCACACTGTTTTCTCACGGAAGCTCACACAAGGGCCATGACAAAGTCGGACTCGCCAGAAATGTTGTCCTGAGGCTGTTCGAGGACTCTGGAAATGTAGCTCTCTTCAAGGAACGTACAGGGTGTTGCCCATCACTCGGCATGCACAGAGGGCCTCCGAGGGATCAACCAACGGGTCTCGAAGTGGCTCAGCAGGCCCACGGGGGTGTGGAGGTACTCAGTGAACTTGGAGGAAAGTGATGCGTACCCGAGAGGCCTACAAGTCCTCAAAAGTGTACTTCCTTTCACATAAAGCATGTAAGCGACTAAGAACTGATGGAAACAGCTGCCTGCCTCCCTTTCTGCACGGCTACTAGTGACCTAACCTGGAGGCAAGTTTTCACGTTGAGATTCCCTTTAGCTCTAGAGCTTGTCAGGCAGACCACAACCGCGGCCACGGAAGCACCTGGTTCAGACAGAACAGACTCATACTTTTCCGCGAAGCATTCTTACAGGGTTGACAGGCCTGTCAAGAGCAGGGAATGTCAGGTAGCTTCAAGGCAGCATGAATGCAGCCTTCCAAATGGGACAGCAAGGCTAGTTCCAGCAGGAACCCGTTTCCATGGGCACACTCAGCATACACCCCTGTGGTTTCTACCAAGTCTAAAGAGACACAGGTTACCCTGTGTTTCCTCCCCTGAATCAACTTCTCGAAGTAGGGTGTTCTGCATCAAGCGAACTGCCTCAACCAAGGAACGCCGCAGCTGCTCCTCTGGGCCAGTGGCTATCCAAAAGCCTGCAGTGTCACAGGAAGAGCAGGACTGTCTTAAATGGCAGTTAGAACGCACGCCCACTATCTCTGGGAGGCACGGTGACTTCAGGCAGGAGCTCCTAGATGGAATGCGAAGCCGAGGGTTACTCTGAGTTCAGGTCAGACTAGGGCAATGCGTCAGACTTCGACGCCATGAGGGACGTGCCACAACGGTGTTCGTGAACGTGTGCGAGTGCTGAGGAAATTAAGCTGCTCCCAAAGAGAGTGCAGTGCGTTTCCCTACGCTCGGCATACACAGAGGGGCTCTAAAGGGCTACGGGCCTGGATGTTGCTTAGCAGACCCAGGTGGGCCTGGGGGTACTCAGTGTTCCTGCCGGGAGCAGGGTGCCCACGCTAGCCTCCTAGGTGTCCAGAAAACTGTGCTGCCGTGGAAGTTACCCAGAGCAGAGGCCACCGCCTCATGGAAACTGCTGCACGCCTCCGCTTCTGCACGGCAAATCAGGGCCTTACTTCCAGGCATCTGTTCAGGCTGGGTGTGCCGTTAGCGACACCGCATGGTGAGATGCTGACTTTCTCCTCAGGCAGAGTGACTTCGGGTACGAGGTCCTCGAAGTACTCAAAGCACACTGTTTTCTCACGGAAGCTCACACAAGGGCCATGACAAAGTCGGACTCGCCAGAAATGTTGTCCTGAGGCTGTTCGAAGACTGTGGAAATGTACCTCTCCTCAAGGAACGTACAGGGTGTTGCCCATCACTCGGCATGCACAGAGGGCCTCCGAGGGATCAAGCAACGGGTCTCGAAGTGGCTCAGCAGGCCCACGGGGGTGTGGAGGTACTCAGTGAACTTGGAGGAAAGTGATGCCTACCCGAGAGGCCTACAAGTCCTCAAAAGTGTACTTCCTTTCACATAAAGCATGTAAGCGACTAAGAACTGATGGAAACAGCTGCCTGCCTCCCTTTCTGCATGGCTACTAGTGACCTAACCTGGAGGCAAGTTTTCACGTTGAGATTCCCTTTAGCTCTAGAGCTTGTCAGGCAGACCACAACCGCGGCCACGGAAGCACCTGGTTCAGACAGAACAGACTCATACTTTTCCGCGAAGCATTCTTACAGGGTTGACAGGCCTGTCAAGAGCAGGGAATGTCAGGTAGCTTCAAGGCAGCATGAATGCAGCCTTCCAAATGGGACAGCAAGGCTAGTTCCAGCAGGAACCCGTTTCCATGGGCACACTCAGCATACACCCCTGTGGTTTCTACCAAGTCTAAAGAGACACAGGTTACCCTGTGTTTCCTCCCCTGAATCAACTTCTCGAAGTAGGGTGTTCTGCATCAAGCGAACTGCCTCAACCAAGGAACGCCGCAGCTGCTCCTCTGGGCCAGTGGCTATCCAAAAGCCTGCAGTGTCACAGGAAGAGCAGGACTGTCGTAAATGGCAGTTAGAACGCACGCCCACTATCTCTGGGAGGCACGGTGACTTCAGGCAGGAGCTTCAAGATGGAATGCGAAGCCGAGGGTTACTCTGAGTTCAGCTCAGTCAGACTCGGGCAATGCGTCAGACTTCGTCTCCATGAGGGACGTGCCACACTGGTGTTCGTGAACGTGTGCGAGTGCTGAGGAAATTAAGCTGCTCCCAAAGAGAGTGCAGTGCGTTTCCCTACGCTCGGCATACACAGAGGGGCTCTAAAGGGCTACGGGCCTGGATGTTGCTTAGCAGACCCAGGTGGGCCTGGGGGTACTCAGTGTTCCTGCCGGGAGCAGGGTGCCCACGCTAGCCTCCTAGGTGTCCAGAAAACTGTGCTGCCGTGGAAGTTACCCAGAGCAGAGGCCACCGCCTCATGGAAACTGCTGCACGCCTCCGCTTCTGCACGGCAGGTCAGGGCCTTACTTCCAGACATCTGTTCATGCTGGGTGTGCCGTCAGCGACACCGCATGGTGAGATGCTGACTTTCTCCTCAGGCGCAGTGACTTCGGGTACGAGGTCCTCGAAGTACTCAAAGCACACTGTTTTCTCACGGAAGCTCACACAAGGGCCATGACAAAGTCGGACTCGCCAGAAATGTTGTCCTGAGGCTGTTCGAGGACTCTGGAAATGTAGCTCTCTTCAAGGAACGTACAGGGTGTTGCCCATCACTCGGCATGCACAGAGGGCCTCCGAGGGATCAAGCAACGGGTCTCGAAGTGGCTCAGCAGGCCCACGGGGGTGTGGAGGTACTCAGTGAACTTGGAGCGAAAGTGATGCATACCGGAGAGGCCTAAGAGTCCTCAAAAGTGTACTTCCTTTCACATAAAGCATGTAAGCGACTAAGAACTCATGGAAACAGCTGCCCGCTTCCCTTTCTGCACGGCTACTAGGGGCCTAACCTGGAGGCAAGTTTTCACGTTGAGATTCCCTATAGCACTAGAGCTTGTCAGGCGGACCACAACCGCGGTCACGGAAGCACCTGATTCAGACAGAACGGACGCATACTTTTCCGCAAAGCATTCTTACAGGGTTGACAGGCCTGTCAAGAGCAGGGAATGTCAGGTAGCTTCAAGGCAGCATGAATGCAGCCTTCCAAATGGGACAGCAAGGCTAGTTCCAGCAGGAACCCGTTTCCATGGGCACACTCAGCATACACCCCTGTGGTTTCTACCAAGTCTAAAGAGACACAGGTTACCCTGTGTTTCCTCCCCTGAATCAACTTCTCGAAGTAGGGTGTTCTGCATCAAGCGAACTGCCTCAACCAAGGAACGCCGCAGCTGCTCCTCTGGGCCTGTGGCTATCCAAAAGCCTGCAGTGTCACAGGAAGAGCAGGACTGTCTTAAATGGCAGTTAGAACGCACGCCCACTATCTCTGGGAGGCACGGTGACTTCAGGCAGGAGCTCCTAGATGGAATGCGAAGCCGAGGGTTACTCTGAGTTCAGGTCAGACTAGGGCAATGCGTCAGACTTCGACGCCATGAGGGACGTGCCACAACGGTGTTCGTGAACGTGTGCGAGTGCTGAGGAAATTAAGCTGCTCCCAAAGAGAGTGCAGTGCGTTTCCCTACGCTCGGCATACACAGAGGGGCTCTAAAGGGCTACGGGCCTGGATGTTGCTTAGCAGACCCAGGTGGGCCTGGGGGTACTCAGTGTTCCTGCCGGGAGCAGGGTGCCCACGCTAGCCTCCTAGGTGTCCAGAAAACTGTGCTGCCGTGGAAGTTACCCAGAGCAGAGGCCACCGCCTCATGGAAACTGCTGCACGCCTCCGCTTCTGCACGGCAAATCAGGGCCTTACTTCCAGGCATCTGTTCAGGCTGGGTGTGCCGTTAGCGACACCGCATGGTGAGATGCTGACTTTCTCCTCAGGCACAGTGACTTCGGGTACGAGGTCCTCGAAGTACTCAAAGCACACTGTTTTCTCACGGAAGCTCACACAAGGGCCATGACAAAGTCGGACTCGCCAGAAATGTTGTCCTGAGGCTGTTCGAAGACTGTGGAAATGTACCTCTCCTCAAGGAACGTACAGGGTGTTGCCCATCACTCGGCATGCACAGAGGGCCTCCGAGGGATCAACCAACGGGTCTCGAAGTGGCTCAGCAGGCCCACGGGGGTGTGGAGGTACTCAGTGAACTTGGAGGAAAGTGATGCGTACCCGAGAGGCCTACAAGTCCTCAAAAGTGTACTTCCTTTCACATAAAGCATGTAAGCGACTAAGAACTGATGGAAACAGCTGCCTGCCTCCCTTTCTGCACGGCTACTAGTGACCTAACCTGGAGGCAAGTTTTCACGTTGAGATTCCCTTTAGCTCTAGAGCTTGTCAGGCAGACCACAACCGCGGCCACGGAAGCACCTGGTTCAGACAGAACGGACGCATACTTTTCCGCAAAGCATTCTTACAGGGTTGACAGGCCTGTCAAGAGCAGGGAATGTCAGGTAGCTTCAAGGCAGCATGAATGCAGCCTTCCAAATGGGACAGCAAGGCTAGTTCCAGCAGGAACCCGTTTCCATGGGCACACTCAGCATACACCCCTGTGGTTTCTACCAAGTCTAAAGAGACACAGGTTACCCTGTGTTTCCTCCCCTGAATCAACTTCTCGAAGTAGGGTGTTCTGCATCAAGCGAACTGCCTCAACCAAGGAACGCCGCAGCTGCTCCTCTGGGCCAGTGGCTATCCAAAAGCCTGCAGTGTCACAGGAAGAGCAGGACTGTCGTAAATGGCAGTTAGAACGCACGCCCACTATCTCTGGGAGGCACGGTGACTTCAGGCAGGAGCTTCAAGATGGAATGCGAAGCTGAGGGTTACTCTGAGTTCAGCTCAGTCAGACTCGGGCAATGCGTCAGACTTCGTCTCCATGAGGGACGTGCCACACTGGTGTTCGTGAACGTGTGCGAGTGCTGAGGAAATTAAGCTGCTCCCAAAGAGAGTGCAGTGCGTTTCCCTACGCTCGGCATACACAGAGGGGCTCTAAAGGGCTACGGGCCTGGATGTTGCTTAGCAGACCCAGGTGGGCCTGGGGGTACTCAGTGTTCCTGCCGGGAGCAGGGTGCCCACGCTAGCCTCCTAGGTGTCCAGAAAACTGTGCTGCCGTGGAAGTTACCCAGAGCAGAGGCCACCGCCTCATGGAAACTGCTGCACGCCTCCGCTTCTGCACGGCAGGTCAGGGCCTTACTTCCAGACATCTGTTCATGCTGGGTGTGCCGTCAGCGACACCGCATGGTGAGATGCTGACTTTCTCCTCAGGCACAGTGACTTCGGGTACGAGGTCCTCGAAGTACTCAAAGCACACTGTTTTCTCACGGAAGCTCACACAAGGGCCATGACAAAGTCGGACTCGCCAGAAATGTTGTCCTGAGGCTGTTCGAGGACTCTGGAAATGTAGCTCTCTTCAAGGAACGTACAGGGTGTTGCCCATCACTCGGCATGCACAGAGGGCCTCCGAGGGATCAAGCAACGGGTCTCGAAGTGGCTCAGCAGGCCCACAGGGGTGTGGAGGTACTCAGTGAACTTGGAGCGAAAGTGATGCATACCGGAGAGGCCTAAGAGTCCTCAAAAGTGTACTTCCTTTCACATCAAGCATATAAGCGACTAAGAACTCATGGAAACAGCTGCCCGCTTCCCTTTCTGCACGGCTACTAGGGGCCTAACCTGGAGGCAAGTTTTCACGTTGAGATTCCCTATAGCGCTAGAGCTTGTCAGGCGGACCACAACCGCGGTCACGGAAGCACCTGATTCAGACAGAACGGACGCATACTTTTCCGCAAAGCATTCTTACAGGGTTGACAGGCCTGTCAAGAGCAGGGAATGTCAGGTACTTCAAGGCAGCATGAATGCAGCCTTCCAAATGGGACAGCAAGGCTAGTTCCAGCAGGAACCCGTTTCCATGGGCACACTCAGCATACACCCCTGTGGTTTCTACCAAGTCTAAAGAGACACAGGTTACCCTGTGTTTCCTCCCCTGAATCAACTTCTCGAAGTAGGGTGTTCTGCATCAAGCGAACTGCCTCAACCAAGGAACGCCGCAGCTGCTCCTCTGGGCCTGTGGCTATCCAAAAGCCTGCAGTGTCACAGGAAGAGCAGGACTGTCTTAAATGGCAGTTAGAACGCACGCCCACTATCTCTGGGAGGCACGGTGACTTCAGGCAGGAGCTCCTAGATGGAATGCGAAGCCGAGGGTTACTCTGAGTTCAGGTCAGACTAGGGCAATGCGTCAGACTTCGACGCCATGAGGGACGTGCCACAACGGTGTTCGTGAACGTGTGCGAGTGCTGAGGAAATTAAGCTGCTCCCAAAGAGAGTGCAGTGCGTTTCCCTACGCTCGGCATACACAGAGGGGCTCTAAAGGGCTACGGGCCTGGATGTTGCTTAGCAGACCCAGGTGGGCCTGGGGGTACTCAGTGTTCCTGCCGGGAGCAGGGTGCCCACGCTAGCCTCCTAGGTGTCCAGAAAACTGTGCTGCCGTGGAAGTTACCCAGAGCAGAGGCCACCGCCTCATGGAAACTGCTGCACGCCTCCGCTTCTGCACGGCAAATCAGGGCCTTACTTCCAGGCATCTGTTCAGGCTGGGTGTGCCGTTAGCGACACCGCATGGTGAGATGCTGACTTTCTCCTCAGGCACAGTGACTTCGGGTACGAGGTCCTCGAAGTACTCAAAGCACACTGTTTTCTCACGGAAGCTCACACAAGGGCCATGACAAAGTCGGACTCGCCAGAAATGTTGTCCTGAGGCTGTTCGAAGACTGTGGAAATGTACCTCTCCTCAAGGAACGTACAGGGTGTTGCCCATCACTCGGCATGCACAGAGGGCCTCCGAGGGATCAACCAACGGGTCTCGAAGTGGCTCAGCAGGCCCACGGGGGTGTGGAGGTACTCAGTGAACTTGGAGGAAAGTGATGCGTACCCGAGAGGCCTACAAGTCCTCAAAAGTGTACTTCCTTTCACATAAAGCATGTAAGCGACTAAGAACTGATGGAAACAGCTGCCTGCCTCCCTTTCTGCACGGCTACTAGTGACCTAACCTGGAGGCAAGTTTTCACGTTGAGATTCCCTTTAGCTCTAGAGCTTGTCAGGCAGACCACAACCGCGGCCACGGAAGCACCTGGTTCAGACAGAACAGACTCATACTTTTCCGCGAAGCATTCTTACAGGGTTGACAGGCCTGTCAAGAGCAGGGAATGTCAGGTAGCTTCAAGGCAGCATGAATGCAGCCTTCCAAATGGGACAGCAAGGCTAGTTCCAGCAGGAACCCGTTTCCATGGGCACACTCAGCATACACCCCTGTGGTTTCTACCAAGTCTAAAGAGACACAGGTTACCCTGTGTTTCCTCCCCTGAATCAACTTCTCGAAGTAGGGTGTTCTGCATCAAGCGAACTGCCTCAACCAAGGAACGCCGCAGCTGCTCCTCTGGGCCTGTGGCTATCCAAAAGCCTGCAGTGTCACAGGAAGAGCAGGACTGTCTTAAATGGCAGTTAGAACGCACGCCCACTATCTCTGGGAGGCACGGTGACTTCAGGCAGGAGCTCCTAGATGGAATGCGAAGCCGAGGGTTACTCTGAGTTCAGGTCAGACTAGGGCAATGCGTCAGACTTCGACGCCATGAGGGACGTGCCACAACGGTGTTCGTGAACGTGTGCGAGTGCTGAGGAAATTAAGCTGCTCCCAAAGAGAGTGCAGTGCGTTTCCCTACGCTCGGCATACACAGAGGGGCTCTAAAGGGCTACGGGCCTGGATGTTGCTTAGCAGACCCAGGTGGGCCTGGGGGTACTCAGTGTTCCTGCCGGGAGCAGGGTGCCCACGCTAGCCTCCTAGGTGTCCAGAAAACTGTGCTGCCGTGGAAGTTACCCAGAGCAGAGGCCACCGCCTCATGGAAACTGCTGCACGCCTCCGCTTCTGCACGGCAAATCAGGGCCTTACTTCCAGGCATCTGTTCAGGCTGGGTGTGCCGTTAGCGACACCGCATGGTGAGATGCTGACTTTCTCCTCAGGCAGAGTGACTTCGGGTACGAGGTCCTCGAAGTACTCAAAGCACACTGTTTTCTCACGGAAGCTCACACAAGGGCCATGACAAAGTCGGACTCGCCAGAAATGTTGTCCTGAGGCTGTTCGAAGACTGTGGAAATGTACCTCTCCTCAAGGAACGTACAGGGTGTTGCCCATCACTCGGCATGCACAGAGGGCCTCCGAGGGATCAACCAACGGGTCTCGAAGTGGCTCAGCAGGCCCACGGGGGTGTGGAGGTACTCAGTGAACTTGGAGGAAAGTGATGCGTACCCGAGAGGCCTACAAGTCCTCAAAAGTGTACTTCCTTTCACATAAAGCATGTAAGCGACTAAGAACTGATGGAAACAGCTGCCTGCCTCCCTTTCTGCACGGCTACTAGTGACCTAACCTGGAGGCAAGTTTTCACGTTGAGATTCCCTTTAGCTCTAGAGCTTGTCAGGCAGACCACAACCGCGGCCACGGAAGCACCTGGTTCAGACAGAACAGACTCATACTTTTCCGCGAAGCATTCTTACAGGGTTGACAGGCCTGTCAAGAGCAGGGAATGTCAGGTAGCTTCAAGGCAGCATGAATGCAGCCTTCCAAATGGGACAGCAAGGCTAGTTCCAGCAGGAACCCGTTTCCATGGGCACACTCAGCATACACCCCTGTGGTTTCTACCAAGTCTAAAGAGACACAGGTTACCCTGTGTTTCCTCCCCTGAATCAACTTCTCGAAGTAGGGTGTTCTGCATCAAGCGAACTGCCTCAACCAAGGAACGCCGCAGCTGCTCCTCTGGGCCAGTGGCTATCCAAAAGCCTGCAGTGTCACAGGAAGAGCAGGACTGTCTTAAATGGCAGTTAGAACGCACGCCCACTATCTCTGGGAGGCACGGTGACTTCAGGCAGGAGCTCCTAGATGGAATGCGAAGCCGAGGGTTACTCTGAGTTCAGGTCAGACTAGGGCAATGCGTCAGACTTCGACGCCATGAGGGACGTGCCACAACGGTGTTCGTGAACGTGTGCGAGTGCTGAGGAAATTAAGCTGCTCCCAAAGAGAGTGCAGTGCGTTTCCCTACGCTCGGCATACACAGAGGGGCTCTAAAGGGCTACGGGCCTGGATGTTGCTTAGCAGACCCAGGTGGGCCTGGGGGTACTCAGTGTTCCTGCCGGGAGCAGGGTGCCCACGCTAGCCTCCTAGGTGTCCAGAAAACTGTGCTGCCGTGGAAGTTACCCAGAGCAGAGGCCACCGCCTCATGGAAACTGCTGCACGCCTCCGCTTCTGCACGGCAAATCAGGGCCTTACTTCCAGGCATCTGTTCAGGCTGGGTGTGCCGTTAGCGACACCGCATGGTGAGATGCTGACTTTCTCCTCAGGCACAGTGACTTCGGGTACGAGGTCCTCGAAGTACTCAAAGCACACTGTTTTCTCACGGAAGCTCACACAAGGGCCATGACAAAGTCGGACTCGCCAGAAATGTTGTCCTGAGGCTGTTCGAAGACTGTGGAAATGTACCTCTCCTCAAGGAACGTACAGGGTGTTGCCCATCACTCGGCATGCACAGAGGGCCTCCGAGGGATCAACCAACGGGTCTCGAAGTGGCTCAGCAGGCCCACGGGGGTGTGGAGGTACTCAGTGAACTTGGAGGAAAGTGATGCCTACCCGAGAGGCCTACAAGTCCTCAAAAGTGTACTTCCTTTCACATAAAGCATGTAAGCGACTAAGAACTGATGGAAACAGCTGCCTGCCTCCCTTTCTGCACGGCTACTAGTGACCTAACCTGGAGGCAAGTTTTCACGTTGAGATTCCCTTTAGCTCTAGAGCTTGTCAGGCAGACCACAACCGCGGCCACGGAAGCACCTGGTTCAGACAGAACAGACTCATACTTTTCCGCGAAGCATTCTTCCAGGGTTGACAGGCCTGTCAAGAGCAGGGAATGTCAGGTAGCTTCAAGGCAGCATGAATGCAGCCTTCCAAATGGGACAGCAAGGCTAGTTCCAGCAGGAACCCGTTTCCATGGGCACACTCAGCATACACCCCTGTGGTTTCTACCAAGTCTAAAGAGACACAGGTTACCCTGTGTTTCCTCCCCTGAATCAACTTCTCGAAGTAGGGTGTTCTGCATCAAGCGAACTGCCTCAACCAAGGAACGCCGCAGCTGCTCCTCTGGGCCAGTGGCTATCCAAAAGCCTGCAGTGTCACAGGAAGAGCAGGACTGTCTTAAATGGCAGTTAGAACGCACGCCCACTATCTCTGGGAGGCACGGTGACTTCAGGCAGGAGCTCCTAGATGGAATGCGAAGCCGAGGGTTACTCTGAGTTCAGGTCAGACTAGGGCAATGCGTCAGACTTCGACGCCATGAGGGACGTGCCACAACGGTGTTCGTGAACGTGTGCGAGTGCTGAGGAAATTAAGCTGCTCCCAAAGAGAGTGCAGTGCGTTTCCCTACGCTCGGCATACACAGAGGGGCTCTAAAGGGCTACGGGCCTGGATGTTGCTTAGCAGACCCAGGTGGGCCTGGGGGTACTCAGTGTTCCTGCCGGGAGCAGGGTGCCCACGCTAGCCTCCTAGGTGTCCAGAAAACTGTGCTGCCGTGGAAGTTACCCAGAGCAGAGGCCACCGCCTCATGGAAACTGCTGCACGCCTCCGCTTCTGCACGGCAAATCAGGGCCTTACTTCCAGGCATCTGTTCAGGCTGGGTGTGCCGTTAGCGACACCGCATGGTGAGATGCTGACTTTCTCCTCAGCCAGAGTGACTTCGGGTACGAGGTCCTCGAAGTACTCAAAGCACACTGTTTTCTCACGGAAGCTCACACAAGGGCCATGACAAAGTCGGACTCGCCAGAAATGTTGTCCTGAGGCTGTTCGAAGACTGTGGAAATGTACCTCTCCTCAAGGAACGTACAGGGTGTTGCCCATCACTCGGCATGCACAGAGGGCCTCCGAGGGATCAACCAACGGGTCTCGAAGTGGCTCAGCAGGCCCACGGGGGTGTTGAGGTACTCAGTGAACTTGGAGGAAAGTGATGCCTACCCGAGAGGCCTACAAGTCCTCAAAAGTGTACTTCCTTTCACATAAAGCATGTAAGCGACTAAGAACTGATGGAAACAGCTGCCTGCCTCCCTTTCTGCACGGCTACTAGTGACCTAACCTGGAGGCAAGTTTTCACGTTGAGATTCCCTTTAGCTCTAGAGCTTGTCAGGCAGACCACAACCGCGGCCACGGAAGCACCTGGTTCAGACAGAACAGACTCATACTTTTCCGCGAAGCATTCTTACAGGGTTGACAGGCCTGTCAAGAGCAGGGAATGTCAGGTAGCTTCAAGGCAGCATGAATGCAGCCTTCCAAATGGGACAGCAAGGCTAGTTCCAGCAGGAACCCGTTTCCATGGGCACACTCAGCATACACCCCTGTGGTTTCTACCAAGTCTAAAGAGACACAGGTTACCCTGTGTTTCCTCCCCTGAATCAACTTCTCGAAGTAGGGTGTTCTGCATCAAGCGAACTGCCTCAACCAAGGAACGCCGCAGCTGCTCCTCTGGGCCAGTGGCTATCCAAAAGCCTGCAGTGTCACAGGAAGAGCAGGACTGTCGTAAATGGCAGTTAGAACGCACGCCCACTATCTCTGGGAGGCACGGTGACTTCAGGCAGGAGCTTCAAGATGGAATGCGAAGCCGAGGGTTACTCTGAGTTCAGCTCAGTCAGACTCGGGCAATGCGTCAGACTTCGTCTCCATGAGGGACGTGCCACACTGGTGTTCGTGAACGTGTGCGAGTGCTGAGGAAATTAAGCTGCTCCCAAAGAGAGTGCAGTGCGTTTCCCTACGCTCGGCATACACAGAGGGGCTCTAAAGGGCTACGGGCCTGGATGTTGCTTAGCAGACCCAGGTGGGCCTGGGGGTACTCAGTGTTCCTGCCGGGAGCAGGGTGCCCACGCTAGCCTCCTAGGTGTCCAGAAAACTGTGCTGCCGTGGAAGTTACCCAGAGCAGAGGCCACCGCCTCATGGAAACTGCTGCACGCCTCCGCTTCTGCACGGCAGGTCAGGGCTTTTCTTCCAGACATCTGTTCATGCTGGGTGTGCCGTCAGCGACACCGCATGGTGAGATGCTGACTTTCTCCTCAGGCGCAGTGACTTCGGGTACGAGGTCCTCGAAGTACTCAAAGCACACTGTTTTCTCACGGAAGCTCACACAAGGGCCATGACAAAGTCGGACTCGCCAGAAATGTTGTCCTGAGGCTGTTCGAGGACTCTGGAAATGTAGCTCTCTTCAAGGAACGTACAGGGTGTTGCCCATCACTCGGCATGCACAGAGGGCCTCCGAGGGATCAACCAACGGGTCTCGAAGTGGCTCAGCAGGCCCACGGGGGTGTGGAGGTACTCAGTGAACTTGGAGGAAAGTGATGCGTACCCGAGAGGCCTACAAGTCCTCAAAAGTGTACTTCCTTTCACATAAAGCATGTAAGCGACTAAGAACTGATGGAAACAGCTGCCTGCCTCCCTTTCTGCACGGCTACTAGTGACCTAACCTGGAGGCAAGTTTTCACGTTGAGATTCCCTTTAGCTCTAGAGCTTGTCAGGCAGACCACAACCGCGGCCACGGAAGCACCTGGTTCAGACAGAACAGACTCATACTTTTCCGCGAAGCATTCTTACAGGGTTGACAGGCCTGTCAAGAGCAGGGAATGTCAGGTAGCTTCAAGGCAGCATGAATGCAGCCTTCCAAATGGGACAGCAAGGCTAGTTCCAGCAGGAACCCGTTTCCATGGGCACACTCAGCATACACCCCTGTGGTTTCTACCAAGTCTAAAGAGACACAGGTTACCCTGTGTTTCCTCCCCTGAATCAACTTCTCGAAGTAGGGTGTTCTGCATCAAGCGAACTGCCTCAACCAAGGAACGCCGCAGCTGCTCCTCTGGGCCAGTGGCTATCCAAAAGCCTGCAGTGTCACAGGAAGAGCAGGACTGTCTTAAATGGCAGTTAGAACGCACGCCCACTATCTCTGGGAGGCACGGTGACTTCAGGCAGGAGCTCCTAGATGGAATGCGAAGCCGAGGGTTACTCTGAGTTCAGGTCAGACTAGGGCAATGCGTCAGACTTCGACGCCATGAGGGACGTGCCACAACGGTGTTCGTGAACGTGTGCGAGTGCTGAGGAAATTAAGCTGCTCCCAAAGAGAGTGCAGTGCGTTTCCCTACGCTCGGCATACACAGAGGGGCTCTAAAGGGCTACGGGCCTGGATGTTGCTTAGCAGACCCAGGTGGGCCTGGGGGTACTCAGTGTTCCTGCCGGGAGCAGGGTGCCCACGCTAGCCTCCTAGGTGTCCAGAAAACTGTGCTGCCGTGGAAGTTACCCAGAGCAGAGGCCACCGCCTCATGGAAACTGCTGCACGCCTCCGCTTCTGCACGGCAAATCAGGGCCTTACTTCCAGGCATCTGTTCAGGCTGGGTGTGCCGTCAGCGACACCGCATGGTGAGATGCTGACTTTCTCCTCAGGCAGAGTGACTTCGGGTACGAGGTCCTCGAAGTACTCAAAGCACACTGTTTTCTCACGGAAGCTCACACAAGGGCCATGACAAAGTCGGACTCGCCAGAAATGTTGTCCTGAGGCTGTTCGAAGACTGTGGAAATGTACCTCTCCTCAAGGAACGTACAGGGTGTTGCCCATCACTCGGCATGCACAGAGGGCCTCCGAGGGATCAAGCAACGGGTCTCGAAGTGGCTCAGCAGGCCCACGGGGGTGTGGAGGTACTCAGTGAACTTGGAGGAAAGTGATGCCTACCCGAGAGGCCTACAAGTCCTCAAAAGTGTACTTCCTTTCACATAAAGCATGTAAGCGACTAAGAACTGATGGAAACAGCTGCCTGCCTCCCTTTCTGCACGGCTACTAGTGACCTAACCTGGAGGCAAGTTTTCACGTTGAGATTCCCTTTAGCTCTAGAGCTTGTCAGGCAGACCACAACCGCGGCCACGGAAGCACCTGGTTCAGACAGAACAGACTCATACTTTTCCGCGAAGCATTCTTACAGGGTTGACAGGCCTGTCAAGAGCAGGGAATGTCAGGTAGCTTCAAGGCAGCATGAATGCAGCCTTCCAAATGGGACAGCAAGGCTAGTTCCAGCAGGAACCCGTTTCCATGGGCACACTCAGCATACACCCCTGTGGTTTCTACCAAGTCTAAAGAGACACAGGTTACCCTGTGTTTCCTCCCCTGAATCAACTTCTCGAAGTAGGGTGTTCTGCATCAAGCGAACTGCCTCAACCAAGGAACGCCGCAGCTGCTCCTCTGGGCCAGTGGCTATCCAAAAGCCTGCAGTGTCACAGGAAGAGCAGGACTGTCGTAAATGGCAGTTAGAACGCACGCCCACTATCTCTGGGAGGCACGGTGACTTCAGGCAGGAGCTTCAAGATGGAATGCGAAGCCGAGGGTTACTCTGAGTTCAGCTCAGTCAGACTCGGGCAATGCGTCAGACTTCGTCTCCATGAGGGACGTGCCACACTGGTGTTCGTGAACGTGTGCGAGTGCTGAGGAAATTAAGCTGCTCCCAAAGAGAGTGCAGTGCGTTTCCCTACGCTCGGCATACACAGAGGGGCTCTAAAGGGCTACGGGCCTGGATGTTGCTTAGCAGACCCAGGTGGGCCTGGGGGTACTCAGTGTTCCTGCCGGGAGCAGGGTGCCCACGCTAGCCTCCTAGGTGTCCAGAAAACTGTGCTGCCGTGGAAGTTACCCAGAGCAGAGGCCACCGCCTCATGGAAACTGCTGCACGCCTCCGCTTCTGCACGGCAGGTCAGGGCCTTACTTCCAGACATCTGTTCATGCTGGGTGTGCCGTCAGCGACACCGCATGGTGAGATGCTGACTTTCTCCTCAGGCGCAGTGACTTCGGGTACGAGGTCCTCGAAGTACTCAAAGCACACTGTTTTCTCACGGAAGCTCACACAAGGGCCATGACAAAGTCGGACTCGCCAGAAATGTTGTCCTGAGGCTGTTCGAGGACTCTGGAAATGTAGCTCTCTTCAAGGAACGTACAGGGTGTTGCCCATCACTCGGCATGCACAGAGGGCCTCCGAGGGATCAAGCAACGGGTCTCGAAGTGGCTCAGCAGGCCCACGGGGGTGTGGAGGTACTCAGTGAACTTGGAGCGAAAGTGATGCATACCGGAGAGGCCTAAGAGTCCTCAAAAGTGTACTTCCTTTCACATAAAGCATGTAAGCGACTAAGAACTCATGGAAACAGCTGCCCGCTTCCCTTTCTGCACGGCTACTAGGGGCCTAACCTGGAGGCAAGTTTTCACGTTGAGATTCCCTATAGCACTAGAGCTTGTCAGGCGGACCACAACCGCGGTCACGGAAGCACCTGATTCAGACAGAACGGACGCATACTTTTCCGCAAAGCATTCTTACAGGGTTGACAGGCCTGTCAAGAGCAGGGAATGTCAGGTAGCTTCAAGGCAGCATGAATGCAGCCTTCCAAATGGGACAGCAAGGCTAGTTCCAGCAGGAACCCGTTTCCATGGGCACACTCAGCATACACCCCTGTGGTTTCTACCAAGTCTAAAGAGACACAGGTTACCCTGTGTTTCCTCCCCTGAATCAACTTCTCGAAGTAGGGTGTTCTGCATCAAGCGAACTGCCTCAACCAAGGAACGCCGCAGCTGCTCCTCTGGGCCTGTGGCTATCCAAAAGCCTGCAGTGTCACAGGAAGAGCAGGACTGTCTTAAATGGCAGTTAGAACGCACGCCCACTATCTCTGGGAGGCACGGTGACTTCAGGCAGGAGCTCCTAGATGGAATGCGAAGCCGAGGGTTACTCTGAGTTCAGGTCAGACTAGGGCAATGCGTCAGACTTCGACGCCATGAGGGACGTGCCACAACGGTGTTCGTGAACGTGTGCGAGTGCTGAGGAAATTAAGCTGCTCCCAAAGAGAGTGCAGTGCGTTTCCCTACGCTCGGCATACACAGAGGGGCTCTAAAGGGCTACGGGCCTGGATGTTGCTTAGCAGACCCAGGTGGGCCTGGGGGTACTCAGTGTTCCTGCCGGGAGCAGGGTGCCCACGCTAGCCTCCTAGGTGTCCAGAAAACTGTGCTGCCGTGGAAGTTACCCAGAGCAGAGGCCACCGCCTCATGGAAACTGCTGCACGCCTCCGCTTCTGCACGGCAAATCAGGGCCTTACTTCCAGGCATCTGTTCAGGCTGGGTGTGCCGTTAGCGACACCGCATGGTGAGATGCTGACTTTCTCCTCAGGCACAGTGACTTCGGGTACGAGGTCCTCGAAGTACTCAAAGCACACTGTTTTCTCACGGAAGCTCACACAAGGGCCATGACAAAGTCGGACTCGCCAGAAATGTTGTCCTGAGGCTGTTCGAAGACTGTGGAAATGTACCTCTCCTCAAGGAACGTACAGGGTGTTGCCCATCACTCGGCATGCACAGAGGGCCTCCGAGGGATCAACCAACGGGTCTCGAAGTGGCTCAGCAGGCCCACGGGGGTGTGGAGGTACTCAGTGAACTTGGAGGAAAGTGATGCCTACCCGAGAGGCCTACAAGTCCTCAAAAGTGTACTTCCTTTCACATAAAGCATGTAAGCGACTAAGAACTGATGGAAACAGCTGCCTGCCTCCCTTTCTGCACGGCTACTAGTGACCTAACCTGGAGGCAAGTTTTCACGTTGAGATTCCCTTTAGCTCTAGAGCTTGTCAGGCAGACCACAACCGCGGCCACGGAAGCACCTGGTTCAGACAGAACGGACGCATACTTTTCCGCAAAGCATTCTTACAGGGTTGACAGGCCTGTCAAGAGCAGGGAATGTCAGGTAGCTTCAAGGCAGCATGAATGCAGCCTTCCAAATGGGACAGCAAGGCTAGTTCCAGCAGGAACCCGTTTCCATGGGCACACTCAGCATACACCCCTGTGGTTTCTACCAAGTCTAAAGAGACACAGGTTACCCTGTGTTTCCTCCCCTGAATCAACTTCTCGAAGTAGGGTGTTCTGCATCAAGCGAACTGCCTCAACCAAGGAACGCCGCAGCTGCTCCTCTGGGCCTGTGGCTATCCAAAAGCCTGCAGTGTCACAGGAAGAGCAGGACTGTCGTAAATGGCAGTTAGAACGCACGCCCACTATCTCTGGGAGGCACGGTGACTTCAGGCAGGAGCTTCAAGATGGAATGCGAAGCCGAGGGTTACTCTGAGTTCAGCTCAGTCAGACTCGGGCAATGCGTCAGACTTCGTCTCCATGAGGGACGTGCCACACTGGTGTTCGTGAACGTGTGCGAGTGCTGAGGAAATTAAGCTGCTCCCAAAGAGAGTGCAGTGCGTTTCCCTACGCTCGGCATACACAAAGGGGCTCTAAAGGGCTACGGGCCTGGATGTTGCTTAGCAGACCCAGGTGGGCCTGGGGGTACTCAGTGTTCCTGCCGGGAGCAGGGTGCCCACGCTAGCCTCCTAGGTGTCCAGAAAACTGTGCTGCCGTGGAAGTTACCCAGAGCAGAGGCCACCGCCTCATGGAAACTGCTGCACGCCTCCGCTTCTGCACGGCAGGTCAGGGCCTTACTTCCAGACATCTGTTCATGCTGGGTGTGCCGTCAGCGACACCGCATGGTGAGATGCTGACTTTCTCCTCAGGCACAGTGACTTCGGGTACGAGGTCCTCGAAGTACTCAAAGCACACTGTTTTCTCACGGAAGCTCACACAAGGGCCATGACAAAGTCGGACTCGCCAGAAATGTTGTCCTGAGGCTGTTCGAGGACTCTGGAAATGTAGCTCTCTTCAAGGAACGTACAGGGTGTTGCCCATCACTCGGCATGCACAGAGGGCCTCCGAGGGATCAAGCAACGGGTCTCGAAGTGGCTCAGCAGGCCCACGGGGGTGTGGAGGTACTCAGTGAACTTGGAGCGAAAGTGATGCATACCGGAGAGGCCTAAGAGTCCTCAAAAGTGTACTTCCTTTCACATCAAGCATATAAGCGACTAAGAACTCATGGAAACAGTTGCCCGCTTCCCTTTCTGCACGGCTACTAGGGGCCTAACCTGGAGGCAAGTTTTCACGTTGAGATTCCCTATAGCACTAGAGCTTGTCAGGCGGACCACAACCGCGGTCACGGAAGCACCTGATTCAGACAGAACGGACGCATACTTTTCCGCAAAGCATTCTTACAGGGTTGACAGGCCTGTCAAGAGCAGGGAATGTCAGGTAGCTTCAAGGCAGCATGAATGCAGCCTTCCAAATGGGACAGCAAGGCTAGTTCCAGCAGGAACCCGTTTCCATGGGCACACTCAGCATACACCCCTGTGGTTTCTACCAAGTCTAAAGAGACACAGGTTACCCTGTGTTTCCTCCCCTGAATCAACTTCTCGAAGTAGGGTGTTCTGCATCAAGCGAACTGCCTCAACCAAGGAACGCCGCAGCTGCTCCTCTGGGCCTGTGGCTATCCAAAAGCCTGCAGTGTCACAGGAAGAGCAGGACTGTCTTAAATGGCAGTTAGAACGCACGCCCACTATCTCTGGGAGGCACGGTGACTTCAGGCAGGAGCTCCTAGATGGAATGCGAAGCCGAGGGTTACTCTGAGTTCAGGTCAGACTAGGGCAATGCGTCAGACTTCGACGCCATGAGGGACGTGCCACAACGGTGTTCGTGAACGTGTGCGAGTGCTGAGGAAATTAAGCTGCTCCCAAAGAGAGTGCAGTGCGTTTCCCTACGCTCGGCATACACAGAGGGGCTCTAAAGGGCTACGGGCCTGGATGTTGCTTAGCAGACCCAGGTGGGCCTGGGGGTACTCAGTGTTCCTGCCGGGAGCAGGGTGCCCACGCTAGCCTCCTAGGTGTCCAGAAAACTGTGCTGCCGTGGAAGTTACCCAGAGCAGAGGCCACCGCCTCATGGAAACTGCTGCACGCCTCCGCTTCTGCACGGCAAATCAGGGCCTTACTTCCAGGCATCTGTTCAGGCTGGGTGTGCCGTTAGCGACACCGCATGGTGAGATGCTGACTTTCTCCTCAGGCAGAGTGACTTCGGGTACGAGGTCCTCGAAGTACTCAAAGCACACTGTTTTTTCACGGAAGCTCACACAAGGGCCATGACAAAGTCGGACTCGCCAGAAATGTTGTCCTGAGGCTGTTCGAAGACTGTGGAAATGTACCTCTCCTCAAGGAACGTACAGGGTGTTGCCCATCACTCGGCATGCACAGAGGGCCTCCGAGGGATCAACCAACGGGTCTCGAAGTGGCTCAGCAGGCCCACGGGGGTGTGGAGGTACTCAGTGAACTTGGAGGAAAGTGATGCCTACCCGAGAGGCCTACAAGTCCTCAAAAGTGTACTTCCTTTCACATAAAGCATGTAAGCGACTAAGAACTGATGGAAACAGCTGCCTGCCTCCCTTTCTGCACGGCTACTAGTGACCTAACCTGGAGGCAAGTTTTCACGTTGAGATTCCCTTTAGCTCTAGAGCTTGTCAGGCAGACCACAACCGCGGCCACGGAAGCACCTGGTTCAGACAGAACAGACTCATACTTTTCCGCGAAGCATTCTTACAGGGTTGACAGGCCTGTCAAGAGCAGGGAATGTCAGGTAGCTTCAAGGCAGCATGAATGCAGCCTTCCAAATGGGACAGCAAGGCTAGTTCCAGCAGGAACCCGTTTCCATGGGCACACTCAGCATACACCCCTGTGGTTTCTACCAAGTCTAAAGAGACACAGGTTACCCTGTGTTTCCTCCCCTGAATCAACTTCTCGAAGTAGGGTGTTCTGCATCAAGCGAACTGCCTCAACCAAGGAACGCCGCAGCTGCTCCTCTGGGCCTGTGGCTATCCAAAAGCCTGCAGTGTCACAGGAAGAGCAGGACTGTCGTAAATGGCAGTTAGAACGCACGCCCACTATCTCTGGGAGGCACGGTGACTTCAGGCAGGAGCTTCAAGATGGAATGCGAAGCCGAGGGTTACTCTGAGTTCAGCTCAGTCAGACTCGGGCAATGCGTCAGACTTCGTCTCCATGAGGGACGTGCCACACTGGTGTTCGTGAACGTGTGCGAGTGCTGAGGAAATTAAGCTGCTCCCAAAGAGAGTGCAGTGCGTTTCCCTACGCTCGGCATACACAGAGGGGCTCTAAAGGGCTACGGGCCTGGATGTTGCTTAGCAGACCCAGGTGGGCCTGGGGGTACTCAGTGTTCCTGCCGGGAGCAGGGTGCCCACGCTAGCCTCCTAGGTGTCCAGAAAACTGTGCTGCCGTGGAAGTTACCCAGAGCAGAGGCCACCGCCTCATGGAAACTGCTGCACGCCTCCGCTTCTGCACGGCAGGTCAGGGCCTTACTTCCAGACATCTGTTCATGCTGGGTGTGCCGTCAGCGACACCGCATGGTGAGATGCTGACTTTCTCCTCAGGCACAGTGACTTCGGGTACGAGGTCCTCGAAGTACTCAAAGCACACTGTTTTCTCACGGAAGCTCACACAAGGGCCATGACAAAGTCGGACTCGCCAGAAATGTTGTCCTGAGGCTGTTCGAGGACTCTGGAAATGTAGCTCTCTTCAAGGAACGTACAGGGTGTTGCCCATCACTCGGCATGCACAGAGGGCCTCCGAGGGATCAAGCAACGGGTCTCGAAGTGGCTCAGCAGGCCCACGGGGGTGTGGAGGTACTCAGTGAACTTGGAGCGAAAGTGATGCATACCGGAGAGGCCTAAGAGTCCTCAAAAGTGTACTTCCTTTCACATCAAGCATATAAGCGACTAAGAACTCATGGAAACAGTTGCCCGCTTCCCTTTCTGCACGGCTACTAGGGGCCTAACCTGGAGGCAAGTTTTCACGTTGAGATTCCCTATAGCACTAGAGCTTGTCAGGCGGACCACAACCGCGGTCACGGAAGCACCTGATTCAGACAGAACGGACGCATACTTTTCCGCAAAGCATTCTTACAGGGTTGACAGGCCTGTCAAGAGCAGGGAATGTCAGGTAGCTTCAAGGCAGCATGAATGCAGCCTTCCAAATGGGACAGCAAGGCTAGTTCCAGCAGGACCCCGTTTCCATGGGCACACTCAGCATACACCCCTGTGGTTTCTACCAGTCTAAAGAGACACAGGTTACCCTGTGTTTCCTCCCCTGAATCAACTTCTCGAAGTAGGGTGTTCTGCATCAAGCGAACTGCCTCAACCAAGGAACGCCGCAGCTGCTCCTCTGGACCTGTGGCTATCCAAAAGCCTGCAGTGTCACAGGAAGAGCAGGACTGTCTTAAATGGCAGTTAGAACGCACGCCCACTATCTCTGGGAGGCACGGTGACTTCAGGCAGGAGCTCCTAGATGGAATGCGAAGCCGAGGGTTACTCTGAGTTCAGGTCAGACTAGGGCAATGCGTCAGACTTCGACGCCATGAGGGACGTGCCACAACGGTGTTCGTGAACGTGTGCGAGTGCTGAGGAAATTAAGCTGCTCCCAAAGAGAGTGCAGTGCGTTTCCCTACGCTCGGCATACACAGAGGGGCTCTAAAGGGCTACGGGCCTGGATGTTGCTTAGCAGACCCAGGTGGGCCTGGGGGTACTCAGTGTTCCTGCCGGGAGCAGGGTGCCCACGCTAGCCTCCTAGGTGTCCAGAAAACTGTGCTGCCGTGGAAGTTACCCAGAGCAGAGGCCACCGCCTCATGGAAACTGCTGCACGCCTCCGCTTCTGCACGGCAAATCAGGGCCTTACTTCCAGGCATCTGTTCAGGCTGGGTGTGCCGTTAGCGACACCGCATGGTGAGATGCTGACTTTCTCCTCAGGCAGAGTGACTTCGGGTACGAGGTCCTCGAAGTACTCAAAGCACACTGTTTTCTCACGGAAGCTCACACAAGGGCCATGACAAAGTCGGACTCGCCAGAAATGTTGTCCTGAGGCTGTTCGAAGACTGTGGAAATGTACCTCTCCTCAAGGAACGTACAGGGTGTTGCCCATCACTCGGCATGCACAGAGGGCCTCCGAGGGATCAACCAACGGGTCTCGAAGTGGCTCAGCAGGCCCACGGGGGTGTGGAGGTACTCAGTGAACTTGGAGGAAAGTGATGCCTACCCGAGAGGCCTACAAGTCCTCAAAAGTGTACTTCCTTTCACATAAAGCATGTAAGCGACTAAGAACTGATGGAAACAGCTGCCTGCCTCCCTTTCTGCACGGCTACTAGTGACCTAACCTGGAGGCAAGTTTTCACGTTGAGATTCCCTTTAGCTCTAGAGCTTGTCAGGCAGACCACAACCGCGGCCACGGAAACACCTGGTTCAGACAGAACAGACTCATACTTTTCCGCGAAGCATTCTTACAGGGTTGACAGGCCTGTCAAGAGCAGGGAATGTCAGGTAGCTTCAAGGCAGCATGAATGCAGCCTTCCAAATGGGACAGCAAGGCTAGTTCCAGCAGGAACCCGTTTCCATGGGCACACTCAGCATACACCCCTGTGGTTTCTACCAAGTCTAAAGAGACACAGGTTACCCTGTGTTTCCTCCCCTGAATCAACTTCTCGAAGTAGGGTGTTCTGCATCAAGCGAACTGCCTCAACCAAGGAACGCCGCAGCTGCTCCTCTGGGCCAGTGGCTATCCAAAAGCCTGCAGTGTCACAGGAAGAGCAGGACTGTCGTAAACGGCAGTTAGAACGCACGCCCACTATCTCTGGGAGGCACGGTGACTTCAGGCAGGAGCTTCAAGATGGAATGCGAAGCCGAGGGTTACTCTGAGTTCAGCTCAGTCAGACTCGGGCAATGCGTCAGACTTCGTCTCCATGAGGGACGTGCCACACTGGTGTTCGTGAACGTGTGCGAGTGCTGAGGAAATTAAGCTGCTCCCAAAGAGAGTGCAGTGCGTTTCCCTACGCTCGGCATACACAGAGGGGCTCTAAAGGGCTACGGGCCTGGATGTTGCTTAGCAGACCCAGGTGGGCCTGGGGGTACTCAGTGTTCCTGCCGGGAGCAGGGTGCCCACGCTAGCCTCCTAGGTGTCCAGAAAACTGTGCTGCCGTGGAAGTTACCCAGAGCAGAGGCCACCGCCTCATGGAAACTGCTGCACGCCTCCGCTTCTGCACGGCAGGTCAGGGCCTTACTTCCAGACATCTGTTCATGGTGGGTGTGCCGTCAGCGACACCGCATGGTGAGATGCTGACTTTCTCCTCAGGCACAGTGACTTCGGGTACGAGGTCCTCGAAGTACTCAAAGCACACTGTTTTCTCACGGAAGCTCACACAAGGGCCATGACAAAGTCGGACTCGCCAGAAATGTTGTCCTGAGGCTGTTCGAGGACTCTGGAAATGTAGCTCTCTTCAAGGAATGTACAGGGTGTTGCCCATCACTCGGCATGCACAGAGGGCCTCCGAGGGATCAAGCAACGGGTCTCGAAGTGGCTCAGCAGGCCCACGGGGGTGTGGAGGTACTCAGTGAACTTGGAGCGAAAGTGATGCATACCGGAGAGGCCTAAGAGTCCTCAAAAGTGTACTTCCTTTAACATCAAGCATATAAGCGACTAAGAACTCATGGAAACAGCTGCCCGCTTCCCTTTCTGCACGGCTACTAGGGGCCTAACCTGGAGGCAAGTTTTCACGTTGAGATTCCCTATAGCGCTAGAGCTTGTCAGGCGGACCACAACCGCGGTCACGGAAGCACCTGATTCAGACAGAACGGACGCATACTTTTCCGCAAAGCATTCTTACAGGGTTGACAGGCCTGTCAAGAGCAGGGAATGTCAGGTAGCTTCAAGGCAGCATGAATGCAGCCTTCCAAATGGGACAGCAAGGCTAGTTCCAGCAGGAACCCGTTTCCATGGGCACACTCAGCATACACCCCTGTGGTTTCTACCAAGTCTAAAGAGACACAGGTTACCCTGTGTTTCCTCCCCTGAATCAACTTCTCGAAGTAGGGTGTTCTGCATCAAGCGAACTGCCTCAACCAAGGAACGCCGCAGCTGCTCCTCTGGGCCTGTGGCTATCCAAAAGCCTGCAGTGTCACAGGAAGAGCAGGACTGTCTTAAATGGCAGTTAGAACGCACGCCCACTATCTCTGGGAGGCACGGTGACTTCAGGCAGGAGCTCCTAGATGGAATGCGAAGCCGAGGGTTACTCTGAGTTCAGGTCAGACTAGGGCAATGCGTCAGACTTCGACGCCATGAGGGACGTGCCACAACGGTGTTCGTGAACGTGTGCGAGTGCTGAGGAAATTAAGCTGCTCCCAAAGAGAGTGCAGTGCGTTTCCCTACGCTCGGCATACACAGAGGGGCTCTAAAGGGCTACGGGCCTGGATGTTGCTTAGCAGACCCAGGTGGGCCTGGGGGTACTCAGTGTTCCTGCCGGGAGCAGGGTGCCCACGCTAGCCTCCTAGGTGTCCAGAAAACTGTGCTGCCGTGGAAGTTACCCAGAGCAGAGGCCACCGCCTCATGGAAACTGCTGCACGCCTCCGCTTCTGCACGGCAAATCAGGGCCTTACTTCCAGGCATCTGTTCAGGCTGGGTGTGCCGTCAGCGACACCGCATGGTGAGATGCTGACTTTCTCCTCAGGCACAGTGACTTTGGGTACGAGGTCCTCGAAGTACTCAAAGCACACTGTTTTCTCACGGAAGCTCACACAAGGGCCATGACAAAGTCGGACTCGCCAGAAATGTTGTCCTGAGGCTGTTCGAGGACTCTGGAAATGTAGCTCTCTTCAAGGAACGTACAGGGTGTTGCCCATCACTCGGCATGCACAGAGGGCCTCCGAGGGATCAACCAACGGGTCTCGAAGTGGCTCAGCAGGCCCACGGGGGTGTGGAGGTACTCAGTGAACTTGGAGGAAAGTGATGCGTACCCGAGAGGCCTACAAGTCCTCAAAAGTGTACTTCCTTTCACATAAAGCATGTAAGCGACTAAGAACTGATGGAAACAGCTGCCTGCCTCCCTTTCTGCACGGCTACTAGTGACCTAACCTGGAGGCAAGTTTTCACGTTGAGATTCCCTTTAGCTCTAGAGCTTGTCAGGCAGACCACAACCGCGGCCACGGAAGCACCTGGTTCAGACAGAACAGACTCATACTTTTCCGCGAAGCATTCTTACAGGGTTGACAGGCCTGTCAAGAGCAGGGAATGTCAGGTAGCTTCAAGGCAGCATGAATGCAGCCTTCCAAATGGGACAGCAAGGCTAGTTCCAGCAGGAACCCGTTTCCATGGGCACACTCAGCATACACCCCTGTGGTTTCTACCAAGTCTAAAGAGACACAGGTTACCCTGTGTTTCCTCCCCTGAATCAACTTCTCGAAGTAGGGTGTTCTGCATCAAGCGAACTGCCTCAACCAAGGAACGCCGCAGCTGCTCCTCTGGGCCAGTGGCTATCCAAAAGCCTGCAGTGTCACAGGAAGAGCAGGACTGTCGTAAATGGCAGTTAGAACGCACGCCCACTATCTCTGGGAGGCACGGTGACTTCAGGCAGGAGCTTCAAGATGGAATGCGAAGCCGAGGGTTACTCTGAGTTCAGCTCAGTCAGACTCGGGCAATGCGTCAGACTTCGTCTCCATGAGGGACGTGCCACACTGGTGTTCGTGAACGTGTGCGAGTGCTGAGGAAATTAAGCTGCTCCCAAAGAGAGTGCAGTGCGTTTCCCTACGCTCGGCATACACAGAGGGGCTCTAAAGGGCTACGGGTCTGGATGTTGCTTAGCAGACCCAGGTGGGCCTGGGGGTACTCAGTGTTCCTGCCGGGAGCAGGGTGCCCACGCTAGCCTCCTAGGTGTCCAGAAAACTGTGCTGCCGTGGAAGTTACCCAGAGCAGAGGCCACCGCCTCATGGAAACTGCTGCACGCCTCCGCTTCTGCACGGCAAATCAGGGCCTTACTTCCAGGCATCTGTTCAGGCTGGGTGTGCCGTTAGCGACACCGCATGGTGAGATGCTGACTTTCTCCTCAGGCAGAGTGACTTCGGGTACGAGGTCCTCGAAGTACTCAAAGCACACTGTTTTCTCACGGAAGCTCACACAAGGGCCATGACAAAGTCGGACTCGCCAGAAATGTTGTCCTGAGGCTGTTCGAGGACTCTGGAAATGTAGCTCTCTTCAAGGAACGTACAGGGTGTTGCCCATCACTCGGCATGCACAGAGGGCCTCCGAGGGATCAACCAACGGGTCTCGAAGTGGCTCAGCAGGCCCACGGGGGTGTGGAGGTACTCAGTGAACTTGGAGGAAAGTGATGCGTACCCGAGAGGCCTACAAGTCCTCAAAAGTGTACTTCCTTTCACATAAAGCATGTAAGCGACTAAGAACTGATGGAAACAGCTGCCTGCCTCCCTTTCTGCACGGCTACTAGTGACCTAACCTGGAGACAAGTTTTCACGTTGAGATTCCCTTTAGCTCTAGAGCTTGTCAGGCAGACCACAACCGCGGCCACGGAAGCACCTGGTTCAGACAGAACAGACTCATACTTTTCCGCGAAGCATTCTTACAGGGTTGACAGGCCTGTCAAGAGCAGGGAATGTCAGGTAGCTTCAAGGCAGCATGAATGCAGCCTTCCAAATGGGACAGCAAGGCTAGTTCCAGCAGGAACCCGTTTCCATGGGCACACTCAGCATACACCCCTGTGGTTTCTACCAAGTCTAAAGAGACACAGGTTACCCTGTGTTTCCTCCCCTGAATCAACTTCTCGAAGTAGGGTGTTCTGCATCAAGCGAACTGCCTCAACCAAGGAACGCCGCAGCTGCTCCTCTGGGCCAGTGGCTATCCAAAAGCCTGCAGTGTCACAGGAAGAGCAGGACTGTCGTAAATGGCAGTTAGAACGCACGCCCACTATCTCTGGGAGGCACGGTGACTTCAGGCAGGAGCTTCAAGATGGAATGCGAAGCCGAGGGTTACTCTGAGTTCAGCTCAGTCAGACTCGGGCAATGCGTCAGACTTCGTCTCCATGAGGGACGTGCCACACTGGTGTTCGTGAACGTGTGCGAGTGCTGAGGAAATTAAGCTGCTCCCAAAGAGAGTGCAGTGCGTTTCCCTACGCTCGGCATACACAGAGGGGCTCTAAAGGGCTACGGGTCTGGATGTTGCTTAGCAGACCCAGGTGGGCCTGGGGGTACTCAGTGTTCCTGCCGGGAGCAGGGTGCCCACGCTAGCCTCCTAGGTGTCCAGAAAACTGTGCTGCCGTGGAAGTTACCCAGAGCAGAGGCCACCGCCTCATGGAAACTGCTGCACGCCTCCGCTTCTGCACGGCAGGTCAGGGCCTTACTTCCAGACATCTATTCATGCTGGGTGTGCCGTCAGCGACACCGCATGGTGAGATGCTGACTTTCTCCTCAGGCACAGTGACTTCGGGTACGAGGTCCTCGAAGTACTCAAAGCACACTGTTTTCTCACGGAAGCTCACACAAGGGCCATGACAAAGTCGGACTCGCCAGAAATGTTGTCCTGAGGCTGTTCGAGGACTCTGGAAATGTAGCTCTCTTCAAGGAACGTACAGGGTGTTGCCCATCACTCGGCATGCACAGAGGGCCTCCGAGGGATCAACCAACGGGTCTCGAAGTGGCTCAGCAGGCCCACGGGGGTGTGGAGGTACTCAGTGAACTTGGAGGAAAGTGATGCGTACCCGAGAGGCCTACAAGTCCTCAAAAGTGTACTTCCTTTCACATAAAGCATGTAAGCGACTAAGAACTGATGGAAACAGCTGCCTGCCTCCCTTTCTGCACGGCTACTAGTGACCTAACCTGGAGACAAGTTTTCACGTTGAGATTCCCTTTAGCTCTAGAGCTTGTCAGGCAGACCACAACCGCGGCCACGGAAGCACCTGGTTCAGACAGAACAGACTCATACTTTTCCGCGAAGCATTCTTACAGGGTTGACAGGCCTGTCAAGAGCAGGGAATGTCAGGTAGCTTCAAGGCAGCATGAATGCAGCCTTCCAAATGGGACAGCAAGGCTAGTTCCAGCAGGAACCCGTTTCCATGGGCACACTCAGCATACACCCCTGTGGTTTCTACCAAGTCTAAAGAGACACAGGTTACCCTGTGTTTCCTCCCCTGAATCAACTTCTCGAAGTAGGGTGTTCTGCATCAAGCGAACTGCCTCAACCAAGGAACGCCGCAGCTGCTCCTCTGGGCCTGTGGCTATCCAAAAGCCTGCAGTGTCACAGGAAGAGCAGGACTGTCTTAAATGGCAGTTAGAACGCACGCCCACTATCTCTGGGAGGCACGGTGACTTCAGGCAGGAGCTCCTAGATGGAATGCGAAGCCGAGGGTTACTCTGAGTTCAGGTCAGACTAGGGCAATGCGTCAGACTTCGACGCCATGAGGGACGTGCCACAACGGTGTTCGTGAACGTGTGCGAGTGCTGAGGAAATTAAGCTGCTCCCAAAGAGAGTGCAGTGCGTTTCCCTACTCTCGGCATACACAGAGGGGCTCTAAAGGGCTACGGGCCTGGATGTTGCTTAGCAGACCCAGGTGGGCCTGGGGGTACTCAGTGTTCCTGCCGGGAGCAGGGTGCCCACGCTAGCCTCCTAGGTGTCCAGAAAACTGTGCTGCCGTGGAAGTTACCCAGAGCAGAGGCCACCGCCTCATGGAAACTGCTGCACGCCTCCGCTTCTGCACGGCAAATCAGGGCCTTACTTCCAGGCATCTGTTCAGGCTGGGTGTGCCGTTAGCGACACCGCATGGTGAGATGCTGACTTTCTCCTCAGGCACAGTGACTTCGGGTACGAGGTCCTCGAAGTACTCAAAGCACACTGTTTTCTCACGGAAGCTCACACAAGGGCCATGACAAAGTCGGACTCGCCAGAAATGTTGTCCTGAGGCTGTTCGAGGACTCTGGAAATGTAGCTCTCTTCAAGGAACGTACAGGGTGTTGCCCATCACTCGGCATGCACAGAGGGCCTCCGAGGGATCAACCAACGGGTCTCGAAGTGGCTCAGCAGGCCCACGGGGGTGTGGAGGTACTCAGTGAACTTGGAGGAAAGTGATGCGTACCCGAGAGGCCTACAAGTCCTCAAAAGTGTACTTCCTTTCACATAAAGCATGTAAGCGACTAAGAACTGATGGAAACAGCTGCCTGCCTCCCTTTCTGCACGGCTACTAGTGACCTAACCTGGAGGCAAGTTTTCACGTTGAGATTCCCTTTATCTCTAGAGCTTGTCAGGCAGACCACAACCGCGGCCACGGAAGCACCTGGTTCAGACAGAACAGACTCATACTTTTCCGCGAAGCATTCTTACAGGGTTGACAGGCCTGTCAAGAGCAGGGAATGTCAGGTAGCTTCAAGGCAGCATGAATGCAGCCTTCCAAATGGGACAGCAAGGCTAGTTCCAGCAGGAACCCGTTTCCATGGGCACACTCAGCATACACCCCTGTGGTTTCTACCAAGTCTAAAGAGACACAGGTTACCCTGTGTTTCCTCCCCTGAATCAACTTCTCGAAGTAGGGTGTTCTGCATCAAGCGAACTGCCTCAACCAAGGAACGCCGCAGCTGCTCCTCTGGGCCAGTGGCTATCCAAAAGCCTGCAGTGTCACAGGAAGAGCAGGACTGTCGTAAATGGCAGTTAGAACGCACGCCCACTATCTCTGGGAGGCACGGTGACTTCAGGCAGGAGCTTCAAGATGGAATGCGAAGCCGAGGGTTACTCTGAGTTCAGCTCAGTCAGACTCGGGCAATGCGTCAGACTTCGTCTCCATGAGGGACGTGCCACACTGGTGTTCGTGAACGTGTGCGAGTGCTGAGGAAATTAAGCTGCTCCCAAAGAGAGTGCAGTGCGTTTCCCTACGTTCGGCATACACAGAGGGGCTCTAAAGGGCTACGGGCCTGGATGTTGCTTAGCAGACCCAGGTGGGCCTGGGGGTACTCAGTGTTCCTGTCGGGAGCAGGGTGCCCACGCTAGCCTCCTAGGTGTCCAGAAAACTGTGCTGCCGTGGAAGTTACCCAGAGCAGAGGCCACCGCCTCATGGAAACTGCTGCACGCCTCCGCTTCTGCACGGCAGGTCAGGGCCTTACTTCCAGACATCTGTTCATGCTGGGTGTGCCGTCAGCGACACCGCATGGTGAGATGCTGACTTTCTCCTCAGGCACAGTGACTTCGGGTACGAGGTCCTCGAAGTACTCAAAGCACACTGTTTTCTCACGGAAGCTCACACAAGGGCCATGACAAAGTCGGACTCGCCAGAAATGTTGTCCTGAGGCTGTTCGAGGACTCTGGAAATGTAGCTCTCTTCAAGGAACGTACAGGGTGTTGCCCATCACTCGGCATGCACAGAGGGCCTCCGAGGGATCAAGCAACGGGTCTCGAAGTGGCTCAGCAGGCCCACGGGGGTGTGGAGGTACTCAGTGAACTTGGAGGAAAGTGATGCGTACCCGAGAGGCCTACAAGTCCTCAAAAGTGTACTTCCTTTCACATAAAGCATGTAAGCGACTAAGAACTGATGGAAACAGCTGCCTGCCTCCCTTTCTGCACGGCTACTAGTGACCTAACCTGGAGACAAGTTTTCACGTTGAGATTCCCTTTAGCTCTAGAGCTTGTCAGGCAGACCACAACCGCGGCCACGGAAGCACCTGGTTCAGACAGAACAGACTCATACTTTTCCGCGAAGCATTCTTACAGGGTTGACAGGCCTGTCAAGAGCAGGGAATGTCAGGTAGCTTCAAGGCAGCATGAATGCAGCCTTCCAAATGGGACAGCAAGGCTAGTTCCAGCAGGAACCCGTTTCCATGGGCACACTCAGCATACACCCCTGTGGTTTCTACCAAGTCTAAAGAGACACAGGTTACCCTGTGTTTCCTCCCCTGAATCAACTTCTCGAAGTAGGGTGTTCTGCATCAAGCGAACTGCCTCAACCAAGGAACGCCGCAGCTGCTCCTCTGGGCCAGTGGCTATCCAAAAGCCTGCAGTGTCACAGGAAGAGCAGGACTGTCGTAAATGGCAGTTAGAACACACGCCCACTATCTCTGGGAGGCACGGTGACTTCAGGCAGGAGCTTCAAGATGGAATGCGAAGCCGAGGGTTACTCTGAGTTCAGCTCAGTCAGACTCGGGCAATGCGTCAGACTTCGTCTCCATGAGGGACGTGCCACACTGGTGTTCGTGAACGTGTGCGAGTGCTGAGGAAATTAAGCTGCTCCCAAAGAGAGTGCAGTGCGTTTCCCTACGCTCGGCATACACAGAGGGGCTCTAAAGGGCTACGGGCCTGGATGTTGCTTAGCAGACCCAGGTGGGCCTGGGGGTACTCAGTGTTCCTGCCGGGAGCAGGGTGCCCACGCTAGCCTCCTAGGTGTCCAGAAAACTGTGCTGCCGTGGAAGTTACCCAGAGCAGAGGCCACCGCCTCATGGAAACTGCTGCACGCCTCCGCTTCTGCACGGCAAATCAGGGCCTTACTTCCAGGCATCTGTTCAGGCTGGGTGTGCCGTCAGCGACACCGCATGGTGAGATGCTGACTTTCTCCTCAGGCACAGTGACTTCGGGTACGAGGTCCTCGAAGTACTCAAAGCACACTGTTTTCTCACGGAAGCTCACACAAGGGCCATGACAAAGTCGGACTCGCCAGAAATGTTGTCCTGAGGCTGTTCGAGGACTCTGGAAATGTAGCTCTCTTCAAGGAACGTACAGGGTGTTGCCCATCACTCGGCATGCACAGAGGGCCTCCGAGGGATCAACCAACGGGTCTCGAAGTGGCTCAGCAGGCCCACGGGGGTGTGGAGGTACTCAGTGAACTTGGAGGAAAGTGATGCGTACCCGAGAGGCCTACAAGTCCTCAAAAGTGTACTTCCTTTCACATAAAGCATGTAAGCGACTAAGAACTGATGGAAACAGCTGCCTGCCTCCCTTTCTGCACGGCTACTAGTGACCTAACCTGGAGGCAAGTTTTCACGTTGAGATTCCCTTTAGCTCTAGAGCTTGTCAGGCAGACCACAACCGCGGCCACGGAAGCACCTGGTTCAGACAGAACAGACTCATACTTTTCCGCGAAGCATTCTTACAGGGTTGACAGGCCTGTCAAGAGCAGGGAATGTCAGGTAGCTTCAAGGCAGCATGAATGCAGCCTTCCAAATGGGACAGCAAGGCTAGTTCCAGCAGGAACCCGTTTCCATGGGCACACTCAGCATACACCCCTGTGGTTTCTACCAAGTCTAAAGAGACACAGGTTACCCTGTGTTTCCTCCCCTGAATCAACTTCTCGAAGTAGGGTGTTCTGCATCAAGCGAACTGCCTCAACCAAGGAACGCCGCAGCTGCTCCTCTGGGCCAGTGGCTATCCAAAAGCCTGCAGTGTCACAGGAAGAGCAGGACTGTCGTAAATGGCAGTTAGAACGCACGCCCACTATCTCTGGGAGGCACGGTGACTTCAGGCAGGAGCTTCAAGATGGAATGCGAAGCCGAGGGTTACTCTGAGTTCAGCTCAGTCAGACTCGGGCAATGCGTCAGACTTCGTCTCCATGAGGGACGTGCCACACTGGTGTTCGTGAACGTGTGCGAGTGCTGAGGAAATTAAGCTGCTCCCAAAGAGAGTGCAGTGCGTTTCCCTACGTTCGGCATACACAGAGGGGCTCTAAAGGGCTACGGGCCTGGATGTTGCTTAGCAGACCCAGGTGGGCCTGGGGGTACTCAGTGTTCCTGCCGGGAGCAGGGTGCCCACGCTAGCCTCCTAGGTGTCCAGAAAACTGTGCTGCCGTGGAAGTTACCCAGAGCAGAGGCCACCGCCTCATGGAAACTGCTGCACGCCTCCGCTTCTGCACGGCAGGTCAGGGCCTTACTTCCAGACATCTGTTCATGCTGGGTGTGCCGTCAGCGACACCGCATGGTGAGATGCTGACTTTCTCCTCAGGCACAGTGACTTCGGGTACGAGGTCCTCGAAGTACTCAAAGCACACTGTTTTCTCACGGAAGCTCACACAAGGGCCATGACAAAGTCGGACTCGCCAGAAATGTTGTCCTGAGGCTGTTCGAGGACTCTGGAAATGTAGCTCTCTTCAAGGAACGTACAGGGTGTTGCCCATCACTCGGCATGCACAGAGGGCCTCCGAGGGATCAACCAACGGGTCTCGAAGTGGCTCAGCAGGCCCACGGGGGTGTGGAGGTACTCAGTGAACTTGGAGGAAAGTGATGCGTACCCGAGAGGCCTACAAGTCCTCAAAAGTGTACTTCCTTTCACATAAAGCATGTAAGCGACTAAGAACTGATGGAAACAGCTGCCTGCCTCCCTTTCTGCACGGCTACTAGTGACCTAACCTGGAGACAAGTTTTCACGTTGAGATTCCCTTTAGCTCTAGAGCTTGTCAGGCAGACCACAACCGCGGCCACGGAAGCACCTGGTTCAGACAGAACAGACTCATACTTTTCCGCGAAGCATTCTTACAGGGTTGACAGGCCTGTCAAGAGCAGGGAATGTCAGGTAGCTTCAAGGCAGCATGAATGCAGCCTTCCAAATGGGACAGCAAGGCTAGTTCCAGCAGGAACCCGTTTCCATGGGCACACTCAGCATACACCCCTGTGGTTTCTACCAAGTCTAAAGAGACACAGGTTACCCTGTGTTTCCTCCCCTGAATCAACTTCTCGAAGTAGGGTGTTCTGCATCAAGCGAACTGCCTCAACCAAGGAACGCCGCAGCTGCTCCTCTGGGCCAGTGGCTATCCAAAAGCCTGCAGTGTCACAGGAAGAGCAGGACTGTCGTAAATGGCAGTTAGAACGCACGCCCACTATCTCTGGGAGGCACGGTGACTTCAGGCAGGAGCTTCAAGATGGAATGCGAAGCCGAGGGTTACTCTGAGTTCAGCTCAGTCAGACTCGGGCAATGCGTCAGACTTCGTCTCCATGAGGGACGTGCCACACTGGTGTTCGTGAACGTGTGCGAGTGCTGAGGAAATTAAGCTGCTCCCAAAGAGAGTGCAGTGCGTTTCCCTACGCTCGGCATACACAGAGGGGCTCTAAAGGGCTACGGGTCTGGATGTTGCTTAGCAGACCCAGGTGGGCCTGGGGGTACTCAGTGTTCCTGCCGGGAGCAGGGTGCCCACGCTAGCCTCCTAGGTGTCCAGAAAACTGTGCTGCCGTGGAAGTTACCCAGAGCAGAGGCCACCGCCTCATGGAAACTGCTGCACGCCTCCGCTTCTGCACGGCAGGTCAGGGCCTTACTTCCAGACATCTGTTCATGCTGGGTGTGCCGTCAGCGACACCGCATGGTGAGATGCTGACTTTCTCCTCAGGCACAGTGACTTCGGGTACGAGGTCCTCGAAGTACTCAAAGCACACTGTTTTCTCACGGAAGCTCACACAAGGGCCATGACAAAGTCGGACTCGCCAGAAATGTTGTCCTGAGGCTGTTCGAGGACTCTGGAAATGTAGCTCTCTTCAAGGAACGTACAGGGTGTTGCCCATCACTCGGCATGCACAGAGGGCCTCCGAGGGATCAACCAACGGGTCTCGAAGTGGCTCAGCAGGCCCACGGGGGTGTGGAGGTACTCAGTGAACTTGGAGGAAAGTGATGCGTACCCGAGAGGCCTACAAGTCCTCAAAAGTGTACTTCCTTTCACATAAAGCATGTAAGCGACTAAGAACTGATGGAAACAGCTGCCTGCCTCCCTTTCTGCACGGCTACTAGTGACCTAACCTGGAGACAAGTTTTCACGTTGAGATTCCCTTTAGCTCTAGAGCTTGTCAGGCAGACCACAACCGCGGCCACGGAAGCACCTGGTTCAGACAGAACAGACTCATACTTTTCCGCGAAGCATTCTTACAGGGTTGACAGGCCTGTCAAGAGCAGGGAATGTCAGGTAGCTTCAAGGCAGCATGAATGCAGCCTTCCAAATGGGACAGCAAGGCTAGTTCCAGCAGGAACCCGTTTCCATGGGCACACTCAGCATACACCCCTGTGGTTTCTACCAAGTCTAAAGAGACACAGGTTACCCTGTGTTTCCTCCCCTGAATCAACTTCTCGAAGTAGGGTGTTCTGCATCAAGCGAACTGCCTCAACCAAGGAACGCCGCAGCTGCTCCTCTGGGCCAGTGGCTATCCAAAAGCCTGCAGTGTCACAGGAAGAGCAGGACTGTCGTAAATGGCAGTTAGAACGCACGCCCACTATCTCTGGGAGGCACGGTGACTTCAGGCAGGAGCTTCAAGATGGAATGCGAAGCCGAGGGTTACTCTGAGTTCAGCTCAGTCAGACTCGGGCAATGCGTCAGACTTCGTCTCCATGAGGGACGTGCCACACTGGTGTTCGTGAACGTGTGCGAGTGCTGAGGAAATTAAGCTGCTCCCAAAGAGAGTGCAGTGCGTTTCCCTACGCTCGGCATACACAGAGGGGCTCTAAAGGGCTACGGGTCTGGATGTTGCTTAGCAGACCCAGGTGGGCCTGGGGGTACTCAGTGTTCCTGCCGGGAGCAGGGTGCCCACGCTAGCCTCCTAGGTGTCCAGAAAACTGTGCTGCCGTGGAAGTTACCCAGAGCAGAGGCCACCGCCTCATGGAAACTGCTGCACGCCTCCGCTTCTGCACGGCAGGTCAGGGCCTTACTTCCAGACATCTGTTCATGCTGGGTGTGCCGTCAGCGACACCGCATGGTGAGATGCTGACTTTCTCCTCAGGCAGAGTGACTTCGGGTACGAGGTCCTCGAAGTACTCAAAGCACACTGTTTTCTCACGGAAGCTCACACAAGGGCCATGACAAAGTCGGACTCGCCAGAAATGTTGTCCTGAGGCTGTTCGAGGACTCTGGAAATGTAGCTCTCTTCAAGGAACGTACAGGGTGTTGCCCATCACTCGGCATGCACAGAGGGCCTCCGAGGGATCAACCAACGGGTCTCGAAGTGGCTCAGCAGGCCCACGGGGGTGTGGAGGTACTCAGTGAACTTGGAGGAAAGTGATGCGTACCCGAGAGGCCTACAAGTCCTCAAAAGTGTACTTCCTTTCACATAAAGCATGTAAGCGACTAAGAACTGATGGAAACAGCTGCCTGCCTCCCTTTCTGCACGGCTACTAGTGACCTAACCTGGAGGCAAGTTTTCACGTTGAGATTCCCTTTAGCTCTAGAGCTTGTCAGGCAGACCACAACCGCGGCCACGGAAGCACCTGGTTCAGACAGAACAGACTCATACTTTTCCGCGAAGCATTCTTACAGGGTTGACAGGCCTGTCAAGAGCAGGGAATGTCAGGTAGCTTCAAGGCAGCATGAATGCAGCCTTCCAAATGGGACAGCAAGGCTAGTTCCAGCAGGAACCCGTTTCCATGGGCACACTCAGCATACACCCCTGTGGTTTCTACCAAGTCTAAAGAGACACAGGTTACCCTGTGTTTCCTCCCCTGAATCAACTTCTCGAAGTAGGGTGTTCTGCATCAAGCGAACTGCCTCAACCAAGGAACGCCGCAGCTGCTCCTCTGGGCCAGTGGCTATCCAAAAGCCTGCAGTGTCACAGGAAGAGCAGGACTGTCGTAAATGGCAGTTAGAACGCACGCCCACTATCTCTGGGAGGCACGGTGACTTCAGGCAGGAGCTTCAAGATGGAATGCGAAGCCGAGGGTTACTCTGAGTTCAGCTCAGTCAGACTCGGGCAATGCGTCAGACTTCGTCTCCATGAGGGACGTGCCACACTGGTGTTCGTGAACGTGTGCGAGTGCTGAGGAAATTAAGCTGCTCCCAAAGAGAGTGCAGTGCGTTTCCCTACGCTCGGCATACACAGAGGGGCTCTAAAGGGCTACGGGTCTGGATGTTGCTTAGCAGACCCAGGTGGGCCTGGGGGTACTCAGTGTTCCTGCCGGGAGCAGGGTGCCCACGCTAGCCTCCTAGGTGTCCAGAAAACTGTGCTGCCGTGGAAGTTACCCAGAGCAGAGGCCACCGCCTCATGGAAACTGCTGCACGCCTCCGCTTCTGCACGGCAGGTCAGGGCCTTACTTCCAGACATCTGTTCATGCTGGGTGTGCCGTCAGCGACACCGCATGGTGAGATGCTGACTTTCTCCTCAGGCACAGTGACTTCGGGTACGAGGTCCTCGAAGTACTCAAAGCACACTGTTTTCTCACGGAAGCTCACACAAGGGCCATGACAAAGTCGGACTCGCCAGAAATGTTGTCCTGAGGCTGTTCGAGGACTCTGGAAATGTAGCTCTCTTCAAGGAACGTACAGGGTGTTGCCCATCACTCGGCATGCACAGAGGGCCTCCGAGGGATCAACCAACGGGTCTCGAAGTGGCTCAGCAGGCCCACGGGGGTGTGGAGGTACTCAGTGAACTTGGAGGAAAGTGATGCGTACCCGAGAGGCCTACAAGTCCTCAAAAGTGTACTTCCTTTCACATAAAGCATGTAAGCGACTAAGAACTGATGGAAACAGCTGCCTGCCTCCCTTTCTGCACGGCTACTAGTGACCTAACCTGGAGACAAGTTTTCACGTTGAGATTCCCTTTAGCTCTAGAGCTTGTCAGGCAGACCACAACCGCGGCCACGGAAGCACCTGGTTCAGACAGAACAGACTCATACTTTTCCGCGAAGCATTCTTACAGGGTTGACAGGCCTGTCAAGAGCAGGGAATGTCAGGTAGCTTCAAGGCAGCATGAATGCAGCCTTCCAAATGGGACAGCAAGGCTAGTTCCAGCAGGAACCCGTTTCCATGGGCACACTCAGCATACACCCCTGTGGTTTCTACCAAGTCTAAAGAGACACAGGTTACCCTGTGTTTCCTCCCCTGAATCAACTTCTCGAAGTAGGGTGTTCTGCATCAAGCGAACTGCCTCAACCAAGGAACGCCGCAGCTGCTCCTCTGGGCCTGTGGCTATCCAAAAGCCTGCAGTGTCACAGGAAGAGCAGGACTGTCTTAAATGGCAGTTAGAACGCACGCCCACTATCTCTGGGAGACACGGTGACTTCAGGCAGGAGCTCCTAGATGGAATGCGAAGCCGAGGGTTACTCTGAGTTCAGGTCAGACTAGGGCAATGCGTCAGACTTCGACGCCATGAGGGACGTGCCACAACGGTGTTCGTGAACGTGTGCGAGTGCTGAGGAAATTAAGCTGCTCCCAAAGAGAGTGCAGTGCGTTTCCCTACGCTCGGCATACACAGAGGGGCTCTAAAGGGCTACGGGCCTGGATGTTGCTTAGCAGACCCAGGTGGGCCTGGGGGTACTCAGTGTTCCTGCCGGGAGCAGGGTGCCCACGCTAGCCTCCTAGGTGTCCAGAAAACTGTGCTGCCGTGGAAGTTACCCAGAGCAGAGGCCACCGCCTCATGGAAACTGCTGCACGCCTCCGCTTCTGCACGGCAAATCAGGGCCTTACTTCCAGGCATCTGTTCAGGCTGGGTGTGCCGTTAGCGACACCGCATGGTGAGATGCTGACTTTCTCCTCAGGCACAGTGACTTCGGGTACGAGGTCCTCGAAGTACTCAAAGCACACTGTTTTCTCACGGAAGCTCACACAATGGCCATGACAAAGTCGGACTCGCCAGAAATGTTGTCCTGAGGCTGTTCGAAGACTGTGGAAATGTACCTCTCCTCAAGGAACGTACAGGGTGTTGCCCATCACTCGGCATGCACAGAGGGCCTCCGAGGGATCAACCAACGGGTCTCGAAGTGGCTCAGCAGGCCCACGGGGGTGTGGAGGTACTCAGTGAACTTGGAGGAAAGTGATGCCTACCCGAGAGGCCTACAAGTCCTCAAAAGTGTACTTCCTTTCACATAAAGCATGTAAGCGACTAAGAACTGATGGAAACAGCTGCCTGCCTCCCTTTCTGCACGGCTACTAGTGACCTAACCTGGAGGCAAGTTTTCACGTTGAGATTCCCTTTAGCTCTAGAGCTTGTCAGGCAGACCACAACCGCGGCCACGGAAGCACCTGGTTCAGACAGAACAGACTCATACTTTTCCGCGAAGCATTCTTACAGGGTTGACAGGCCTGTCAAGAGCAGGGAATGTCAGGTAGCTTCAAGGCAGCATGAATGCAGCCTTCCAAATGGGACAGCAAGGCTAGTTCCAGCAGGAACCCGTTTCCATGGGCACACTCAGCATACACCCCTGTGGTTTCTACCAAGTCTAAAGAGACACAGGTTACCCTGTGTTTCCTCCCCTGAATCAACTTCTCGAAGTAGGGTGTTCTGCATCAAGCGAACTGCCTCAACCAAGGAACGCCGCAGCTGCTCCTCTGGGCCAGTGGCTATCCAAAAGCCTGCAGTGTCACAGGAAGAGCAGGACTGTCGTAAATGGCAGTTAGAACGCACGCCCACTATCTCTGGGAGGCACGGTGACTTCAGGCAGGAGCTCCTAGATGGAATGCGAAGCCGAGGGTTACTCTGAGTTCAGGTCAGACTAGGGCAATGCGTCAGACTTCGACGCCATGAGGGACGTGCCACAACGGTGTTCGTGAACGTGTGCGAGTGCTGAGGAAATTAAGCTGCTCCCAAAGAGAGTGCAGTGCGTTTCCCTACGCTCGGCATACACAGAGGGGCTCTAAAGGGCTACGGGCCTGGATGTTGCTTAGCAGACCCAGGTGGGCCTGGGGGTACTCAGTGTTCCTGCCGGGAGCAGGGTGCCCACGCTAGCCTCCTAGGTGTCCAGAAAACTGTGCTGCCGTGGAAGTTACCCAGAGCAGAGGCCACCGCCTCATGGAAACTGCTGCACGCCTCCGCTTCTGCACGGCAAATCAGGGCCTTACTTCCAGGCATCTGTTCAGGCTGGGTGTGCCGTTAGCGACACCGCATGGTGAGATGCTGACTTTCTCCTCAGGCACAGTGACTTCGGGTACGAGGTCCTCGAAGTACTCAAAGCACACTGTTTTCTCACGGAAGCTCACACAAGGGCCATGACAAAGTCGGACTCGCCAGAAATGTTGTCCTGAGGCTGTTCGAAGACTGTGGAAATGTACCTCTCCTCAAGGAACGTACAGGGTGTTGCCCATCACTCGGCATGCACAGAGGGCCTCCGAGGGATCAACCAACGGGTCTCGAAGTGGCTCAGCAGGCCCACGGGGGTGTGGAGGTACTCAGTGAACTTGGAGGAAAGTGATGCCTACCCGAGAGGCCTACAAGTCCTCAAAAGTGTACTTCCTTTCACATAAAGCATGTAAGCGACTAAGAACTGATGGAAACAGCTGCCTGCCTCCCTTTCTGCACGGCTACTAGTGACCTAACCTGGAGGCAAGTTTTCACGTTGAGATTCCCTTTAGCTCTAGAGCTTGTCAGGCAGACCACAACCGCGGCCACGGAAGCACCTGGTTCAGACAGAACAGACTCATACTTTTCCGCGAAGCATTCTTACAGGGTTGACAGGCCTGTCAAGAGCAGGGAATGTCAGGTAGCTTCAAGGCAGCATGAATGCAGCCTTCCAAATGGGACAGCAAGGCTAGTTCCAGCAGGAACCCGTTTCCATGGGCACACTCAGCATACACCCCTGTGGTTTCTACCAAGTCTAAAGAGACACAGGTTACCCTGTGTTTCCTCCCCTGAATCAACTTCTCGAAGTAGGGTGTTCTGCATCAAGCGAACTGCCTCAACCAAGGAACGCCGCAGCTGCTCCTCTGGGCCTGTGGCTATCCAAAAGCCTGCAGTGTCACAGGAAGAGCAGGACTGTCTTAAATGGCAGTTAGAACGCACGCCCACTATCTCTGGGAGGCACGGTGACTTCAGGCAGGAGCTCCTAGATGGAATGCGAAGCCGAGGGTTACTCTGAGTTCAGGTCAGACTAGGGCAATGCGTCAGACTTCGACGCCATGAGGGACGTGCCACAACGGTGTTCGTGAACGTGTGCGAGTGCTGAGGAAATTAAGCTGCTCCCAAAGAGAGTGCAGTGCGTTTCCCTACGCTCGGCATACACAGAGGGGCTCTAAAGGGCTACGGGCCTGGATGTTGCTTAGCAGACCCAGGTGGGCCTGGGGGTACTCAGTGTTCCTGCCGGGAGCAGGGTGCCCACGCTAGCCTCCTAGGTGTCCAGAAAACTGTGCTGCCGTGGAAGTTACCCAGAGCAGAGGCCACCGCCTCATGGAAACTGCTGCACGCCTCCGCTTCTGCACGGCAAATCAGGGCCTTACTTCCAGGCATCTGTTCAGGCTGGGTGTGCCGTTAGCGACACCGCATGGTGAGATGCTGACTTTCTCCTCAGGCACAGTGACTTCGGGTACGAGGTCCTCGAAGTACTCAAAGCACACTGTTTTCTCACGGAAGCTCACACAAGGGCCATGACAAAGTCGGACTCGCCAGAAATGTTGTCCTGAGGCTGTTCGAAGACTGTGGAAATGTACCTCTCCTCAAGGAACGTACAGGGTGTTGCCCATCACTCGGCATGCACAGAGGGCCTCCGAGGGATCAACCAACGGGTCTCGAAGTGGCTCAGCAGGCCCACGGGGGTGTGGAGGTACTCAGTGAACTTGGAGGAAAGTGATGCGTACCCGAGAGGCCTACAAGTCCTCAAAAGTGTACTTCCTTTCACATAAAGCATGTAAGCGACTAAGAACTGATGGAAACAGCTGCCTGCCTCCCTTTCTGCACGGCTACTAGTGACCTAACCTGGAGGCAAGTTTTCACGTTGAGATTCCCTTTAGCTCTAGAGCTTGTCAGGCAGACCACAACCGCGGCCACGGAAGCACCTGGTTCAGACAGAACAGACTCATACTTTTCCGCGAAGCATTCTTACAGGGTTGACAGGCCTGTCAAGAGCAGGGAATGTCAGGTAGCTTCAAGGCAGCATGAATGCAGCCTTCCAAATGGGAAAGCAAGGCTAGTTCCAGCAGGCCCCCTTTTCCATGGGCACATGCAGCAAACACCCCTGTGGTTTCTACCAAGTCTAAAGAGACACAGGTTACCCTGTGTTTCCTCCCCTGAATCAACTTCTCGAAGTAGGGTGTTCTGCATCAAGCGAACTGCCTCAACCAAGGAACGCCGCAGCTGCTCCTCTGGGCCAGTGGCTATCCAAAAGCCTGCAGTGTCACAGGAAGAGCAGGACTGTCGTAAATGGCAGTTAGAACGCACGCCCACTATCTCTGGGAGGCACGGTGACTTCACGCAGGAGCTTCAAGATGGAATGCGAAGCCGAGGGTTACTCTGAGTTCAGCTCAGTCAGACTCGGGCAATGCGTCAGACTTCGTCTCCATGAGGGACGTGCCACACTGGTGTTCGTGAACGTGTGCGAGTGCTGAGGAAATTAAGCTGCTCCCAAAGAGAGTGCAGTGCGTTTCCCTACGCTCGGCATACACAGAGGGGCTCTAAAGGGCTACGGGCCTGGATGTTGCTTAGCAGACCCAGGTGGGCCTGGGGGTACTCAGTGTTCCTGCCGGGAGCAGGGTGCCCACGCTAGCCTCCTAGGTGTCCAGAAAACTGTGCTGCCGTGGAAGTTACCCAGAGCAGAGGCCACCGCCTCATGGAAACTGCTGCACGCCTCCGCTTCTGCACGGCAAATCAGGGCCTTACTTCCAGGCATCTGTTCAGGCTGGGTGTGCCGTCAGCGACACCGCATGGTGAGATGCTGACTTTCTCCTCAGGCACAGTGACTTCGGGTACGAGGTCCTCGAAGTACTCAAAGCACACTGTTTTCTCACGGAAGCTCACACAAGGGCCATGACAAAGTCGGACTCGCCAGAAATGTTGTCCTGAGGCTGTTCGAAGACTGTGGAAATGTACCTCTCCTCAAGGAACGTACAGGGTGTTGCCCATCACTCGGCATGCACAGAGGGCCTCCGAGGGATCAACCAACGGGTCTCGAAGTGGCTCAGCAGGCCCACGGGGGTGTGGAGGTACTCAGTGAACTTGGAGGAAAGTGATGCGTACCCGAGAGGCCTACAAGTCCTCAAAAGTGTACTTCCTTTCACATAAAGCATGTAAGCGACTAAGAACTGATGGAAACAGCTGCCTGCCTCCCTTTCTGCACGGCTACTAGTGACCTAACCTGGAGGCAAGTTTTCACGTTGAGATTCCCTTTAGCTCTAGAGCTTGTCAGGCAGACCACAACCGCGGCCACGGAAGCACCTGGTTCAGACAGAACAGACTCAGACTTTTCCGCGAAGCATTCTTACAGGGATGACAGGCCTGTCAAGAGCAGGGAATGTCAGGTAGCTTCAAGGCAGCATGAATGCAGCCTTCCAAATGGGACAGCAAGGCTAGTTCCAGCAGGAACCCGTTTCCATGGGCACACTCAGCATACACCCCTGTGGTTTCTACCAAGTCTAAAGAGACACAGGTTACCCTGTGTTTCCTCCCCTGAATCAACTTCTCGAAGTAGGGTGTTCTGCATCAAGCGAACTGCCTCAACCAAGGAACGCCGCAGCTGCTCCTCTGGGCCAGTGGCTATCCAAAAGCCTGCAGTGTCACAGGAAGAGCAGGACTGTCGTAAATGGCAGTTAGAACGCACGCCCACTATCTCTGGGAGGCACGGTGACTTCAGGCAGGAGTTTCAAGATGGAATGCGAAGCCGAGGGTTACTCTGAGTTCAACTCAGTCAGACTCGGGCAATGCGTCAGACTTCGTCTCCATGAGGGACGTGCCACACTGGTGTTCGTGAACGTGTGCGAGTGCTGAGGAAATTAAGCTGCTCCCAAAGAGAGTGCAGTGCGTTTCCCTACGCTCGGCATACACAGAGGGGCTCTAAAGGGCTACGGGCCTGGATGTTGCTTAGCAGACCCAGGTGGGCCTGGGGGTACTCAGTGTTCCTGCCGGGAGCAGGGTGCCCACGCTAGCCTCCTAGGTGTCCAGAAAACTGTGCTGCCGTGGAAGTTACCCAGAGCAGAGGCCACCGCCTCATGGAAACTGCTGCACGCCTCCGCTTCTGCACGGCAGGTCAGGGCCTTACTTCCAGACATCTGTTCATGCTGGGTGTGCCGTCAGCGACACCGCATGGTGAGATGCTGACTTTCTCCTCAGGCACAGTGACTTCGGGTACGAGGTCCTCGAAGTACTCAAAGCACACTGTTTTCTCACGGAAGCTCACACAAGGGCCATGACAAAGTCGGACTCGCCAGAAATGTTGTCCTGAGGCTGTTCGAGGACTCTGGAAATGTAGCTCTCTTCAAGGAACGTACAGGGTGTTGCCCATCACTCGGCATGCACAGAGGGCCTCCGAGGGATCAAGCAACGGGTCTCGAAGTGGCTCAGCAGGCCCACGGGGGTGTGGAGGTACTCAGTGAACTTGGAGCGAAAGTGATGCATACCGGAGAGGCCTAAGAGTCCTCAAAAGTGTACTTCCTTTCACATCAAGCATATAAGCGACTAAGAACTCATGCAAACAGCTGCCCGCTTCCCTTTCTGCACGGCTACTAGGGGCCTAACCTGGAGGCAAGTTTTCACGTTGAGATTCCCTATAGCGCTAGAGCTTGTCAGGCAGACCACAACCGCGGTCACGGAAGCACCTGATTCAGACAGAACGGACGCATACTTTTCCGCAAAGCATTCTTACAGGGTTGACAGGCCTGTCAAGAGCAGGGAATGTCAGGTAGCTTCAAGGCAGCATGAATGCAGCCTTCCAAATGGGACAGCAAGGCTAGTTCCAGCAGGAACCCGTTTCCATGGGCACACTCAGCATACACCCCTGTGGTTTCTACCAAGTCTAAAGAGACACAGGTTACCCTGTGTTTCCTCCCCTGAATCAACTTCTCGAAGTAGGGTGTTCTGCATCAAGCGAACTGCCTCAACCAAGGAACGCCGCAGCTGCTCCTCTGGGCCTGTGGCTATCCAAAAGCCTGCAGTGTCACAGGAAGAGCATGACTGTCTTAAATGGCAGGAAGAACGCACGCCCACTATGTCTGGGAGGCACGGTGACTTCAGGCAGGAGCTCCTGGATGGAATGCGAAGCCGAGGGTTACTCTGAGTTCAGCTCAGTCAGACTCGGGCAATGCGTCAGACTTCGTCTCCATGAGGGACGTGCCACACTGGTGTTCGTGAACGTGTGCGAGTGCTGAGGAAATTAAGCTGCTCCCAAAGAGAGTGCAGTGCGTTTCCCTACGCTCGGCATACACAGAGGGGCTCTAAAGGGCTACGGGTCTGGATGTTGCTTAGCAGACCCAGGTGGGCCTGGGGGTACTCAGTGTTCCTGCCGGGAGCAGGGTGCCCACGCTAGCCTCCTAGGTGTCCAGAAAACTGTGCTGCCGTGGAAGTTACCCAGAGCAGAGGCCACCGCCTCATGGAAACTGCTGCACGCCTCCGCTTCTGCACGGCAGGTCAGGGCCTTACTTCCAGACATCTGTTCATGCTGGGTGTGCCGTCAGCGACACCGCATGGTGAGATGCTGACTTTCTCCTCAGGCACAGTGACTTCGGGTACGAGGTCCTCGAAGTACTCAAAGCACACTGTTTTCTCACGGAAGCTCACACAAGGGCCATGACAAAGTCGGACTCGCCAGAAATGTTGTCCTGAGGCTGTTCGAGGACTCTGGAAATGTAGCTCTCTTCAAGGAACGTACAGGGTGTTGCCCATCACTCGGCATGCACAGAGGGCCTCCGAGGGATCAAGCAACGGGTCTCGAAGTGGCTCAGCAGGCCCACGGGGGTGTGGAGGTACTCAGTGAACTTGGAGCGAAAGTGATGCATACCGGAGAGGCCTAAGAGTCCTCAAAAGTGTACTTCCTTTCACATCAAGCATATAAGCGACTAAGAACTCATGCAAACAGCTGCCCGCTTCCCTTTCTGCACGGCTACTAGGGGCCTAACCTGGAGGCAAGTTTTCACGTTGAGATTCCCTATAGCGCTAGAGCTTGTCAGGCAGACCACAACCGCGGTCACGGAAGCACCTGATTCAGACAGAACGGACGCATACTTTTCCGCAAAGCATTCTTACAGGGTTGACAGGCCTGTCAAGAGCAGGGAATGTCAGGTAGCTTCAAGGCAGCATGAATGCAGCCTTCCAAATGGGACAGCAAGGCTAGTTCCAGCAGGAACCCGTTTCCATGGGCACACTCAGCATACACCCCTGTGGTTTCTACCAAGTCTAAAGAGACACAGGTTACCCTGTGTTTCCTCCCCTGAATCAACTTCTCGAAGTAGGGTGTTCTGCATCAAGCGAACTGCCTCAACCAAGGAACGCCGCAGCTGCTCCTCTGGGCCTGTGGCTATCCAAAAGCCTGCAGTGTCACAGGAAGAGCATGACTGTCTTAAATGGCAGGAAGAACGCACGCCCACTATGTCTGGGAGGCACGGTGACTTCAGGCAGGAGCTCCTGGATGGAATGCGAAGCCGAGGGTTACTCTGAGTTCAGCTCAGTCAGACTCGGGCAATGCGTCAGACTTCGTCTCCATGAGGGACGTGCCACACTGGTGTTCGTGAACGTGTGCGAGTGCTGAGGAAATTAAGCTGCTCCCAAAGAGAGTGCAGTGCGTTTCCCTACGCTCGGCATACACAGAGGGGCTCTAAAGGGCTACGGGTCTGGATGTTGCTTAGCAGACCCAGGTGGGCCTGGGGGTACTCAGTGTTCCTGCCGGGAGCAGGGTGCCCACGCTAGCCTCCTAGGTGTCCAGAAAACTGTGCTGCCGTGGAAGTTACCCAGAGCAGAGGCCACCGCCTCATGGAAACTGCTGCACGCCTCCGCTTCTGCACGGCAGGTCAGGGCCTTACTTCCAGACATCTGTTCATGCTGGGTGTGCCGTCAGCGACACTGCATGGTGAGATGCTGACTTTCTCCTCAGGCACAGTGACTTCGGGTACGAGGTCCTCGAAGTACTCAAAGCACACTGTTTTCTCACGGAAGCTCACACAAGGGCCATGACAAAGTCGGACTCGCCAGAAATGTTGTCCTGAGGCTGTTCGAGGACTCTGGAAATGTAGCTCTCTTCAAGGAACGTACAGGGTGTTGCCCATCACTCGGCATGCACAGAGGGCCTCCGAGGGATCAACCAACGGGTCTCGAAGTGGCTCAGCAGGCCCACGGGGGTGTGGAGGTACTCAGTGAACTTGGAGGAAAGTGATGCGTACCCGAGAGGCCTACAAGTCCTCAAAAGTGTACTTCCTTTCACATAAAGCATGTAAGCGACTAAGAACTGATGGAAACAGCTGCCTGCCTCCCTTTCTGCACGGCTACTAGTGACCTAACCTGGAGGCAAGTTTTCACGTTGAGATTCCCTTTAGCTCTAGAGCTTGTCAGGCAGACCACAACCGCGGCCACGGAAGCACCTGGTTCAGACAGAACAGACTCATACTTTTCCGCGAAGCATTCTTACAGGGTTGACAGGCCTGTCAAGAGCAGGGAATGTCAGGTAGCTTCAAGGCAGCATGAATGCAGCCTTCCAAATGGGACAGCAAGGCTAGTTCCAGCAGGAACCCGTTTCCATGGGCACACTCAGCATACACCCCTGTGGTTTCTACCAAGTCTAAAGAGACACAGGTTACCCTGTGTTTCCTCCCCTGAATCAACTTCTCGAAGTAGGGTGTTCTGCATCAAGCGAACTGCCTCAACCAAGGAACGCCGCAGCTGCTCCTCTGGGCCAGTGGCTATCCAAAAGCCTGCAGTGTCACAGGAAGAGCAGGACTGTCGTAAATGGCAGTTAGAACGCACGCCCACTATCTCTGGGAGGCACGGTGACTTCAGGCAGGAGCTTCAAGATGGAATGCGAAGCCGAGGGTTACTCTGAGTTCAGCTCAGTCAGACTCGGGCAATGCGTCAGACTTCGTCTCCATGAGGGACGTGCCACACTGGTGTTCGTGAACGTGTGCGAGTGCTGAGGAAATTAAGCTGCTCCCAAAGAGAGTGCAGTGCGTTTCCCTACGCTCGGCATACACAGAGGGGCTCTAAAGGGCTACGGGTCTGGATGTTGCTTAGCAGACCCAGGTGGGCCTGGGGGTACTCAGTGTTCCTGCCGGGAGCAGGGTGCCCACGCTAGCCTCCTAGGTGTCCAGAAAACTGTGCTGCCGTGGAAGTTACCCAGAGCAGAGGCCACCGCCTCATGGAAACTGCTGCACGCCTCCGCTTCTGCACGGCAGGTCAGGGCCTTACTTCCAGACATCTGTTCAGGCTGGGTGTGCCGTCAGCGACACCGCATGGTGAGATGCTGACTTTCTCCTCAGGCACAGTGACTTCGGGTACGAGGTCCTCGAAGTACTCAAAGCACACTGTTTTCTCACGGAAGCTCACACAAGGGCCATGACAAAGTCGGACTCGCCAGAAATGTTGTCCTGAGGCTGTTCGAGGACTCTGGAAATGTAGCTCTCTTCAAGGAACGTACAGGGTGTTGCCCATCACTCGGCATGCACAGAGGGCCTCCGAGGGATCAACCAACGGGTCTCGAAGTGGCTCAGCAGGCCCACGGGGGTGTGGAGGTACTCAGTGAACTTGGAGGAAAGTGATGCGTACCCGAGAGGCCTACAAGTCCTCAAAAGTGTACTTCCTTTCACATAAAGCATGTAAGCGACTAAGAACTGATGGAAACAGCTGCCTGCCTCCCTTTCTGCACGGCTACTAGTGACCTAACCTGGAGACAAGTTTTCACGTTGAGATTCCCTTTAGCTCTAGAGCTTGTCAGGCAGACCACAACCGCGGCCACGGAAGCACCTGGTTCAGACAGAACAGACTCATACTTTTCCGCGAAGCATTCTTACAGGGTTGACAGGCCTGTCAAGAGCAGGGAATGTCAGGTAGCTTCAAGGCAGCATGAATGCAGCCTTCCAAATGGGACAGCAAGGCTAGTTCCAGCAGGAACCCGTTTCCATGGGCACACTCAGCATACACCCCTGTGGTTTCTACCAAGTCTAAAGAGACACAGGTTACCCTGTGTTTCCTCCCCTGAATCAACTTCTCTAAGTAGGGTGTTCTGCATCAAGCGAACTGCCTCAACCAAGGAATGCCGCAGCTGCTCCTCTGGGCCTGTGGCTATCCAAAAGCCTGCAGTGTCACAGGAAGAGCAGGACTGTCTTAAATGGCAGTTAGAACGCACGCCCACTATCTCTGGGAGGCACGGTGACTTCAGGCAGGAGCTCCTAGATGGAATGCGAAGCCGAGGGTTACTCTGAGTTCAGGTCAGACTAGGGCAATGCGTCAGACTTCGACGCCATGAGGGACGTGCCACAACGGTGTTCGTGAACGTGTGCGAGTGCTGAGGAAATTAAGCTGCTCCCAAAGAGAGTGCAGTGCGTTTCCCTACGCTCGGCATACACAGAGGGGCTCTAAAGGGCTACGGGCCTGGATGTTGCTTAGCAGACCCAGGTGGGCCTGGGGGTACTCAGTGTTCCTGCCGGGAGCAGGGTGCCCACGCTAGCCTCCTAGGTGTCCAGAAAACTGTGCTGCCGTGGAAGTTACCCAGAGCAGAGGCCACCGCCTCATGGAAACTGCTGCACGCCTCCGCTTCTGCACGGCAAATCAGGGCCTTACTTCCAGGCATCTGTTCAGGCTGGGTGTGCCGTTAGCGACACCGCATGGTGAGATGCTGACTTTCTCCTCAGGCACAGTGACTTCGGGTACGAGGTCCTCGAAGTACTCAAAGCACACTGTTTTCTCACGGAAGCTCACACAAGGGCCATGACAAAGTCGGACTCGCCAGAAATGTTGTCCTGAGGCTGTTCGAGGACTCTGGAAATGTAGCTCTCTTCAAGGAACGTACAGGGTGTTGCCCATCACTCGGCATGCACAGAGGGCCTCCGAGGGATCAAGCAACGGGTCTCGAAGTGGCTCAGCAGGCCCACGGGGGTGTGGAGGTACTCAGTGAACTTGGAGCGAAAGTGATGCATACCGGAGAGGCCTAAGAGTCCTCAAAAGTGTACTTCCTTTCACATCAAGCATATAAACGACTAAGAACTCATGGAAACAGCTGCCCGCTTCCCTTTCTGCACGGCTACTAGGGGCCTAACCTGGAGGCAAGTTTTCACGTTGAGATTCCCTATAGCGCTAGAGCTTGTCAGGCGGACCACAACCGCGGTCACGGAAGCACCTGATTCAGACAGAACGGACGCATACTTTTCCGCAAAGCATTCTTACAGGGTTGACAGGCCTGTCAAGAGCAGGGAATGTCAGGTAGCTTCAAGGCAGCATGAATGCAGCCTTCCAAATGGGACAGCAAGGCTAGTTCCAGCAGGAACCCGTTTCCATGGGCACACTCAGCATACACCCCTGTGGTTTCTACCAAGTCTAAAGAGACACAGGTTACCCTGTGTTTCCTCCCCTGAATCAACTTCTCGAAGTAGGGCGTTCTGCATCAAGCGAACTGCCTCAACCAAGGAACGCCGCAGCTGCTCCTCTGGGCCTGTGGCTATCCAAAAGCCTGCAGTGTCACAGGAAGAGCAGGACTGTCTTAAATGGCAGTTAGAACGCACGCCCACTATCTCTGGGAGGCACGGTGACTTCAGGCAGGAGCTCCTAGATGGAATGCGAAGCCGAGGGTTACTCTGAGTTCAGGTCAGACTAGGGCAATGCGTCAGACTTCGACGCCATGAGGGACGTGCCACAACGGTGTTCGTGAACGTGTGCGAGTGCTGAGGAAATTAAGCTGCTCCCAAAGAGAGTGCAGTGCGTTTCCCTACGCTCGGCATACACAGAGGGGCTCTAAAGGGCTACGGGCCTGGATGTTGCTTAGCAGACCCAGGTGGGCCTGGGGGTACTCAGTGTTCCTGCCGGGAGCAGGGTGCCCACGCTAGCCTCCTAGGTGTCCAGAAAACTGTGCTGCCGTGGAAGTTACCCAGAGCAGAGGCCACCGCCTCATGGAAACTGCTGCACGCCTCCGCTTCTGCACGGCAAATCAGGGCCTTACTTCCAGGCATCTGTTCAGGCTGGGTGTGCCGTTAGCGACACCGCATGGTGAGATGCTGACTTTCTCCTCAGGCACAGTGACTTCGGGTACGAGGTCCTCGAAGTACTCAAAGCACACTGTTTTCTCACGGAAGCTCACACAAGGGCCATGACAAAGTCGGACTCGCCAGAAATGTTGTCCTGAGGCTGTTCGAGGACTCTGGAAATGTAGCTCTCTTCAAGGAACGTACAGGGTGTTGCCCATCACTCGGCATGCACAGAGGGCCTCCGAGGGATCAAGCAACGGGTCTCGAAGTGGCTCAGCAGGCCCACGGGGGTGTGGAGGTACTCAGTGAACTTGGAGCGAAAGTGATGCATACCGGAGAGGCCTAAGAGTCCTCAAAAGTGTACTTCCTTTCACATCAAGCATATAAACGACTAAGAACTCATGGAAACAGCTGCCCGCTTCCCTTTCTGCACGGCTACTAGGGGCCTAACCTGGAGGCAAGTTTTCACGTTGAGATTCCCTATAGCGCTAGAGCTTGTCAGGCGGACCACAACCGCGGTCACGGAAGCACCTGATTCAGACAGAACGGACGCATACTTTTCCGCAAAGCATTCTTACAGGGTTGACAGGCCTGTCAAGAGCAGGGAATGTCAGGTAGCTTCAAGGCAGCATGAATGCAGCCTTCCAAATGGGACAGCAAGGCTAGTTCCAGCAGGAACCCGTTTCCTTGGCACACTCAGCATACACCCCTGTGGTTTCTACCAAGTCTAAAGAGACACAGGTTACCCTGTGTTTCCTCCCCTGAATCAACTTCTCGAAGTAGGGTGTTCTGCATCAAGCGAACTGCCTCAACCAAGGAACGCCGCAGCTGCTCCTCTGGGCCTGTGGCTATCCAAAAGCCTGCAGTGTCACAGGAAGAGCAGGACTGTCTTAAATGGCAGTTAGAACGCACGCCCACTATCTCTGGGAGGCACGGTGACTTCAGGCAGGAGCTCCTAGATGGAATGCGAAGCCGAGGGTTACTCTGAGTTCAGGTCAGACTAGGGCAATGCGTCAGACTTCGACGCCATGAGGGACGTGCCACAACGGTGTTCGTGAACGTGTGCGAGTGCTGAGGAAATTAAGCTGCTCCCAAAGAGAGTGCAGTGCGTTTCCCTACGCTCGGCATACACAGAGGGGCTCTAAAGGGCTACGGGCCTGGATGTTGCTTAGCAGACCCAGGTGGGCCTGGGGGTACTCAGTGTTCCTGCCGGGAGCAGGGTGCCCACGCTAGCCTCCTAGGTGTCCAGAAAACTGTGCTGCCGTGGAAGTTACCCAGAGCAGAGGCCACCGCCTCATGGAAACTGCTGCACGCCTCCGCTTCTGCACGGCAGGTCAGGGCCTTACTTCCAGACATCTGTTCAGGCTGGGTGTGCCGTTAGCGACACCGCATGGTGAGATGCTGACTTTGTCCTCAGGCACAGTGACTTCGGGTACGAGGTCCTCGAAGTACTCAAAGCACACTGTTTTCTCACGGAAGCTCACACAAGGGCCATGACAAAGTCAGACTCGCCAGAAATGTTGTCCTGAGGCTGTTCGAGGACTCTGGAAATGTAGCTCTCTTCAAGGAACGTACAGGGTGTTGCCCATCACTCGGCATGCACAGAGGGCCTCCGAGGGATCAACCAACGGGTCTCGAAGTGGCTCAGCAGGCCCACGGGGGTGTGGAGGTACTCAGTGAACTTGGAGGAAAGTGATGCGTACCCGAGAGGCCTACAAGTCCTCAAAAGTGTACTTCCTTTCACATAAAGCATGTAAGCGACTAAGAACTGATGGAAACAGCTGCCTGCCTCCCTTTCTGCACGGCTACTAGTGACCTAACCTGGAGGCAAGTTTTCACGTTGAGATTCCCTTTAGCTCTAGAGCTTGTCAGGCAGACCACAACCGCGGCCACGGAAGCACCTGGTTCAGACAGAACAGACTCATACTTTTCCGCGAAGCATTCTTACAGGGTTGACAGGCCTGTCAAGAGCAGGGAATGTCAGGTAGCTTCAAGGCAGCATGAATGCAGCCTTCCAAATGGGACAGCAAGGCTAGTTCCAGCAGGAACCCGTTTCCATGGGCACACTCAGCATACACCCCTGTGGTTTCTACCAAGTCTAAAGAGACACAGGTTACCCTGTGTTTCCTCCCCTGAATCAACTTCTCGAAGTAGGGTGTTCTGCATCAAGCGAACTGCCTCAACCAAGGAACGCCGCAGCTGCTCCTCTGGGCCAGTGGCTATCCAAAAGCCTGCAGTGTCACAGGAAGAGCAGGACTGTCGTAAATGGCAGTTAGAACGCACGCCCACTATCTCTGGGAGGCACGGTGACTTCAGGCAGGAGTTTCAAGATGGAATGCGAAGCCGAGGGTTACTCTGAGTTCAACTCAGTCAGACTCGGGCAATGCGTCAGACTTCGTCTCCATGAGGGACGTGCCACACTGGTGTTCGTGAACGTGTGCGAGTGCTGAGGAAATTAAGCTGCTCCCAAAGAGAGTGCAGTGCGTTTCCCTACGCTCGGCATACACAGAGGGGCTCTAAAGGGCTACGGGCCTGGATGTTGCTTAGCAGACCCAGGTGGGCCTGGGGGTACTCAGTGTTCCTGCCGGGAGCAGGGTGCCCACGCTAGCCTCCTAGGTGTCCAGAAAACTGTGCTGCCGTGGAAGTTACCCAGAGCAGAGGCCACCGCCTCATGGAAACTGCTGCACGCCTCCGCTTCTGCACGGCAGGTCAGGGCCTTACTTCCAGACATCTGTTCATGCTGGGTGTGCCGTCAGCGACACCGCATGGTGAGATGCTGACTTTCTCCTCAGGCACAGTGACTTCGGGTACGAGGTCCTCGAAGTACTCAAAGCACACTGTTTTCTCACGGAAGCTCACACAAGGGCCATGACAAAGTCGGACTCGCCAGAAATGTTGTCCTGAGGCTGTTCGAGGACTCTGGAAATGTAGCTCTCTTCAAGGAACGTACAGGGTGTTGCCCATCACTCGGCATGCACAGAGGGCCTCCGAGGGATCAAGCAACGGGTCTCGAAGTGGCTCAGCAGGCCCACGGGGGTGTGGAGGTACTCAGTGAACTTGGAGCGAAAGTGATGCATACCGGAGAGGCCTAAGAGTCCTCAAAAGTGTACTTCCTTTCACATCAAGCATATAAGCGACTAAGAACTCATGCAAACAGCTGCCCGCTTCCCTTTCTGCACGGCTACTAGGGGCCTAACCTGGAGGCAAGTTTTCACGTTGAGATTCCCTATAGCGCTAGAGCTTGTCAGGCAGACCACAACCGCGGTCACGGAAGCACCTGATTCAGACAGAACGGACGCATACTTTTCCGCAAAGCATTCTTACAGGGTTGACAGGCCTGTCAAGAGCAGGGAATGTCAGGTAGCTTCAAGGCAGCATGAATGCAGCCTTCCAAATGGGACAGCAAGGCTAGTTCCAGCAGGAACCCGTTTCCATGGGCACACTCAGCATACACCCCTGTGGTTTCTACCAAGTCTAAAGAGACACAGGTTACCCTGTGTTTCCTCCCCTGAATCAACTTCTCGAAGTAGGGTGTTCTGCATCAAGCGAACTGCCTCAACCAAGGAACGCCGCAGCTGCTCCTCTGGGCCTGTGGCTATCCAAAAGCCTGCAGTGTCACAGGAAGAGCATGACTGTCTTAAATGGCAGGAAGAACGCACGCCCACTATGTCTGGGAGGCACGGTGACTTCAGGCAGGAGCTCCTGGATGGAATGCGAAGCCGAGGGTTACTCTGAGTTCAGCTCAGTCAGACTCGGGCAATGCGTCAGACTTCGTCTCCATGAGGGACGTGCCACACTGGTGTTCGTGAACGTGTGCGAGTGCTGAGGAAATTAAGCTGCTCCCAAAGAGAGTGCAGTGCGTTTCCCTACGCTCGGCATACACAGAGGGGCTCTAAAGGGCTACGGGTCTGGATGTTGCTTAGCAGACCCAGGTGGGCCTGGGGGTACTCAGTGTTCCTGCCGGGAGCAGGGTGCCCACGCTAGCCTCCTAGGTGTCCAGAAAACTGTGCTGCCGTGGAAGTTACCCAGAGCAGAGGCCACCGCCTCATGGAAACTGCTGCACGCCTCCGCTTCTGCACGGCAGGTCAGGGCCTTACTTCCAGACATCTGTTCATGCTGGGTGTGCCGTCAGCGACACCGCATGGTGAGATGCTGACTTTCTCCTCAGGCACAGTGACTTCGGGTACGAGGTCCTCGAAGTACTCAAAGCACACTGTTTTCTCACGGAAGCTCACACAAGGGCCATGACAAAGTCGGACTCGCCAGAAATGTTGTCCTGAGGCTGTTCGAGGACTCTGGAAATGTAGCTCTCTTCAAGGAACGTACAGGGTGTTGCCCATCACTCGGCATGCACAGAGGGCCTCCGAGGGATCAACCAACGGGTCTCGAAGTGGCTCAGCAGGCCCACGGGGGTGTGGAGGTACTCAGTGAACTTGGAGGAAAGTGATGCGTACCCGAGAGGCCTACAAGTCCTCAAAAGTGTAC